>NW_028317651.1:1892250-2207625 GCF_055824585.1 Amblyomma mixtum
AATCCAAAACTCCAAAATTCCGAAACTCGGAAACTCCAAAACTCCGAACCTCCAAAATCTCCAAAACTCCACAACCCCGAATCTCCAAAACTCCGAAAATCCAAAAATCCATACCTCCAAATCCAAACTTCTAAAACTCCAAAACTACAAAACTACAAAATTCTGGAACACTCCGAATCTCCAAAAATCCATACCTCCAAAACTCCAAAAATCCATAACTCCGAAACTCCAAAACTCCAAAAGTGCAAAAATACAAAACTCCAAAACTCAAAAACTCCGAAACTCCAAAAATCCAAAACTCCAAAGCTCCAAAACTCCGAAACTCCGAAAATCCAAAACACCAAAACTCCAAAACTCTGAAACTCCAAAACTCCAAAACTCCAAAACTACAAAATTACGAAACTCCAAAACTGCAAAAATCCAAAACTCCAAAATTCCGAAACTCGGCAACTGCAAAACTCCGAAACTCCGAAAATCCAGAACTCCAAAACTCCAAAGCTCTAAAACTCCAAATGTCCAATAATCCGAAACTCCGAAAGTCCAAAACTCCAAAAATCCAAAAATCCAAAACTCCAAAAATCCAAAACTCCAAAAATCCAAAACTCGAAAACTCCAAAACTGCAAAAATCCAAAACTCCAAAATTCCGAAACTCGGAAACTCCAAAACTCCGAACCTCCAAAATCTCCAAAGCTCCACAACCCCGAATCTCCAAAACTCTGAAACTCCAAAAATCCATACCTCCAAAATCCAAAATTCTAAAACTCCAAAACTACAAAACTACAAAATATTGGAAAAACAAAACCCCAAATCTCCAAAAATCCATACCTCCAAAACTCCAAGAATCCAAAACTCCGAAACTCCAAAACTCCAAAAGTGCAAAAATCCAAAACTCCAAAGCTCTAAAACTCCAAAAGTCCAATAATCCGAAACTCGAAAGTCCAAAACTCCAAAAATCCAAGACTCCAAAAATCCAGAACTCCAAAAATTCAAAACTCGAAAACTCCAAAACTGCAAAAATCCAAAACTCCAAAATTCCGAAACTCGGAAACTCCAAAACTCGGAAACTCCAAAACTCCGAACCTCCAAAATCTCTAAAACTCCACAACCCCGAATCTCCAAAACTCCGAAAACTCCAAAATTCCATACCTCCAAAATCCAAACTTCTAAAAGTCCAAAACTACAAAATTCTGGAACAACAAAACCCCGAATCTCCAAAAATCCATACCTCCAAAACTCCGAAACTCCAAAACTCCAAAAGTGCAAAAATCCAAAACTCCAAAACTCACAAATCCAAAACTCGGAAACTCCAAAACTCGGAAACTCCAAAACTCGGAAACTCCAAAACTCCGAACCTCCAAAATCTCCAAAACTCCACAACCCCGAATCTCCAAAACTCCGAAAACTCCAAAATTCCATACCTCCAAAATCCAAACTTCTCAAACTCCAAAACTACAAAACTACAAAATTCTGAAACAACAAAATCCGAATCTCCAAAAATCCATACCTCCAAAACTCCGAAACTCCAAAACTCCAAAAGTGCAAAAATCCAAAACTCCAAAACTCAAAAACTCCAAAACTCCAAAAATCCAAAACTCCAAAACTCCAAAACTCCAAAACTCCGAAACTCCGAAAATCCAAAACACCAAAACTCCAAAACTCTGAAACTCCAAAACTCCAAAACTACAAAATTACAAAACTCCAAAACTGCAAAAATCCAGAACTCCAAAACTCCAAAGCTCTAAAACTCCAGACGTCCAATAATCCGAAACTCCGAAAGTCCAAAACTCCAAACATCCAAAACTCCAAAAATCCAAAACTTAAAATTCGAAACTCCAAAACTCCGAAACTGCAAAACTCGAGAACTCCGAAACTCCAAAATTCCGAAACTCCTAAACTCCGAAACTCCGAAAATCCGGAACTCCAAAACTCCAAAACTCCAAAGCTCTAAAACTCCAAAACTCCAAATCTCCAAAAATCCAAAACTCCAAAATTCCGAAACTCGGAAACTCCAAAACTCGGAAACTCCAAAACTCCGCACCTCCAAAACTCCACAACCCCTCAAAACTCAAAACCTCCAAAAATCCAAAACACCAAAACTCCAATGCTTTAAAAATCCAAAACTCCAAAAATGCAAAACTCCAAAAATCGAAAACTTAAAAACTCCAAAACTCCACAAATCCGAAACTCCAAAACTCCGAAACTCACAAATTCCGAAACTCCGCAACCCCGAATCTCCAAAACTCTGAAACTCCCAAACTCCGAAACTCCAAAAAACAGAACTCCAAAACTCCAAAGCTCTAAAACTCCAAATGTCCAATAATCCGAAACTCCGAAAGTCCAAAACTCCAAAAATCCAATACTCCAAAAATCCAAAACTCCAAAAATCCAAAACTCGAAAACTCCAAAACTGCAAAAATCCAAAACTCCAAAATTCCGAAACTCGGAAACTCCAAAACTCCGAACCTCCAAAATCTCCAAAACTCCACAACCCCGAATCTCCAAAACTCCGAAAATCCAAAAATCCATACCTCCAAATCCAAACTTCTAAAAATCCAAAACTACAAAACTACAAAATTCTGGAACACTCCGAATCTCCAAAAATCCATACCTCCAAAACTCCAAAAATACAAAACTCCGAAACTCCAAAACTCCAAAAGTGCAAAAATCCAAAACTCCAAAACTCAAAAACTCCAAAACTCCAAAAATCCAAAACTCCAAAACTCCAAAACTCCAAAACTCCGAAACTCCGAAAATCCAAAACACCAAAACTCCAAAACTCTGAAACTCCAAAACTCCAAAACTACAAAATTACAAAACTCCAAAACTGCAAAAATCCAGAACTCCAAAACTCCAAAGCTCTAAAACTCCAGACGTCCAATAATCCGAAACTCCGAAAGTCCAAAACTCCAAACATCCAAAACTCCAAAAATCCAAAACTTAAAATTCGAAACTCCAAAACTCCGAAACTGCAAAACTCGAGAACTCCGAAACTCCAAAATTCCGAAACTCCTAAACTCCGAAACTCCGAAAATCCGGAACTCCAAAACTCCAAAACTCCAAAGCTCTAAAACTCCAAAACTCCAAATCTCCAAAAATCCAAAACTCCAAAATTCCGAAACTCGGAAACTCCAAAACTCGGAAACTCCAAAACTCCGCACCTCCAAAACTCCACAACCCCTCAAAACTCAAAACCTCCAAAAATCCAAAACACCAAAACTCCAATGCTTTAAAAATCCAAAACTCCAAAAATGCAAAACTCCAAAAATCGAAAACTTAAAAACTCCAAAACTCCACAAATCCGAAACTCCAAAACTCCGAAACTCACAAATTCCGAAACTCCGCAACCCCGAATCTCCAAAACTCTGAAACTCCAAAACTCCGAAACTCCAAAAAACAGAACTCCAAAACTCCAAAGCTCTAAAACTCCAAATGTCCAATAATCCGAAACTCCGAAAGTCCAAAACTCCAAAAATCCAATACTCCAAAAATCCAAAACTCCAAAAATCCAAAACTCGAAAACTCCAAAACTGCAAAAATCCAAAACTCCAAAATTCCGAAACTCGGAAACTCCAAAACTCCGAACCTCCAAAATCTCCAAAACTCCACAACCCCGAATCTCCAAAACTCCGAAAATCCAAAAATCCATACCTCCAAATCCAAACTTCTAAAACTCCAAAACTACAAAACTACAAAATTCTGGAACACTCCGAATCTCCAAAAATCCATACCTCCAAAACTCCAAAAATCCATAACTCCGAAACTCCAAAACTCCAAAAGTGCAAAAATACAAAACTCCAAAACTCAAAAACTCCGAAACTCCAAAAATCCAAAACTCCAAAGCTAGAAAACTCCGAAACTCCGAAAATCCAAAACACCAAAACTCCAAAACTCTGAAACTCCAAAACTCCAAAACTCCAAAACTACAAAATTACGAAACTGCAAAACTGCAAAAATCCAAAACTCCAAAATTCCGAAACTCGGAAACTCCAAAACTCCGAAACTCCGAAACTCCGAAAATCCAGAACTCCAAAACTGCAAAGCTCTAAAACTCCAGACGTCCAATAATCCGAAACTCCGAAAGTCCAAAACTCCAAACATCCAAAACTCCAAAAATCCAAAACTTAAAATTCGAAACTCCAAAACTCCAAAACTCCGAAACTGCAAAACTCCAAAACTCCGAAACTCCAAAATTCCGAAACTCCAAAACTCCGAAACTCCGAAAATCCGGAACTCCAAAACTCCAAATCTCCAAAAATCCGAAACTCCAAAATTCCGAAACTCGGAAACTCCAAAACTCGGAAACTCCAAAACTCCGAACCTCCAAAACTCCAAAACTCCACAACCCCTCAAAACTCAAAACCTCCAAAAATCCAAAACACCAAAACTCCAATGCTTTAAAAATCCAAAACTCCAAAAATGCAAAACTCCAAAAATCGAAAACTTAAAAACTCCAAAACTCCACAAATCCTAAACTCCAAAACTCCGAAACTCAAATTCCGAAACTCCGCAACCCCGAATCTCCAAAACTCTGAAACTCAAAAACTCCGAAACTCCAAAAAACGGAACTCCAAAACTCCAAAGCTCTAAAACTCCAAATGTCCAATAATCCGAAACTCCGAAAGTCCAAAACTCCAAAAATCCAATACTCCAAAAATCCAAAACTCCAAAAATCCAAAACTCGAAAACTCCAAAACTGCAAAAATCCAAAACTCCAAAATTCCGAAACTCGGAAACTCCAAAACTCCGAACCTCCAAAATCTCCAAAACTCCACAACCCCGAATCTCCAAAACTCCGAAAATCCAAAAATCCATACCTCCAAATCCAAACTTCTAAAACTCCAAAACTACAAAACTACAAAATTCTGGAACAACAACACTCCGAATCTCCAAAAATCCATACCTCCAAAACTCCAAAAATCCATAACTCCGAAACTCCAAAACTCCAAAAGTGCAAAAATACAAAACTCCAAAACTCAAAAACTCCGAAACTCCAAAAATCCAAAACTCCAAAGCTCCAAAACTCCGAAACTCCGAAAATCCAAAACACCAAATCTCCAAAACTCTGAAACTCCAAAACTCCAAAACTACAAAATTACGAAACTCCAAAACTGCAAAAATCCAAAACTCCAAAATTCCGAAACTCGGAAACTCCAAAACTCCGAAACTCCGAAAATCCAGAACTCCAAAACTCCAAAGCTCTAAAACTCCAGACGTCCAATAATCCGAAACTCCGAAAGTCCAAAACTCTAAACATCCAAAACTCCAAAAATCCAAAACTTAAAATTCGAAACTCCAAAACTCCAAAACTCCGAAACTGCAAAACTCCAAGACTCCGAAACTCCAAAATTCCGAAACTCCAAAACTCCGAAACTCCGAAAATCCGGAACTCCAAAACTCCAAAACTCCAAAAATCCAAAACTCCAAAATTCCGAAACTCGGAAACCACAAAACTCGGAAACTCCAAAACTCCGAACCTCCAAAATCTCCAAAGCTCCACAACCCCGAATCTCCAAAACTCTGAAACTCCAAAAATCCATACCTCCAAAATCCAAAATTCTAAAACTCCAAAACTACAAAACTACAAAATATTGGAAAAACAAAACCCCAAATCTCCAAAAATCCATACCTCCAAAACTCCAAGAATCCAAAACTCCGAAACTCCAAAACTCCAAAAGTGCAAAAATCCAAAACTCCAAAGCTCTAAAACTCCAAAAGTCCAATAATCCGAAACTCGAAAGTCCAAAACTCCAAAAATCCAAGACTCCAAAAATCCAGAACTCCAAAAATTCAAAACTCGAAAACTCCAAAACTGCAAAAATCCAAAACTCCAAAATTCCGAAACTCGGAAACTCCAAAACTCGGAAACTCCAAAACTCCGAACCTCCAAAATCTCCAAAACTCCACAACCCCGAATGTCCAAAACTCCGAAAACTCCAAAATTCCATACCTCCAAAATCCAAACTTCTAAAAGTCCAAAACTACAAAACTACAAAATTCTGGAACAACAAAACCCCGAATCTCCAAAAATCCATACCTACAAAACTCCGATACTCCAAAACTCCAAAAGTGCAAAAATCCAAAACTCCAAAACTCACAAATCCAAAACTCGGAAACTCCAAAACTCGGAAAGTCCAAAACTCCGAACCTCCAAAATCTCCAAAACTCCACAACCCCGAATCTCCAAAACTCCGAAAACTCCAAAATTCCATACCTCCAAAATCCAAACTTCTCAAACTCCAAAACTACAAAACTACAAAATTCTGGACCAACAAAATCCGAATCTCCAAAAATCCATACCTCCAAAACTCCGAAACTCCAAAACTCCAAAAGTGCAAAAATCCAAAACTCCAAAACTCAAAAACTCCAAAACTCCAAAAATCCAAAACTCCAAAACTCCAAAACTCCGAAACTCCGAAAATCCAAAACACCAAAACTCCAAAACTCTGAAACTCCAAAACTCCAAAACTACAAAATTACGAAACTCCAAAACTGCAAAAATCCAGAACTCCAAAACTCCAAAGCTCTAAAACTCCAGATGTCCAATAATCCGAAACTCCGAAAGTCCAAAACTCCAAACATCCAAAACTCCAAAAATCCAAAACTTAAAATTCGAAACTCCAAAACTCCGAAACTGCAAAACTCGAGAACTCCGAAACTCCAAAATTCCGAAACTCCTAAACTCCGAAACTCCGAAAATCCGGAACTCCAAAACTCCAAAACTCCAAATCTCTAAAACTCCACAACCCCGAATCTCCAAAACTCCGAAAACTCCAAAATTCCATACCTCCAAAATCCAAACTTCTAAAAGTCCAAAACTACAAAACTACAAAATTCTGGAACAACAAAACCCCGAATCTCCAAAAATCCATACCTCCAAAACTCCGAAACTCCAAAAGTGCAAAAATCCAAAACTCCAAAACTCACAAATCCAAAACTCGGAAACTCCAAAACTCGGAAACTCCAAAACTCGGAAACTCCAAAACTCCGAACCTCCAAAATCTCCAAAACTCCACAACCCCGAATCTCCAAAACTCCGAAAACTCCAAAATTCCATACCTCCAAAATCCAAACTTCTCAAACTCCAAAACTACAAAACTACAAAATTCTGGAACAACAAAACCCCGAATCTCCGAAAATCCATACCTCCCAAACTCCGAAACTCCAAAACTCCAAAAGTGCAAAAATCCAAAACTCCAAAACTCAAAAACTCCAAAACTCCAAAAATCCAAAACTCCAAAACTCCAAAACTCCGAAACTCTGAAAATCCAAAACACCAAAACTCCAATACTCTGAAACTCCAAAACTCCAAAACTACAAAATTACGAAACTCCAAAACTGCAAAAATCCAGAACTCCAAAACTCCAAAGCTCTAAAACTCCAGACGTCCAATAATCCGAAACTCCGAAAGTCCAAAACTCCAAACATCCAAAACTCCAAAAATCCAAAACTTAAAATTCGAAACTCCAAAACTCCGAAACTGCAAAACTCGAGAACTCCGAAACTCCAAAATTCCGAAACTCCTAAACTCCGAAACTCCGAAAATCCGGAACTCCAAAATTCCGAAACTCGGAAACCACAAAACTCAGAAACTCCAAAACTCCGAACCTCCAAAATCTCCAAAGCTCCACAACCCCGAATCTCCAAAACTCTGAAACTCCAAAAATCCATACCTCCAGAATCCAAAATTCTAAAACTCCAAAACTACAAAACTACAAAATATTGGAAAAACAAAACCCCAAATCTCCAAAAATCCATACCTCAGAAACTCCAAGAATCCAAAACTCCGAAACTCCAAAACTCCAAAAGTGCAAAAATCCAAAACTCCAAAGCTCTAAAACTCCAAAAATAGAAAACTTAAAAACTCCAAAAATCGAAAAATCCGAAGCTCCAAAAATTCCGAAACTCGGAAACTCCAAAACTCGGAAACTCCAAAACTCCGAACCTCCAAAATCTCCAAAACTCCACAACCCCGAATCTCCAAAACTCCGAAAACTCCAAAATTCCATACCTCCAAAATCCAAACTTCTAAAAGTCCAAAACTACAAAACTACAAAATTCTGGAACAACAAAACCCCGAATCTCCAAAAATCCATACCTCCAAAACTCCGAAACTCCAAAACTCCAAAAGTGCAAAAATCCAAAACTCCAAAACTCAAAAATCCAAAACTCGGAAACTCCAAAACTCCGAACCTCCAAAACTCCAAAACTCCACAACCCCTCAAAACTCAAAACCTCCAAAAATCCAAAACACCAAAACTCCAATGCTTTAAAAATCCAAAACTCCAAAAATGCAAAACTCCAAAAATCGAAAACTTAAAAACTCCAAAACTCCACAAATCCGAAACTCCAAAACTCCGAAACTCACAAATTCCGAAACTCCGCAACCCCGAATCTCCAAAACTCTGAAACTCCAAAACTCCGAAACTCCAAAAAACAGAACTCCAAAACTCCAAAGCTCTAAAACTCCAAATGTCCAATAATCCGAAACTCCGAAAGTCCAAAACTCCAAAAATCCAATACTCCAAAAATCCAAAACTCCAAAAATCCAAAACTCGAAAACTCCAAAACTGCAAAAATCCAAAACTCCAAAATTCCGAAACTCGGAAACTCCAAAACTCCGAACCTCCAAAATCTCCAAAACTCCACAACCCCGAATCTCCAAAACTCCGAAAATCCAAAAATCCATACCTCCAAATCCAAACTTCTAAAACTCCAAAACTACAAAACTACAAAATTCTGGAACAACAACACTCCGAGTCTCCAAAAATCCATACCTCCAAAACTCCAAAAATCCATAACTCCGAAACTCCAAAACTCCAAAAGTGCAAAAATACAAAACTCCAAAACTCAAAAACTCCGAAACTCCAAAAATCCAAAACTCCAAAGCTCCAAAACTCCGAAACTCCGAAAATCCAAAACACCAAATCTCCAAAACTCTGAAACTCCAAAACTCCAAAACTACAAAATTACGAAACTCCAAAACTGCAAAAATCCAAAACTCCAAAATTCCGAAACTCGGAAACTCCAAAACTCCGAAACTCCGAAACTCCGAAAATCCAGAACTCCAAAACTCCAAAGCTCTAAAACTCCAGACGTCCAATAATCCGAAACTCCGAAAGTCCAAAACTCCAAACATCCAAAACTCCAAAAATCCAAAACTTAAAATTCGAAACTCCAAAACTCCAAAACTCCGAAACTGCAAATCTCCAAAACTCCGAAACTCCAAAATTCCGAAACTCCAAAACTCCGAAACTCCGAAAATCCGGAACTCCAAAACTCCAAAACTCCAAAAATCCAAAACTCCAAAATTCCGAAACTCGGAAACCACAAAACTCGGAAACTCCAAAACTCCGAACCTCCAAAATCTCCAAAGCTCCACAACCCCGAATCTCCAAAACTCTGAAACTCCAAAAATCCATACCTCCAAAATCCAAAATTCTAAAACTCCAAAACTACAAAACTACAAAATATTGGAAAAACAAAACCCCAAATCTCCAAAAATCCATACCTCCAAAACTCCAAGAATCCAAAACTCCGAAACTCCAAAACTCCAAAAGTGCAAAAATCCAAAACTCCAAAGCTCTAAAACTCCAAAAGTCCAATAATCCGAAACTCGAAAGTCCAAAACTCCAAAAATCCAAGACTCCAAAAATCCAGAACTCCAAAAATTCAAAACTCGAAAACTCCAGAACTGCAAAAATCCAAAACTCCAAAATTCCGAAACTCGGAAACTCCAAAACTCGGAAACTCCAAAACTCCGAACCTCCAAAATCTCCAAAACTCCACAACCCCGAATGTCCAAAACTCCGAAAACTCCAAAATTCCATACCTCCAAAATCCAAACTTCTAAAAGTCCAAAACTACAAAACTACAAAATTCTGGAACAACAAAACCCCGAATCTCCAAAAATCCATACCTCCAAAACTCCGAAACTCCAAAACTCCAAAAGTGCAAAAATCCAAAACTCCAAAACTCACAAATCCAAAACTCGGAAACTCCAAAACTCGGAAAGTCCAAAACTCCGAACCTCCAAAATCTCCAAAACTCCACAACCCCGAATCTCCAAAACTCCGAAAACTCCAAAATTCCATACCTCCAAAATCCAAACTTCTCAAACTCCAAAACTACAAAACTACAAAATTCTGGAACAACAAAATCCGAATCTCCAAAAATCCATACCTCCAAAACTCCGAAACTCCAAAACTCCAAAAGTGCAAAAATCCAAAACTCCAAAACTCAAAAACTCCAAAACTCCAAAAATCCAAAACTCCAAAACTCCAAAACTCCGAAACTCCGAAAATCCAAAACACCAAAACTCCAAAACTCTGAAACTCCAAAACTCCAAAACTACAAAATTACGAAACTCCAAAACTGCAAAAATCCAGAACTCCAAAACTCCAAAGCTCTAAAACTCCAGATGTCCAATAATCCGAAACTCCGAAAGTCCAAAACTCCAAACATCCAAAACTCCAAAAATCCAAAACTTAAAATTCGAAACTCCAAAACTCCGAAACTGCAAAACTCGAGAACTCCGAAACTCCAAAATTCCGAAACTCCTAAACTCCGAAACTCCGAAAATCCGGAACTCCAAAACTCCAAAACTCCAAAGCTCTAAAACTCCAAAACTCCAAATCTCCGAAAATCCAAAACTCCAAAATTCCGAAACTCGGAAACTCCAAAACTCGGAAACTCCAAAACTCCGAACCTCCAAAACTCCACAACCCCTCAAAACTCAAAACCTCCAAAAATCCAAAACACCAAAACTCCAATGCTTTAAAAATCCAAAACTCCAAAAATGCAAAACTCCAAAAATCGAAAACTTAAAAACTCCAAAACTCCACAAATCCGAAACTCCAAAACTCCGAAACTCACAAATTCCGAAACTCCGCAACCCCGAATCTCCAAAACTCTGAAACTCCAAAACTCCGAAACTCCAAAAAAGAGAACTCCAAAACTCCAAAGCTCTAAAACTCCAAATGTCCAATAATCCGAAACTCCGAAAGTCCAGAACTCCAAAAATCCAATACTACAAAAATCCAAAACTCCAAAAATCCTAAACTCGAAAACTCCAAAACTGCAAAAATCCAAAACTCCAAAATTCCGAAACTCGGAAACTCCAAAACTCCGAACCTCCAAAATCTCCAAAACTCCACAACCCCAAATCTCCAAAACTCCGAAAATCCAAAAATCCATACCTCCAAATCCAAACTTCTAAAACTCCAAAACTACAAAACTACAAAATTCTGGAACAACACCCCGAATCTCCAAAAATCCATACCTCCAAAACTCCAAAAATCCATAACTCCGAAACTCCAAAACTCCAAAAGTGCAAAAATACAAAACTCCAAAACTCAAAAACTCCGAAACTCCAAAAATCCAAAACTCCAAAGCTCCAAAACTCCGAAACTCCGAAAATCCAAAACACCAAAACTCCAAAACTCTGAAACTCCAAAACTCCAAAACTCCAAAACTACAAAATTACAAAACTCCAAAACTGCAAAAATCCAAAACTCCAAAATTCCGAAACTCGGAAACTCCAAAACTCCGAAACTCCGAAACTCCGAAAATCCAGAACTCCAAAACTCCAAAGCTCTATAACTCCAGACGTCCAATAATCCGAAACTCCGAAAGTCCAAAACTCCAAACATCCAAAACTCCAAAAATCCAAAACTTAAAATTCGAAACTCTAAAACTCCAAAACTCCGAAACTGCAAAACTCCAAAACTCCGAAACTTCAAAATTCCGAAACTCCAAAACTCCGAAACTCCGAAAATCCAGAACTCCAAAACTCCAAAACTCCAAAAATCCAAAACTCCAAAATTCCGAAACTCGGAAACCACAAAACTCGGAAACTCCAAAACTCCGAACCTCCAAAATCTCCAAAGCTCCACAACCCCGAATCTCCAAAACTCTGAAACTCCAAAAATCCATACCTCCAAAATCCAAAATTCTAAAACTCCAAAACTACAAAACTACAAAATATTGGAAAAACAAAACCCCAAATCTCCAAAAATCCATACCTCAGAAACTCCAAGAATCCAAAACTCCGAAACTCCAAAACTCCAAAAGTGCAAAAATCCAAAACTCCAAAGCTCTAAAACTCCAAAAGTCCAATAATCCGAAACTCGAAAGTCCAAAACTCCAAAAATCCAAGACTCCAAAAATCCAGAACTCCAAAAATTCAAAACTCGAAAACTCCAAAACTGCAAAAATCCAAAACTCCAAAATTCCGAAACTCGGAAACTCCAAAACTCGGAAACTCCGAAACTCCGAACCTCCAAAATCTCTAAAACTCCACAACCCCGAACCTCCAAAACTCCGAAAACTCCAAAATTCCATACCTCCAAAATCCAAACTTCTAAAAGTCCAAAACTACAAAATTCTGGAACAACAAAACCCCGAATCTCCAAAAATCCATACCTCCAAAACTCCGAAACTCCAAAACTCCAAAAGTGCAAAAATCCAAAACTCCAAAACTCACAAATCCAAAACTCGGAAACTCCAAAACTCGGAAACTCCAAAACTCCGAACCTCCAAAATCTCCAAAACTCCACAACCCCGAATCTCCAAAACTCTGAAAACTCCAAAATTCCATACCTCCAAAATCCAAACTTCTCAAACTCCAAAACTACAAAACTACAAAATTCTGGAACAACAAAATCCGAATCTCCAAAAATCCATACCTCCAAAACTCCGAAACTCCAAAACTCCAAAAGTGCAAAAATCCAAAACTCCAAAACTCAAAAACTCCAAAACTCCAAAAATCCAAAACTCCAGAACTCCAAAACTCCGAAACTCCGAAAATCCAAAACACCAAAACTCCAAAACTCTGAAACTCCAAAACTCCAAAACTACAAAATTACGAAACTCCAAAACTGCAAAAATCCAGAACTCCAAAACTCCAAAGCTCTAAAACTCCAGACGTCCAAAACTCCAAAAATCCAAAACTTAAAATTCGAAACTCCAAAACTCCGAAACTGCAAAACTCGAGAACTCCGAAACTCCAAAATTCCGAAACTCCTAAACTCCGAAACTCCGAAAATCCGGAACTCCAAAACTCCAAAACTCCAAAGCTCTAAAACTCCAAAACTCCAAATCTCCAAAAATCCAAAACTCCAAAATTCCGAAACTCGGAAACTCCAAAACTCGGAAACTCCAAAACTCCGCACCTCCAAAACTCCACAACCCCTCAAAACTCAAAACCTCCAAAAATCCAAAACACCAAAACTCCAATGCTTTAAAAATCCAAAACTCCAAAAATGCAAAACTCCAAAAATCGAAAACTTAAAAACTCCAAAACTCCACAAATCCGAAACTCCAAAACTCCGAAACTCACAAATTCCGAAACTCCGCAACCCCGAATCTCCAAAACTCTGAAACTCCAAAACTCCGAAACTCCAAAAAACAGAACTCCAAAACTCCAAAGCTCTAAAACTCCAAATGTCCAATAATCCGAAACTCCAAAAGTCCAAAACTCCAAAAATCCAATACTCCAAAAATCCAAAACTCCAAAAATCCAAAACTCGAAAACTCGAAAACTGCAAAAATCCAAAACTCCTAAATTCCGAAACTCGGAAACTCCAAAACTCCGAACCTCCAAAATCTCCAAAACTCCACAACCCCGAATCTCCAAAACTCCGAAAATCCAAAAATCCATACCTCCAAATCCAAACTTCTAAAACTCCAAAACTACAAAACTACAAAATTCTGGAACACTCCGAATCTCCAAAAATCCATACCTCCAAAACTCCAAAAATCCATAACTCCGAAACTCCAAAACTCCAAAAGTGCAAAAATACAAAACTCCAAAACTCAAAAACTCCGAAACTCCAAAAATCCAAAACTCCAAAGCTCCAAAACTCCGAAACTCCGAAAATCCAAAACACCAAAACTCCAAAACTCTGAAACTCCAAAACTCCAAAACTCCAAAACTACAAAATTACGAAACTCCAAAACTGCAAAAATCCAAAACTCCAAAATTCCGAAACTCGGAAACTCCAAAACTCCGAAACTCCGAAAATCCAGAACTCCAAAACTCCAAAGCTCTAAAACTCCAAATGTCCAATAATCCGAAACTCCGAAAGTCCAAAACTCCAAAAATCCAAAAATCCAAAATTCCAAAAATTCAAAACTCCAAAAATCCAAAACTCGAAAACTCCAAAACTGCAAAAATCCAAAACTCCAAAATTCCGAAACTCGGAAACTCCAAAACTCCGAACCTCCAAAATCTCCAAAGCTCCACAACCCCGAATCTCCAAAACTCTGAAACTCCAAAAATCCATACCTCCAAAATCCAAAATTCTAAAACTCCAAAACTACAAAACTACAAAATATTGGAAAAACAAAACCCCAAATCTCCAAAAATCCATACCTCCAAAACTCCAAGAATCCAAAACTCCGAAACTCCAAAACTCCAAAAGTGCAAAAATCCAAAACTCCAAAGCTCTAAAACTCCAAAAGTCCAATAATCCGAAACTCGAAAGTCCAAAACTCCAAAAATCCAAGACTCCAAAAATCCAGAACTCCAAAAATTCAAAACTCGAAAACTCCAAAACTGCAAAAATCCAAAACTCCAAAATTCCGAAACTCGGAAACTCCAAAACTCGGAAACTCCAAAACTCCGAACCTCCAAAATCTCTAAAACTCCACAACCCCGAATCTCCAAAACTCCGAAAACTCCAAAATTCCATACCTCCAAAATCCAAACTTCTAAAAGACCAAAACTACAAAACTACAAAATTCTGGAACAACAAAACCCCGAATCTCCAAAAATCCATACCTCCAAAACTCCGAAACTCCAAAACTCCAAAAGTGCAAAAATCCAAAACTCCAAAACTCACAAATCCAAAACTCGGAAACTCCAAAACTCGGAAACTCCAGAACTCGGAAACTCCAAAACTCCGAACCTCCAAAATCTCCAAAACTCCACAACCCCGAATCTCCAAAACTCCGAAAACTCCAAAATTCCATACCTCCAAAATCCAAACTTCTCAAACTCCAAAACTACAAAACTACAAAATTCTGAAACAACAAAATCCGAATCTCCAAAAATCCATACCTCCAAAACTCCGAAACTCCAAAACTCCAAAAGTGCAAAAATCCAAAACTCCAAAACTCAAGAACTCCAAAACTCCAAAAATCCAAAACTCCAAAACTCCAAAACTCCGAAACTCCGAAAATCCAAAACACCAAAACTCCAAAACTCCAAAGCTCTAAAACTCCAGACGTCCAATAATCCGAAACTCCGAAAGTCCAAAACTCCAAACATCCAAAACTCCAAAAATCCAAAACTTAAAATTCGAAACTCCAAAACTCCAATACTCCGAAACTGCAAAACTCCAAAACTCCGAAACTCCAAAACTCCAAAAGTGCAAAAATCCAAAACTCCAAAACTCACAAATCCAAAACTCGGAAACTCCAAAACTCGGAAACTCCAAAACTCCGAACCTCCAAAATCTCCAAAACTCCACAACCCCGAATCTCCAAAACTCTGAAAACTCCAAAATTCCATACCTCCAAAATCCAAACTTCTCAAACTCCAAAACTACAAAACTACAAAATTCTGGAACAACAAAATCCGAATCTCCAAAAATCCATACCTCCAAAACTCCGAAACTCCAAAACTCCAAAAGTGCAAAAATCCAAAACTCCAAAACTCAAAAACTCCAAAACTCCAAAAATCCAAAACTCCAGAACTCCAAAACTCCGAAACTCCGAAAATCCAAAACACCAAAACTCCAAAACTCTGAAACTCCAAAACTCCAAAACTACAAAATTACGAAACTCCAAAACTGCAAAAATCCAGAACTCCAAAACTCCAAAGCTCTAAAACTCCAGACGTCCAAAACTCCAAAAATCCAAAACTTAAAATTCGAAACTCCAAAACTCCGAAACTGCAAAACTCGAGAACTCCGAAACTCCAAAATTCCGAAACTCCTAAACTCCGAAACTCCGAAAATCCGGAACTCCAAAACTCCAAAACTCCAAAGCTCTAAAACTCCAAAACTCCAAATCTCCAAAAATCCAAAACTCCAAAATTCCGAAACTCGGAAACTCCAAAACTCGGAAACTCCAAAACTCCGCACCTCCAAAACTCCACAACCCCTCAAAACTCAAAACCTCCAAAAATCCAAAACACCAAAACTCCAATGCTTTAAAAATCCAAAACTCCAAAAATGCAAAACTCCAAAAATCGAAAACTTAAAAACTCCAAAACTCCACAAATCCGAAACTCCAAAACTCCGAAACTCACAAATTCCGAAACTCCGCAACCCCGAATCTCCAAAACTCTGAAACTCCAAAACTCCGAAACTCCAAAAAACAGAACTCCAAAACTCCAAAGCTCTAAAACTCCAAATGTCCAATAATCCGAAACTCCAAAAGTCCAAAACTCCAAAAATCCAATACTCCAAAAATCCAAAACTCCAAAAATCCAAAACTCGAAAACTCGAAAACTGCAAAAATCCAAAACTCCTAAATTCCGAAACTCGGAAACTCCAAAACTCCGAACCTCCAAAATCTCCAAAACTCCACAACCCCGAATCTCCAAAACTCCGAAAATCCAAAAATCCATACCTCCAAATCCAAACTTCTAAAACTCCAAAACTACAAAACTACAAAATTCTGGAACACTCCGAATCTCCAAAAATCCATACCTCCAAAACTCCAAAAATCCATAACTCCGAAACTCCAAAACTCCAAAAGTGCAAAAATACAAAACTCCAAAACTCAAAAACTCCGAAACTCCAAAAATCCAAAACTCCAAAGCTCCAAAACTCCGAAACTCCGAAAATCCAAAACACCAAAACTCCAAAACTCTGAAACTCCAAAACTCCAAAACTCCAAAACTACAAAATTACGAAACTCCAAAACTGCAAAAATCCAAAACTCCAAAATTCCGAAACTCGGAAACTCCAAAACTCCGAAACTCCGAAAATCCAGAACTCCAAAACTCCAAAGCTCTAAAACTCCAAATGTCCAATAATCCGAAACTCCGAAAGTCCAAAACTCCAAAAATCCAAAAATCCAAAATTCCAAAAATTCAAAACTCCAAAAATCCAAAACTCGAAAACTCCAAAACTGCAAAAATCCAAAACTCCAAAATTCCGAAACTCGGAAACTCCAAAACTCCGAACCTCCAAAATCTCCAAAGCTCCACAACCCCGAATCTCCAAAACTCTGAAACTCCAAAAATCCATACCTCCAAAATCCAAAATTCTAAAACTCCAAAACTACAAAACTACAAAATATTGGAAAAACAAAACCCCAAATCTCCAAAAATCCATACCTCCAAAACTCCAAGAATCCAAAACTCCGAAACTCCAAAACTCCAAAAGTGCAAAAATCCAAAACTCCAAAGCTCTAAAACTCCAAAAGTCCAATAATCCGAAACTCGAAAGTCCAAAACTCCAAAAATCCAAGACTCCAAAAATCCAGAACTCCAAAAATTCAAAACTCGAAAACTCCAAAACTGCAAAAATCCAAAACTCCAAAATTCCGAAACTCGGAAACTCCAAAACTCGGAAACTCCAAAACTCCGAACCTCCAAAATCTCTAAAACTCCACAACCCCGAATCTCCAAAACTCCGAAAACTCCAAAATTCCATACCTCCAAAATCCAAACTTCTAAAAGACCAAAACTACAAAACTACAAAATTCTGGAACAACAAAACCCCGAATCTCCAAAAATCCATACCTCCAAAACTCCGAAACTCCAAAACTCCAAAAGTGCAAAAATCCAAAACTCCAAAACTCACAAATCCAAAACTCGGAAACTCCAAAACTCGGAAACTCCAGAACTCGGAAACTCCAAAACTCCGAACCTCCAAAATCTCCAAAACTCCACAACCCCGAATCTCCAAAACTCCGAAAACTCCAAAATTCCATACCTCCAAAATCCAAACTTCTCAAACTCCAAAACTACAAAACTACAAAATTCTGAAACAACAAAATCCGAATCTCCAAAAATCCATACCTCCAAAACTCCGAAACTCCAAAACTCCAAAAGTGCAAAAATCCAAAACTCCAAAACTCAAGAACTCCAAAACTCCAAAAATCCAAAACTCCAAAACTCCAAAACTCCGAAACTCCGAAAATCCAAAACACCAAAACTCCAAAACTCCAAAGCTCTAAAACTCCAGACGTCCAATAATCCGAAACTCCGAAAGTCCAAAACTCCAAACATCCAAAACTCCAAAAATCCAAAACTTAAAATTCGAAACTCCAAAACTCCAATACTCCGAAACTGCAAAACTCCAAAACTCCGAAACTCCAAAATTCCGAAACTCCAAAACTCCGAAACTCCGAAAATCCGGAACTCCAAAACTCCAAAACTCCAAAAATCCAAAACTCCAAAATTCCGAAACTCGGAAACCACAAAACTCGGAAACTCCAAAACTCCGAACCTCCAAAATCTCCAAAGCTCCACAACCCCGAATCTCCAAAACTCTGAAACTCCAAAAATCCATACCTCCAAAATCCAAAATTCTAAAACTCCAAAACTACAAAACTACAAAATATTGGAAAAACAAAACCCCAAATCTCCAAAAATCCATACCTCCAAAACTCCAAGAATCCAAAACTCCGAAACTCCAAAACTCCAAAAGTGCAAAAATCCAAAACTCCAAAGCTCTAAAACTCCAAAAGTCCAATAATCCGAAACTCGAAAGTCCAAAACTCCAAAAATCCAAGACTCCAAAAATCCAGAACTCCAAAAATTCAAAACTCGAAAACTCCAAAACTGCAAAAATCCAAAACTCCAAAATTCCGAAACTCGGAAACTCCAAAACTCGGAAACTCCAAAACTCCGAACCTCCAAAATCTCTAAAACTCCACAACCCCGAATCTCCAAAACTCCGAAAACTCCAAAATTCCATACCTCCAAAATCCAAACTTCTAAAAGTCCAAAACTACAAAATTCTGGAACAACAAAACCCCGAATCTCCAAAAATCCATACCTCCAAAACTCCGAAACTCCAAAACTCCAAAAGTGCAAAAATCCAAAACTCCAAAACTCACAAATCCAAAACTCGGAAACTCCAAAACTCCGAACCTCCAAAATCTCCAAAACTCCACAACCCCGAATCTCCAAAACTCCGAAAACTCCAAAATTCCATACCTCCAAAATCCAAACTTCTCAAACTCCAAAACTACAAAACTACAAAATTCTGGAACAACAAAATCCGAATCTCCAAAAATCCATACCTCCAAAACTCCGAAACTCCAAAACTCCAAAAGTGCAAAAATCCAAAACTCCAAAACTCAAAAACTCCAAAACTCCAAAAATCCAAAACTCCAAACTCCAAAACTCCGAAACTCCGAAAATCCAAAACACCAAAACTCCAAAACTCTGAAACTCCAAAACTCCAAAACTACAAAATTACGAAACTCCAAAACTGCAAAAATCCAGAACTCCAAAACTCCAAAGCTCTAAAACTCCAGACGTCCAAAACTCCAAAAATCCAAAACTTAAAATTCGAAACTCCAAAACTCCGAAACTGCAAAACTCGAGAACTCCGAAACTCCAAAATTCCGAAACTCCTAAACTCCGAAACTCCGAAAATCCGGAACTCCAAAACTCCAAAACTCCAAAGCTCTAAAACTCCAAAACTCCAAATCTCCAAAAATCCAAAACTCCAAAATTCCGAAACTCGGAAACTCCAAAACTCGGAAACTCCAAAACTCCGCACCTCCAAAACTCCACAACCCCTCAAAACTCAAAACCTCCAAAAATCCAAAACACCAAAACTCCAATGCTTTAAAAATCCAAAACTCCAAAAATGCAAAACTCCAAAAATCGAAAACTTAAAAACTCCAAAACTCCACAAATCCGAAACTCCAAAACTCCGAAACTCACAAATTCCGAAACTCCGCAACCCCGAATCTCCAAAACTCTGAAACTCCAAAACTCTGAAACTCCAAAAAACAGAACTCCAAAACTCCAAAGCTCTAAAACTCCAAATGTCCAATAATCCGAAACTCCAAAAGTCCAAAACTCCAAAAAGCCAATACTCCAAAAATCCAAAACTCCAAAAATCCAAAACTCGAAAACTCGAAAACTGCAAAAATCCAAAACTCCAAAATTCCGAAACTCGGAAACTCCAAAACTCCGAACCTCCAAAATCTCCAAAACTCCACAACCCCGAATCTCCAAAACTCCGAAAATCCAAAAATCCATACCTCCAAATCCAAACTTCTAAAACTCCAAAACTACAAAACTACAAAATTCTGGAACACTCCGAATCTCCAAAAATCCATACCTCCAAAACTCCAAAAATCCATAACTCCGAAACTCCAAAACTCCAAAAGTGCAAAAATACAAAACTCCAAAACTCAAAAACTCCGAAACTCCAAAAATCCAAAACTCCAAAGCTCCAAAACTCCGGAACTCCGAAAATCCAAAACACCAAAACTCCAAAACTCTGAAACTCCAAAACTCCAAAACTCCAAAACTACAAAATTACGAAACTCCAAAACTGCAAAAATCCAAAACTCCAAAATTCCGAAACTCGGCAACTCCAAAACTCCGAAACTCCGAAAATCCAGAACTCCAAAACTCCAAAGCTCTAAAACTCCAAATGTCCAATAATCCGAAACTCCGAAAGTCCAAAACTCCAAAAATCCAAAAATCCAAAACTCCAAAAATCCAAAACTCCAAAAATCCAAAACTCGAAAACTCCAAAACTGCAAAAATCCAAAACTCCAAAATTCCGAAACTCGGAAACTCCAAAACTCCGAACCTCCAAAATCTCCAAAGCTCCACAACCCCGAATCTCCAAAACTCTGAAACTCCAAAAATCCATACCTCCAAAATCCAAAATTCTAAAACTCCAAAACTACAAAACTACAAAATATTGGAAAAACAAAACCCCAAATCTCCAAAAATCCATACCTCCAAAACTCCAAGAATCCAAAACTCCGAAACTCCAAAACTCCAAAAGTGCAAAAATCCAAAACTCCAAAGCTCTAAAACTCCAAAAGTCCAATAATCCGAAACTCGAAAGTCCAAAACTCCAAAAATCCAAGACTCCAAAAATCCAGAACTCCAAAAATTCAAAACTCGAAAACTCCAAAACTGCAAAAATCCAAAACTCCAAAATTCCGAAACTCGGAAACTCCAAAACTCGGAAACTCCAAAACTCCGAACCTCCAAAATCTCTAAAACTCCACAACCCCGAATCTCCAAAACTCCGAAAACTCCAAAATTCCATACCTCCAAAATCCAAACTTCTAAAAGTCCAAAACTACAAAATTCTGGAACAACAAAACCCCGAATCTCCAAAAATCCATACCTCCAAAACTCCGAAACTCCAAAACTCCAAAAGTGCAAAAATCCAAAACTCCAAAACTCACAAATCCAAAACTCGGAAACTCCAAAACTCGGAAACTCCAAAACTCCGAACCTCCAAAATCTCCAAAACTCCACAACCCCGAATCTCCAAAACTCCGAAAACTCCAAAATTCCATACCTCCAAAATCCAAACTTCTCAAACTCCAAAACTACAAAACTACAAAATTCTGGAACAACAAAATCCGAATCTCCAAAAATCCATACCTCCAAAACTCCGAAACTCCAAAACTCCAAAAGTGCAAAAATCCAAAACTCCAAAACTCAAAAACTCCAAAACTCCAAAAATCCAAAACTCCAAACTCCAAAACTCCGAAACTCCGAAAATCCAAAACACCAAAACTCCAAAACTCTGAAACTCCAAAACTCCAAAACTACAAAATTACGAAACTCCAAAACTGCAAAAATCCAGAACTCCAAAACTCCAAAGCTCTAAAACTCCAGACGTCCAAAACTCCAAAAATCCAAAACTTAAAATTCGAAACTCCAAAACTCCGAAACTGCAAAACTCGAGAACTCCGAAACTCCAAAATTCCGAAACTCCTAAACTCCGAAACTCCGAAAATCCGGAACTCCAAAACTCCAAAACTCCAAAGCTCTAAAACTCCAAAACTCCAAATCTCCAAAAATCCAAAACTCCAAAATTCCGAAACTCGGAAACTCCAAAACTCGGAAACTCCAAAACTCCGCACCTCCAAAACTCCACAACCCCTCAAAACTCAAAACCTCCAAAAATCCAAAACACCAAAACTCCAATGCTTTAAAAATCCAAAACTCCAAAAATGCAAAACTCCAAAAATCGAAAACTTAAAAACTCCAAAACTCCACAAATCCGAAACTCCAAAACTCCGAAACTCACAAATTCCGAAACTCCGCAACCCCGAATCTCCAAAACTCTGAAACTCCAAAACTCTGAAACTCCAAAAAACAGAACTCCAAAACTCCAAAGCTCTAAAACTCCAAATGTCCAATAATCCGAAACTCCAAAAGTCCAAAACTCCAAAAAGCCAATACTCCAAAAATCCAAAACTCCAAAAATCCAAAACTCGAAAACTCGAAAACTGCAAAAATCCAAAACTCCAAAATTCCGAAACTCGGAAACTCCAAAACTCCGAACCTCCAAAATCTCCAAAACTCCACAACCCCGAATCTCCAAAACTCCGAAAATCCAAAAATCCATACCTCCAAATCCAAACTTCTAAAACTCCAAAACTACAAAACTACAAAATTCTGGAACACTCCGAATCTCCAAAAATCCATACCTCCAAAACTCCAAAAATCCATAACTCCGAAACTCCAAAACTCCAAAAGTGCAAAAATACAAAACTCCAAAACTCAAAAACTCCGAAACTCCAAAAATCCAAAACTCCAAAGCTCCAAAACTCCGGAACTCCGAAAATCCAAAACACCAAAACTCCAAAACTCTGAAACTCCAAAACTCCAAAACTACAAAATTACGAAACTCCAAAACTGCAAAAATCCAAAACTCCAAAATTCCGAAACTCGGCAACTCCAAAACTCCGAAACTCCGAAAATCCAGAACTCCAAAACTCCAAAGCTCTAAAACTCCAAATGTCCAATAATCCGAAACTCCGAAAGTCCAAAACTCCAAAAATCCAAAAATCCAAAACTCCAAAAATCCAAAACTCCAAAAATCCAAAACTCGAAAACTCCAAAACTGCAAAAATCCAAAACTCCAAAATTCCGAAACTCGGAAACTCCAAAACTCCGAACCTCCAAAATCTCCAAAGCTCCACAACCCCGAATCTCCAAAACTCTGAAACTCCAAAAATCCATACCTCCAAAATCCAAAATTCTAAAACTCCAAAACTACAAAACTACAAAATATTGGAAAAACAAAACCCCAAATCTCCAAAAATCCATACCTCCAAAACTCCAAGAATCCAAAACTCCGAAACTCCAAAACTCCAAAAGTGCAAAAATCCAAAACTCCAAAGCTCTAAAACTCCAAAAGTCCAATAATCCGAAACTCGAAAGTCCAAAACTCCAAAAATCCAAGACTCCAAAAATCCAGAACTCCAAAAATTCAAAACTCGAAAACTCCAAAACTGCAAAAATCCAAAACTCCAAAATTCCGAAACTCGGAAACTCCAAAACTCCGAAACTCCAAAACTCCAAAAGTGCAAAAATCCAAAACTCCAAAACTCACAAATCCAAAACTCGGAAACTCCAAAACTCGGAAACTCCAAAACTCCGAACCTCCAAAATCTCCAAAACTCCACAACCCCGAATCTCCAAAACTCCGAAAACTCCAAAATTCCATACCTCCAAAATCCAAACTTCTCAAACTCCAAAACTACAAAACTACAAAATTCTGAAACAACAAAATCCGAATCTCCAAAAATCCATACCTCCAAAACTCCGAAACTCCAAAACTCCAAAAGTGCAAAAATCCAAAACTCCAAAACTCAAAAACTCCAAAACTCCAAAAATCCAAAACTCCAAAACTCCAAAACTCCGAAACTCCGAAAATCCAAAACACCAAAACTCCAAAACTCCAAAGCTCTAAAACTCCAGACGTCCAATAATCCGAAACTCCGAAAGTCCAAAACTCCAAACATCCAAAACTCCAAAAATCCAAAACTTAAAATTCGAAACTCCAAAACTCCAAAACTCCGAAACTGCAAAACTCCAAAACTCCGAAACTCCAAAACTCCGAAACTCCGAAAATCCGGAACTCCAAAACTCCAAAACTCCAAAAATCCAAAACTCCAAAATTCCGAAACTCGGAAACCACAAAACTCGGAAACTCCAAAACTCCGAACCTCCAAAATCTCCAAAGCTCCACAACCCCGAATCTCCAAAACTCTGAAACTCCAAAAATCCATACCTCCAAAATCCAAAATTCTAAAACTCCAAAACTACAAAACTACAAAATATTGGAAAAACAAAACCCCAAATCTCCAAAAATCCATACCTCCAAAACTCCAAGAATCCAAAACTCCGAAACTCCAAAACTCCAAAAGTGCAAAAATCCAAAACTCCAAAGCTCTAAAACTCCAAAAGTCCAATAATCCGAAACTCGAAAGTCCAAAACTCCAAAAATCCAAGACTCCAAAAATCCAGAACTCCAAAAATTCAAAACTCGAAAACTCCAAAACTGCAAAAATCCAAAACTCCAAAATTCCGAAACTCGGAAACTCCAAAACTCGGAAACTCCAAAACTCCGAACCTCCAAAATCTCTAAAACTCCACAACCCCGAATCTCCAAAACTCCGAAAACTGCAAAATTCCATACCTCCAAAATCCAAACTTCTAAAAGTCCAAAACTACAAAATTCTGGAACAACAAAACCCCGAATCTCCAAAAATCCATACCTCCAAAACTCCGAAACTCCAAAACTCCAAAAGTGCAAAAATCCAAAACTCCAAAACTCACAAATCCAAAACTCGGAAACTCCAAAACTCGGAAACTCCAAAACTCCGAACCTCCAAAATCTCCAAAACTCCACAACCCCGAATCTCCAAAACTCCGAAAACTCCAAAATTCCATACCTCCAAAATCCAAACTTCTCAAACTCCAAAACTACAAAACTACAAAATTCTGGAACAACAAAATCCGAATCTCCAAAAATCCATACCTCCAAAACTCCGAAACTCCAAAACTCCAAAACTCCAAAAGTGCAAAAATCCAAAACTCCAAAACTCAAAAACTCCAAAACTCCAAAAATCCAAAACTCCAAAACTCCAAAACTCCGAAACTCCGAAAATCCAAAACACCAAAACTCCAAAACTCTGAAACTCCAAAACTCCAAAACTACAAAATTACGAAACTCCAAAACTGCAAAAATCCAGAACTCCAAAACTCCAAAGCTCTAAAACTCCAGACGTCCAAAACTCCAAAAATCCAAAACTTAAAATTCGAAACTCCAAAACTCCGAAACTGCAAAACTCGAGAACTCCGAAACTCCAAAATTCCGAAACTCCTAAACTCCGAAACTCCGAAAATCCGGAACTCCAAAACTCCAAAACTCCAAAGCTCTAAAACTCCAAAACTCCAAATCTCCAAAAATCCAAAACTCCAAAATTCCGAAACTCGGAAACTCCAAAACTCGGAAACTCCAAAACTCCGCACCTCCAAAACTCCACAACCCCTCAAAACTCAAAACCTCCAAAAATCCAAAACACCAAAACTCCAATGCTTTAAAAATCCAAAACTCCAAAAATGCAAAACTCCAAAAATCGAAAACTTAAAAACTCCAAAACTCCACAAATCCGAAACTCCAAAACTCCGAAACTCACAAATTCCGAAACTCCGCAACCCCGAATCTCCAAAACTCTGAAACTCCAAAACTCTGAAACTCCAAAAAACAGAACTCCAAAACTCCAAAGCTCTAAAACTCCAAATGTCCAATAATCCGAAACTCCAAAAGTCCAAAACTCCAAAAATCCAATACTCCAAAAATCCAAAACTCCAAAAATCCAAAACTCGAAAACTCGAAAACTGCAAAAATCCAAAACTCCAAAATTCCGAAACTCGGAAACTCCAAAACTCCGAACCTCCAAAATCTCCAAAACTCCACAACCCCGAATCTCCAAAACTCCGAAAATCCAAAAATCCATACCTCCAAATCCAAACTTCTAAAACTCCAAAACTACAAAACTACAAAATTCTGGAACACTCCGAATCTCCAAAAATCCATACCTCCAAAACTCCAAAAATCCATAACTCCGAAACTCCAAAACTCCAAAAGTGCAAAAATACAAAACTCCAAAACTCAAAAACTCCGAAACTCCAAAAATCCAAAACTCCAAAGCTCCAAAACTCCGAAACTCCGAAAATCCAAAACACCAAAACTCCAAAACTCTGAAACTCCAAAACTCCAAAACTCCAAAACTACAAAATTACGAAACTCCAAAACTGCAAAAATCCAAAACTCCAAAATTCCGAAACTCGGCAACTCCAAAACTCCGAAACTCCGAAAATCCAGAACTCCAAAACTCCAAAGCTCTAAAACTCCAAATGTCCAATAATCCGAAACTCCGAAAGTCCAAAACTCCAAAAATCCAAAAATCCAAAACTCCAAAAATCCAAAACTCCAAAAATCCAAAACTCGAAAACTCCAAAACTGCAAAAATCCAAAACTCCAAAATTCCGAAACTCGGAAACTCCAAAACTCCGAACCTCCAAAATCTCCAAAGCTCCACAACCCCGAATCTCCAAAACTCTGAAACTCCAAAAATCCATACCTCCAAAATCCAAAATTCTAAAACTCCAAAACTACAAAACTACAAAATATTGGAAAAACAAAACCCCAAATCTCCAAAAATCCATACCTCCAAAACTCCAAGAATCCAAAACTCCGAAACTCCAAAACTCCAAAAGTGCAAAAATCCAAAACTCCAAAGCTCTAAAACTCCAAAAGTCCAATAATCCGAAACTCGAAAGTCCAAAACTCCAAAAATCCAAGACTCCAAAAATCCAGAACTCCAAAAATTCAAAACTCGAAAACTCCAAAACTGCAAAAATCCAAAACTCCAAAATTCCGAACCTCCAAAATCTCTAAAACTCCACAACCCCGAATCTCCAAAACTCCGAAAACTCCAAAATTCCATACCTCCAAAATCCAAACTTCTAAAAGTCCAAAACTACAAAACTACAAAATTCTGGAACAACAAAACCCCGAATCTCCAAAAATCCATACCTCCAAAACTCCGAAACTCCAAAACTCCAAAAGTGCAAAAATCCAAAACTCCAAAACTCACAAATCCAAAACTCGGAAACTCCAAAACTCGGAAACTCCAAAACTCGGAAACTCCAAAACTCCGAACCTCCAAAATCTCCAAAACTCCACAACCCCGAATCTCCAAAACTCCGAAAACTCCAAAATTCCATACCTCCAAAATCCAAACTTCTCAAACTTTAAAACTACAAAACTACAAAATTCTGAAACAACAAAATCCGAATCTCCAAAAATCCATACCTCCAAAACTCCGAAACTCCAAAACTCCAAAAGTGCAAAAATCCAAAACTCCAAAACTCAAAAACTCCAAAACTCCAAAAATCCAAAACTCCAAAACTCCAAAACTCCAAAACTCCGAAACTCCGAAAATCCAAAACACCAAAACTCCAAAACTCTGAAACTCCAAAACTCCAAAACTACAAAATTACAAAACTCCAAAACTGCAGAAATCCAGAACTCCAAAACTCCAAAGCTCTAAAACTCCAGACGTCCAATAATCCGAAACTCCGAAAGTCCAAAACTCCAAACATCCAAAACTCCAAAAATCCAAAACTTAAAATTCGAAACTCCAAAACGCCGAAACTGCAAAACTCGAGAACTCCGAAACTCCAAAATTCCGAAACTCCTAAACTCCGAAACTCCGAAAATCCGGAACTCCAAAACTCCAAAACTCCAAAGCTCTAAAACTCCAAAACTCCAAATCTCCAAAAATCCAAAACTCCAAAATTCCGAAACTCGGAAACTCCAAAACTCGGAAACTCCAAAACTCCGCACCTCCAAAACTCCACAACCCCTCAAAACTCAAAACCTCCAAAAATCCAAAACACCAAAACTCCAATGCTTTAAAAATCCAAAACTCCAAAAATGCAAAACTCCAAAAATCGAAAACTTAAAAACTCCAAAACTCCACAAATCCGAAACTCCAAAACTCCGAAACTCACAAATTCCGAAACTCCGCAACCCCGAATCTCCAAAACTCTGAAACTCCAAAACTCCGAAACTCCAAAAAACAGAACTCTAAAACTCCAAAGCTCTAAAACTCCAAATGTCCAATAATCCGAAACTCCAAAAGTCCAAAACTCCAAATATCCAATACTCCAAAAATCCAAAACTCCAAAAATCCAAAACTCGAAAACTCGAAAACTGCAAAAATCCAAAACTCCAAAATTCCGAAACTCGGAAACTCCAAAACTCCGAACCTCCAAAATCTCCAAAACTCCACAACCCCGAATCTCCAAAACTCCGAAAATCCAAAAATCCATACCTCCAAATCCAAACTTCTAAAACTCCAAAACTACAAAACTACAAAATTCTGGAACACTCCGAATCTCCAAAAATCCATACCTCCAAAACTCCAAAAATCCATAACTCCGAAACTCCAAAACTCCAAAAGTGCAAAAATACAAAACTCCAAAACTCAAAAACTCCGAAACTCCAAAAATCCAAAACTCCAAAGCTCCAAAACTCCGAAACTCCGAAAATCCAAAACACCAAAACTCCAAAACTCTGAAACTCCAAAACTCCAAAACTCCAAAACTACAAAATTACGAAACTCCAAAACTGCAAAAATCCAAAACTCCAAAATTCCGAAACTCGGCAACTGCAAAACTCCGAAACTCCGAAAATCCAGAACTCCAAAACTCCAAAGCTCTAAAACTCCAAATGTCCAATAATCCGAAACTCCGAAAGTCCAAAACTCCAAAAATCCAAAAATCCAAAACTCCAAAAATCCAAAACTCCAAAAATCCAAAACTCGAAACCTCCAAAACTGCAAAAATCCAAAACTCCAAAATTCCGAAACTCGGAAACTCCAAAACTCCGAACCTCCAAAATCTCCAAAGCTCCACAACCCCGAATCTCCAAAACTCTGAAACTCCAAAAATCCATACCTCCAAAATCCAAAATTCTAAAACTCCAAAACTACAAAACTACAAAATTCTGAAACAACAAAATCCGAATCTCCAAAAATCCATACCTCCAAAACTCCGAAACTCCAAAACTCCAAAAGTGCAAAAATCCAAAACTCCAAAACTCAAGAACTCCAAAACTCCAAAAATCCAAAACTCCAAAACTCCAAAACTCCGAAACTCCGAAAATCCAAAACACCAAAACTCCAAAACTCCAAAGCTCTAAAACTCCAGACGTCCAATAATCCGAAACTCCGAAAGTCCAAAACTCCAAACATCCAAAACTCCAAAAATCCAAAACTTAAAATTCGAAACTCCAAAACTCCAATACTCCGAAACTGCAAAACTCCAAAACTCCGAAACTCCAAAATTCCGAAACTCCAAAACTCCGAAACTCCGAAAATCCGGAACTCCAAAACTCCAAAACTCCAAAAATCCAAAACTCCAAAATTCCGAAACTCGGAAACCACAAAACTCGGAAACTCCAAAACTCCGAACCTCCAAAATCTCCAAAGCTCCACAACCCCGAATCTCCAAAACTCTGAAACTCCAAAAATCCATACCTCCAAAATCCAAAATTCTAAAACTCCAAAACTACAAAACTACAAAATATTGGAAAAACAAAACCCCAAATCTCCAAAAATCCATACCTCCAAAACTCCAAGAATCCAAAACTCCGAAACTCCAAAACTCCAAAAGTGCAAAAATCCAAAACTCCAAAGCTCTAAAACTCCAAAAGTCCAATAATCCGAAACTCGAAAGTCCAAAACTCCAAAAATCCAAGACTCCAAAAATCCAGAACTCCAAAAATTCAAAACTCGAAAACTCCAAAACTGCAAAAATCCAAAACTCCAAAATTCCGAAACTCGGAAACTCCAAAACTCGGAAACTCCAAAACTCCGAACCTCCAAAATCTCTAAAACTCCACAACCCCGAATCTCCAAAACTCCGAAAACTCCAAAATTCCATACCTCCAAAATCCAAACTTCTAAAAGTCCAAAACTACAAAATTCTGGAACAACAAAACCCCGAATCTCCAAAAATCCATACCTCCAAAACTCCGAAACTCCAAAACTCCAAAAGTGCAAAAATCCAAAACTCCAAAACTCACAAATCCAAAACTCGGAAACTCCAAAACTCCGAACCTCCAAAATCTCCAAAACTCCACAACCCCGAATCTCCAAAACTCCGAAAACTCCAAAATTCCATACCTCCAAAATCCAAACTTCTCAAACTCCAAAACTACAAAACTACAAAATTCTGGAACAACAAAATCCGAATCTCCAAAAATCCATACCTCCAAAACTCCGAAACTCCAAAACTCCAAAAGTGCAAAAATCCAAAACTCCAAAACTCAAAAACTCCAAAACTCCAAAAATCCAAAACTCCAAACTCCAAAACTCCGAAACTCCGAAAATCCAAAACACCAAAACTCCAAAACTCTGAAACTCCAAAACTCCAAAACTACAAAATTACGAAACTCCAAAACTGCAAAAATCCAGAACTCCAAAACTCCAAAGCTCTAAAACTCCAGACGTCCAAAACTCCAAAAATCCAAAACTTAAAATTCGAAACTCCAAAACTCCGAAACTGCAAAACTCGAGAACTCCGAAACTCCAAAATTCCGAAACTCCTAAACTCCGAAACTCCGAAAATCCGGAACTCCAAAACTCCAAAACTCCAAAGCTCTAAAACTCCAAAACTCCAAATCTCCAAAAATCCAAAACTCCAAAATTCCGAAACTCGGAAACTCCAAAACTCGGAAACTCCAAAACTCCGCACCTCCAAAACTCCACAACCCCTCAAAACTCAAAACCTCCAAAAATCCAAAACACCAAAACTCCAATGCTTTAAAAATCCAAAACTCCAAAAATGCAAAACTCCAAAAATCGAAAACTTAAAAACTCCAAAACTCCACAAATCCGAAACTCCAAAACTCCGAAACTCACAAATTCCGAAACTCCGCAACCCCGAATCTCCAAAACTCTGAAACTCCAAAACTCTGAAACTCCAAAAAACAGAACTCCAAAACTCCAAAGCTCTAAAACTCCAAATGTCCAATAATCCGAAACTCCAAAAGTCCAAAACTCCAAAAAGCCAATACTCCAAAAATCCAAAACTCCAAAAATCCAAAACTCGAAAACTCGAAAACTGCAAAAATCCAAAACTCCAAAATTCCGAAACTCGGAAACTCCAAAACTCCGAACCTCCAAAATCTCCAAAACTCCACAACCCCGAATCTCCAAAACTCCGAAAATCCAAAAATCCATACCTCCAAATCCAAACTTCTAAAACTCCAAAACTACAAAACTACAAAATTCTGGAACACTCCGAATCTCCAAAAATCCATACCTCCAAAACTCCAAAAATCCATAACTCCGAAACTCCAAAACTCCAAAAGTGCAAAAATACAAAACTCCAAAACTCAAAAACTCCGAAACTCCAAAAATCCAAAACTCCAAAGCTCCAAAACTCCGGAACTCCGAAAATCCAAAACACCAAAACTCCAAAACTCTGAAACTCCAAAACTCCAAAACTCCAAAACTACAAAATTACGAAACTCCAAAACTGCAAAAATCCAAAACTCCAAAATTCCGAAACTCGGCAACTCCAAAACTCCGAAACTCCGAAAATCCAGAACTCCAAAACTCCAAAGCTCTAAAACTCCAAATGTCCAATAATCCGAAACTCCGAAAGTCCAAAACTCCAAAAATCCAAAAATCCAAAACTCCAAAAATCCAAAACTCCAAAAATCCAAAACTCGAAAACTCCAAAACTGCAAAAATCCAAAACTCCAAAATTCCGAAACTCGGAAACTCCAAAACTCCGAACCTCCAAAATCTCCAAAGCTCCACAACCCCGAATCTCCAAAACTCTGAAACTCCAAAAATCCATACCTCCAAAATCCAAAATTCTAAAACTCCAAAACTACAAAACTACAAAATATTGGAAAAACAAAACCCCAAATCTCCAAAAATCCATACCTCCAAAACTCCAAGAATCCAAAACTCCGAAACTCCAAAACTCCAAAAGTGCAAAAATCCAAAACTCCAAAGCTCTAAAACTCCAAAAGTCCAATAATCCGAAACTCGAAAGTCCAAAACTCCAAAAATCCAAGACTCCAAAAATCCAGAACTCCAAAAATTCAAAACTCGAAAACTCCAAAACTGCAAAAATCCAAAACTCCAAAATTCCGAAACTCGGAAACTCCAAAACTCGGAAACTCCAAAACTCCGAACCTCCAAAATCTCTAAAACTCCACAACCCCGAATCTCCAAAACTCCGAAAACTCCAAAATTCCATACCTCCAAAATCCAAACTTCTAAAAGTCCAAAACTACAAAATTCTGGAACAACAAAACCCCGAATCTCCAAAAATCCATACCTCCAAAACTCCGAAACTCCAAAACTCCAAAAGTGCAAAAATCCAAAACTCCAAAACTCACAAATCCAAAACTCGGAAACTCCAAAACTCGGAAACTCCAAAACTCCGAACCTCCAAAATCTCCAAAACTCCACAACCCCGAATCTCCAAAACTCCGAAAACTCCAAAATTCCATACCTCCAAAATCCAAACTTCTCAAACTCCAAAACTACAAAACTACAAAATTCTGGAACAACAAAATCCGAATCTCCAAAAATCCATACCTCCAAAACTCCGAAACTCCAAAACTCCAAAAGTGCAAAAATCCAAAACTCCAAAACTCAAAAACTCCAAAACTCCAAAAATCCAAAACTCCAAACTCCAAAACTCCGAAACTCCGAAAATCCAAAACACCAAAACTCCAAAACTCTGAAACTCCAAAACTCCAAAACTACAAAATTACGAAACTCCAAAACTGCAAAAATCCAGAACTCCAAAACTCCAAAGCTCTAAAACTCCAGACGTCCAAAACTCCAAAAATCCAAAACTTAAAATTCGAAACTCCAAAACTCCGAAACTGCAAAACTCGAGAACTCCGAAACTCCAAAATTCCGAAACTCCTAAACTCCGAAACTCCGAAAATCCGGAACTCCAAAACTCCAAAACTCCAAAGCTCTAAAACTCCAAAACTCCAAATCTCCAAAAATCCAAAACTCCAAAATTCCGAAACTCGGAAACTCCAAAACTCGGAAACTCCAAAACTCCGCACCTCCAAAACTCCACAACCCCTCAAAACTCAAAACCTCCAAAAATCCAAAACACCAAAACTCCAATGCTTTAAAAATCCAAAACTCCAAAAATGCAAAACTCCAAAAATCGAAAACTTAAAAACTCCAAAACTCCACAAATCCGAAACTCCAAAACTCCGAAACTCACAAATTCCGAAACTCCGCAACCCCGAATCTCCAAAACTCTGAAACTCCAAAACTCTGAAACTCCAAAAAACAGAACTCCAAAACTCCAAAGCTCTAAAACTCCAAATGTCCAATAATCCGAAACTCCAAAAGTCCAAAACTCCAAAAAGCCAATACTCCAAAAATCCAAAACTCCAAAAATCCAAAACTCGAAAACTCGAAAACTGCAAAAATCCAAAACTCCAAAATTCCGAAACTCGGAAACTCCAAAACTCCGAACCTCCAAAATCTCCAAAACTCCACAACCCCGAATCTCCAAAACTCCGAAAATCCAAAAATCCATACCTCCAAATCCAAACTTCTAAAACTCCAAAACTACAAAACTACAAAATTCTGGAACACTCCGAATCTCCAAAAATCCATACCTCCAAAACTCCAAAAATCCATAACTCCGAAACTCCAAAACTCCAAAAGTGCAAAAATACAAAACTCCAAAACTCAAAAACTCCGAAACTCCAAAAATCCAAAACTCCAAAGCTCCAAAACTCCGGAACTCCGAAAATCCAAAACACCAAAACTCCAAAACTCTGAAACTCCAAAACTCCAAAACTACAAAATTACGAAACTCCAAAACTGCAAAAATCCAAAACTCCAAAATTCCGAAACTCGGCAACTCCAAAACTCCGAAACTCCGAAAATCCAGAACTCCAAAACTCCAAAGCTCTAAAACTCCAAATGTCCAATAATCCGAAACTCCGAAAGTCCAAAACTCCAAAAATCCAAAAATCCAAAACTCCAAAAATCCAAAACTCCAAAAATCCAAAACTCGAAAACTCCAAAACTGCAAAAATCCAAAACTCCAAAATTCCGAAACTCGGAAACTCCAAAACTCCGAACCTCCAAAATCTCCAAAGCTCCACAACCCCGAATCTCCAAAACTCTGAAACTCCAAAAATCCATACCTCCAAAATCCAAAATTCTAAAACTCCAAAACTACAAAACTACAAAATATTGGAAAAACAAAACCCCAAATCTCCAAAAATCCATACCTCCAAAACTCCAAGAATCCAAAACTCCGAAACTCCAAAACTCCAAAAGTGCAAAAATCCAAAACTCCAAAGCTCTAAAACTCCAAAAGTCCAATAATCCGAAACTCGAAAGTCCAAAACTCCAAAAATCCAAGACTCCAAAAATCCAGAACTCCAAAAATTCAAAACTCGAAAACTCCAAAACTGCAAAAATCCAAAACTCCAAAATTCCGAAACTCGGAAACTCCAAAACTCCGAAACTCCAAAACTCCAAAAGTGCAAAAATCCAAAACTCCAAAACTCACAAATCCAAAACTCGGAAACTCCAAAACTCGGAAACTCCAAAACTCCGAACCTCCAAAATCTCCAAAACTCCACAACCCCGAATCTCCAAAACTCCGAAAACTCCAAAATTCCATACCTCCAAAATCCAAACTTCTCAAACTCCAAAACTACAAAACTACAAAATTCTGAAACAACAAAATCCGAATCTCCAAAAATCCATACCTCCAAAACTCCGAAACTCCAAAACTCCAAAAGTGCAAAAATCCAAAACTCCAAAACTCAAAAACTCCAAAACTCCAAAAATCCAAAACTCCAAAACTCCAAAACTCCGAAACTCCGAAAATCCAAAACACCAAAACTCCAAAACTCCAAAGCTCTAAAACTCCAGACGTCCAATAATCCGAAACTCCGAAAGTCCAAAACTCCAAACATCCAAAACTCCAAAAATCCAAAACTTAAAATTCGAAACTCCAAAACTCCAAAACTCCGAAACTGCAAAACTCCAAAACTCCGAAACTCCAAAACTCCGAAACTCCGAAAATCCGGAACTCCAAAACTCCAAAACTCCAAAAATCCAAAACTCCAAAATTCCGAAACTCGGAAACCACAAAACTCGGAAACTCCAAAACTCCGAACCTCCAAAATCTCCAAAGCTCCACAACCCCGAATCTCCAAAACTCTGAAACTCCAAAAATCCATACCTCCAAAATCCAAAATTCTAAAACTCCAAAACTACAAAACTACAAAATATTGGAAAAACAAAACCCCAAATCTCCAAAAATCCATACCTCCAAAACTCCAAGAATCCAAAACTCCGAAACTCCAAAACTCCAAAAGTGCAAAAATCCAAAACTCCAAAGCTCTAAAACTCCAAAAGTCCAATAATCCGAAACTCGAAAGTCCAAAACTCCAAAAATCCAAGACTCCAAAAATCCAGAACTCCAAAAATTCAAAACTCGAAAACTCCAAAACTGCAAAAATCCAAAACTCCAAAATTCCGAAACTCGGAAACTCCAAAACTCGGAAACTCCAAAACTCCGAACCTCCAAAATCTCTAAAACTCCACAACCCCGAATCTCCAAAACTCCGAAAACTGCAAAATTCCATACCTCCAAAATCCAAACTTCTAAAAGTCCAAAACTACAAAATTCTGGAACAACAAAACCCCGAATCTCCAAAAATCCATACCTCCAAAACTCCGAAACTCCAAAACTCCAAAAGTGCAAAAATCCAAAACTCCAAAACTCACAAATCCAAAACTCGGAAACTCCAAAACTCGGAAACTCCAAAACTCCGAACCTCCAAAATCTCCAAAACTCCACAACCCCGAATCTCCAAAACTCCGAAAACTCCAAAATTCCATACCTCCAAAATCCAAACTTCTCAAACTCCAAAACTACAAAACTACAAAATTCTGGAACAACAAAATCCGAATCTCCAAAAATCCATACCTCCAAAACTCCGAAACTCCAAAACTCCAAAACTCCAAAAGTGCAAAAATCCAAAACTCCAAAACTCAAAAACTCCAAAACTCCAAAAATCCAAAACTCCAAAACTCCAAAACTCCGAAACTCCGAAAATCCAAAACACCAAAACTCCAAAACTCTGAAACTCCAAAACTCCAAAACTACAAAATTACGAAACTCCAAAACTGCAAAAATCCAGAACTCCAAAACTCCAAAGCTCTAAAACTCCAGACGTCCAAAACTCCAAAAATCCAAAACTTAAAATTCGAAACTCCAAAACTCCGAAACTGCAAAACTCGAGAACTCCGAAACTCCAAAATTCCGAAACTCCTAAACTCCGAAACTCCGAAAATCCGGAACTCCAAAACTCCAAAACTCCAAAGCTCTAAAACTCCAAAACTCCAAATCTCCAAAAATCCAAAACTCCAAAATTCCGAAACTCGGAAACTCCAAAACTCGGAAACTCCAAAACTCCGCACCTCCAAAACTCCACAACCCCTCAAAACTCAAAACCTCCAAAAATCCAAAACACCAAAACTCCAATGCTTTAAAAATCCAAAACTCCAAAAATGCAAAACTCCAAAAATCGAAAACTTAAAAACTCCAAAACTCCACAAATCCGAAACTCCAAAACTCCGAAACTCACAAATTCCGAAACTCCGCAACCCCGAATCTCCAAAACTCTGAAACTCCAAAACTCTGAAACTCCAAAAAACAGAACTCCAAAACTCCAAAGCTCTAAAACTCCAAATGTCCAATAATCCGAAACTCCAAAAGTCCAAAACTCCAAAAATCCAATACTCCAAAAATCCAAAACTCCAAAAATCCAAAACTCGAAAACTCGAAAACTGCAAAAATCCAAAACTCCAAAATTCCGAAACTCGGAAACTCCAAAACTCCGAACCTCCAAAATCTCCAAAACTCCACAACCCCGAATCTCCAAAACTCCGAAAATCCAAAAATCCATACCTCCAAATCCAAACTTCTAAAACTCCAAAACTACAAAACTACAAAATTCTGGAACACTCCGAATCTCCAAAAATCCATACCTCCAAAACTCCAAAAATCCATAACTCCGAAACTCCAAAACTCCAAAAGTGCAAAAATACAAAACTCCAAAACTCAAAAACTCCGAAACTCCAAAAATCCAAAACTCCAAAGCTCCAAAACTCCGAAACTCCGAAAATCCAAAACACCAAAACTCCAAAACTCTGAAACTCCAAAACTCCAAAACTCCAAAACTACAAAATTACGAAACTCCAAAACTGCAAAAATCCAAAACTCCAAAATTCCGAAACTCGGCAACTCCAAAACTCCGAAACTCCGAAAATCCAGAACTCCAAAACTCCAAAGCTCTAAAACTCCAAATGTCCAATAATCCGAAACTCCGAAAGTCCAAAACTCCAAAAATCCAAAAATCCAAAACTCCAAAAATCCAAAACTCCAAAAATCCAAAACTCGAAAACTCCAAAACTGCAAAAATCCAAAACTCCAAAATTCCGAAACTCGGAAACTCCAAAACTCCGAACCTCCAAAATCTCCAAAGCTCCACAACCCCGAATCTCCAAAACTCTGAAACTCCAAAAATCCATACCTCCAAAATCCAAAATTCTAAAACTCCAAAACTACAAAACTACAAAATATTGGAAAAACAAAACCCCAAATCTCCAAAAATCCATACCTCCAAAACTCCAAGAATCCAAAACTCCGAAACTCCAAAACTCCAAAAGTGCAAAAATCCAAAACTCCAAAGCTCTAAAACTCCAAAAGTCCAATAATCCGAAACTCGAAAGTCCAAAACTCCAAAAATCCAAGACTCCAAAAATCCAGAACTCCAAAAATTCAAAACTCGAAAACTCCAAAACTGCAAAAATCCAAAACTCCAAAATTCCGAACCTCCAAAATCTCTAAAACTCCACAACCCCGAATCTCCAAAACTCCGAAAACTCCAAAATTCCATACCTCCAAAATCCAAACTTCTAAAAGTCCAAAACTACAAAACTACAAAATTCTGGAACAACAAAACCCCGAATCTCCAAAAATCCATACCTCCAAAACTCCGAAACTCCAAAACTCCAAAAGTGCAAAAATCCAAAACTCCAAAACTCACAAATCCAAAACTCGGAAACTCCAAAACTCGGAAACTCCAAAACTCGGAAACTCCAAAACTCCGAACCTCCAAAATCTCCAAAACTCCACAACCCCGAATCTCCAAAACTCCGAAAACTCCAAAATTCCATACCTCCAAAATCCAAACTTCTCAAACTTTAAAACTACAAAACTACAAAATTCTGAAACAACAAAATCCGAATCTCCAAAAATCCATACCTCCAAAACTCCGAAACTCCAAAACTCCAAAAGTGCAAAAATCCAAAACTCCAAAACTCAAAAACTCCAAAACTCCAAAAATCCAAAACTCCAAAACTCCAAAACTCCAAAACTCCGAAACTCCGAAAATCCAAAACACCAAAACTCCAAAACTCTGAAACTCCAAAACTCCAAAACTACAAAATTACAAAACTCCAAAACTGCAGAAATCCAGAACTCCAAAACTCCAAAGCTCTAAAACTCCAGACGTCCAATAATCCGAAACTCCGAAAGTCCAAAACTCCAAACATCCAAAACTCCAAAAATCCAAAACTTAAAATTCGAAACTCCAAAACGCCGAAACTGCAAAACTCGAGAACTCCGAAACTCCAAAATTCCGAAACTCCTAAACTCCGAAACTCCGAAAATCCGGAACTCCAAAACTCCAAAACTCCAAAGCTCTAAAACTCCAAAACTCCAAATCTCCAAAAATCCAAAACTCCAAAATTCCGAAACTCGGAAACTCCAAAACTCGGAAACTCCAAAACTCCGCACCTCCAAAACTCCACAACCCCTCAAAACTCAAAACCTCCAAAAATCCAAAACACCAAAACTCCAATGCTTTAAAAATCCAAAACTCCAAAAATGCAAAACTCCAAAAATCGAAAACTTAAAAACTCCAAAACTCCACAAATCCGAAACTCCAAAACTCCGAAACTCACAAATTCCGAAACTCCGCAACCCCGAATCTCCAAAACTCTGAAACTCCAAAACTCCGAAACTCCAAAAAACAGAACTCTAAAACTCCAAAGCTCTAAAACTCCAAATGTCCAATAATCCGAAACTCCAAAAGTCCAAAACTCCAAATATCCAATACTCCAAAAATCCAAAACTCCAAAAATCCAAAACTCGAAAACTCGAAAACTGCAAAAATCCAAAACTCCAAAATTCCGAAACTCGGAAACTCCAAAACTCCGAACCTCCAAAATCTCCAAAACTCCACAACCCCGAATCTCCAAAACTCCGAAAATCCAAAAATCCATACCTCCAAATCCAAACTTCTAAAACTCCAAAACTACAAAACTACAAAATTCTGGAACACTCCGAATCTCCAAAAATCCATACCTCCAAAACTCCAAAAATCCATAACTCCGAAACTCCAAAACTCCAAAAGTGCAAAAATACAAAACTCCAAAACTCAAAAACTCCGAAACTCCAAAAATCCAAAACTCCAAAGCTCCAAAACTCCGAAACTCCGAAAATCCAAAACACCAAAACTCCAAAACTCTGAAACTCCAAAACTCCAAAACTCCAAAACTACAAAATTACGAAACTCCAAAACTGCAAAAATCCAAAACTCCAAAATTCCGAAACTCGGCAACTGCAAAACTCCGAAACTCCGAAAATCCAGAACTCCAAAACTCCAAAGCTCTAAAACTCCAAATGTCCAATAATCCGAAACTCCGAAAGTCCAAAACTCCAAAAATCCAAAAATCCAAAACTCCAAAAATCCAAAACTCCAAAAATCCAAAACTCGAAACCTCCAAAACTGCAAAAATCCAAAACTCCAAAATTCCGAAACTCGGAAACTCCAAAACTCCGAACCTCCAAAATCTCCAAAGCTCCACAACCCCGAATCTCCAAAACTCTGAAACTCCAAAAATCCATACCTCCAAAATCCAAAATTCTAAAACTCCAAAACTACAAAACTACAAAATATTGGAAAAACAAAACCCCAAATCTCCAAAAATCCATACCTCCAAAACTCCAAGAATCCAAAACTCCGAAACTCCAAAACTCCAAAAGTGCAAAAATCCAAAACTCCAAAGCTCTAAAACTCCAAAAGTCCAATAATCCGAAACTCGAAAGTCCAAAACTCCAAAAATCCAAGACTCCAAAAATCCAGAACTCCAAAAATTCAAAACTCGAAAACTCCAAAACTGCAAAAATCCAAAACTCCAAAATTCCGAAACTCGGAAACTCCAAAACTCGGAAACTCCAAAACTCCGAACCTCCAAAATCTCTAAAACTCCACAACCCCGAATCTCCAAAACTCCGAAAACTCCAAAATTCCATACCTCCAAAATCCAAACTTCTAAAAGTCCAAAACTACAAAACTACAAAATTCTGGAACAACAAAACCCCGAATCTCCAAAAATCCATACCTCCAAAACTCCGAAACTCCAAAACTCCAAAAGTGCAAAAATCCAAAACTCCAAAACTCACAAATCCAAAACTCGGAAACTCCAAAACTCGGAAACTCCAAAACTCGGAAACTCCAAAACTCCGAACCTCCAAAATCTCCAAAACTCCACAACCCCGAATCTCCAAAACTCCGAAAACTCCAAAATTCCATACCTCCAAAATCCAAACTTCTCAAACTCCAAAACTACAAAACTACAAAATTCTGAAACAACAAAATCCGAATCTCCAAAAATCCATACCTCCAAAACTCCGAAACTCCAAAACTCCAAAAGTGCAAAAATCCAAAACTCCAAAACTCAAAAACTCCAAAACTCCAAAAATCCAAAACTCCAAAACTCCAAAACTCCAAAACTCCGAAACTCCGAAAATCCAAAACACCAAAACTCCAAAACTCTGAAACTCCAAAACTCCAAAACTACAAAATTACAAAACTCCAAAACTGCAAAAATCCAGAACTCCAAAACTCCAAAGCTCTAAAACTCCAGACGTCCAATAATCCGAAACTCCGAAAGTCCAAAACTCCAAACATCCAAAACTCCAAAAATCCAAAACTTAAAATTCGAAACTCCAAAACTCCGAAACTGCAAAACTCGAGAACTCCGAAACTCCAAAATTCCGAAACTCCTAAACTCCGAAACTCCGAAAATCCGGAACTCCAAAACTCCAAAACTCCAAAGCTCTAAAACTCCAAAACTCCAAATCTCCAAAAATCCAAAACTCCAAAATTCCGAAACTCGGAAACTCCAAAACTCGGAAACTCCAAAACTCCGCACCTCCAAAACTCCACAACCCCTCAAAACTCAAAACCTCCAAAAATCCAAAACACCAAAACTCCAATGCTTTAAAAATCCAAAACTCCAAAAATGCAAAACTCCAAAAATCGAAAACTTAAAAACTCCAAAACTCCACAAATCCGAAACTCCAAAACTCCGAAACTCACAAATTCCGAAACTCCGCAACCCCGAATCTCCAAAACTCTGAAACTCCCAAACTCCGAAACTCCAAAAAACAGAACTCCAAAACTCCAAAGCTCTAAAACTCCAAATGTCCAATAATCCGAAACTCCGAAAGTCCAAAACTCCAAAAATCCAATACTCCAAAAATCCAAAACTCCAAAAATCCAAAACTCGAAAACTCCAAAACTGCAAAAATCCAAAACTCCAAAATTCCGAAACTCGGAAACTCCAAAACTCCGAACCTCCAAAATCTCCAAAACTCCACAACCCCGAATCTCCAAAACTCCGAAAATCCAAAAATCCATACCTCCAAATCCAAACTTCTAAAAATCCAAAACTACAAAACTACAAAATTCTGGAACACTCCGAATCTCCAAAAATCCATACCTCCAAAACTCCAAAAATACAAAACTCCGAAACTCCAAAACTCCAAAAGTGCAAAAATCCAAAACTCCAAAACTCAAAAACTCCAAAACTCCAAAAATCCAAAACTCCAAAACTCCAAAACTCCAAAACTCCGAAACTCCGAAAATCCAAAACACCAAAACTCCAAAACTCTGAAACTCCAAAACTCCAAAACTACAAAATTACAAAACTCCAAAACTGCAAAAATCCAGAACTCCAAAACTCCAAAGCTCTAAAACTCCAGACGTCCAATAATCCGAAACTCCGAAAGTCCAAAACTCCAAACATCCAAAACTCCAAAAATCCAAAACTTAAAATTCGAAACTCCAAAACTCCGAAACTGCAAAACTCGAGAACTCCGAAACTCCAAAATTCCGAAACTCCTAAACTCCGAAACTCCGAAAATCCGGAACTCCAAAACTCCAAAACTCCAAAGCTCTAAAACTCCAAAACTCCAAATCTCCAAAAATCCAAAACTCCAAAATTCCGAAACTCGGAAACTCCAAAACTCGGAAACTCCAAAACTCCGCACCTCCAAAACTCCACAACCCCTCAAAACTCAAAACCTCCAAAAATCCAAAACACCAAAACTCCAATGCTTTAAAAATCCAAAACTCCAAAAATGCAAAACTCCAAAAATCGAAAACTTAAAAACTCCAAAACTCCACAAATCCGAAACTCCAAAACTCCGAAACTCACAAATTCCGAAACTCCGCAACCCCGAATCTCCAAAACTCTGAAACTCCAAAACTCCGAAACTCCAAAAAACAGAACTCCAAAACTCCAAAGCTCTAAAACTCCAAATGTCCAATAATCCGAAACTCCGAAAGTCCAAAACTCCAAAAATCCAATACTCCAAAAATCCAAAACTCCAAAAATCCAAAACTCGAAAACTCCAAAACTGCAAAAATCCAAAACTCCAAAATTCCGAAACTCGGAAACTCCAAAACTCCGAACCTCCAAAATCTCCAAAACTCCACAACCCCGAATCTCCAAAACTCCGAAAATCCAAAAATCCATACCTCCAAATCCAAACTTCTAAAACTCCAAAACTACAAAACTACAAAATTCTGGAACACTCCGAATCTCCAAAAATCCATACCTCCAAAACTCCAAAAATCCATAACTCCGAAACTCCAAAACTCCAAAAGTGCAAAAATACAAAACTCCAAAACTCAAAAACTCCGAAACTCCAAAAATCCAAAACTCCAAAGCTAGAAAACTCCGAAACTCCGAAAATCCAAAACACCAAAACTCCAAAACTCTGAAACTCCAAAACTCCAAAACTCCAAAACTACAAAATTACGAAACTCCAAAACTGCAAAAATCCAAAACTCCAAAATTCCGAAACTCGGAAACTCCAAAACTCCGAAACTCCGAAACTCCGAAAATCCAGAACTCCAAAACTCCAAAGCTCTAAAACTCCAGACGTCCAATAATCCGAAACTCCGAAAGTCCAAAACTCCAAACATCCAAAACTCCAAAAATCCAAAACTTAAAATTCGAAACTCCAAAACTCCAAAACTCCGAAACTGCAAAACTCCAAAACTCCGAAACTCCAAAATTCCGAAACTCCAAAACTCTGAAACTCCGAAAATCCGGAACTCCAAAACTCCAAATCTCCAAAAATCCAAAACTCCAAAATTCCGAAACTCGGAAACTCCAAAACTCGGAAACTCCAAAACTCCGAACCTCCAAAACTCCAAAACTCCACAACCCCTCAAAACTCAAAACCTCCAAAAATCCAAAACACCAAAACTCCAATGCTTTAAAAATCCAAAACTCCAAAAATGCAAAACTCCAAAAATCGAAAACTTAAAAACTCCAAAACTCCACAAATCCTAAACTCCAAAACTCCGAAACTCAAATTCCGAAACTCCGCAACCCCGAATCTCCAAAACTCTGAAACTCAAAAACTCCGAAACTCCAAAAAACGGAACTCCAAAACTCCAAAGCTCTAAAACTCCAAATGTCCAATAATCCGAAACTCCGAAAGTCCAAAACTCCAAAAATCCAATACTCCAAAAATCCAAAACTCCAAAAATCCAAAACTCGAAAACTCCAAAACTGCAAAAATCCAAAACTCCAAAATTCCGAAACTCGGAAACTCCAAAACTCCGAACCTCCAAAATCTCCAAAACTCCACAACCCCGAATCTCCAAAACTCCGAAAATCCAAAAATCCATACCTCCAAATCCAAACTTCTAAAACTCCAAAACTACAAAACTACAAAATTCTGGAACAACAACACTCCGAATCTCCAAAAATCCATACCTCCAAAACTCCAAAAATCCATAACTCCGAAACTCCAAAACTCCAAAAGTGCAAAAATACAAAACTCCAAAACTCAAAAACTCCGAAACTCCAAAAATCCAAAACTCCAAAGCTCCAAAACTCCGAAACTCCGAAAATCCAAAACACCAAATCTCCAAAACTCTGAAACTCCAAAACTCCAAAACTACAAAATTACGAAACTCCAAAACTGCAAAAATCCAAAACTCCAAAATTCCGAAACTCGGAAACTCCAAAACTCCGAAACTCCGAAAATCCAGAACTCCAAAACTCCAAAGCTCTAAAACTCCAGACGTCCAATAATCCGAAACTCCGAAAGTCCAAAACTCTAAACATCCAAAACTCCAAAAATCCAAAACTTAAAATTCGAAACTCCAAAACTCCAAAACTCCGAAACTGCAAAACTCCAAGACTCCGAAACTCCAAAATTCCGAAACTCCAAAACTCCGAAACTCCGAAAATCCGGAACTCCAAAACTCCAAAACTCCAAAAATCCAAAACTCCAAAATTCCGAAACTCGGAAACCACAAAACTCGGAAACTCCAAAACTCCGAACCTCCAAAATCTCCAAAGCTCCACAACCCCGAATCTCCAAAACTCTGAAACTCCAAAAATCCATACCTCCAAAATCCAAAATTCTAAAACTCCAAAACTACAAAACTACAAAATATTGGAAAAACAAAACCCCAAATCTCCAAAAATCCATACCTCCAAAACTCCAAGAATCCAAAACTCCGAAACTCCAAAACTCCAAAAGTGCAAAAATCCAAAACTCCAAAGCTCTAAAACTCCAAAAGTCCAATAATCCGAAACTCGAAAGTCCAAAACTCCAAAAATCCAAGACTCCAAAAATCCAGAACTCCAAAAATTCAAAACTCGAAAACTCCAAAACTGCAAAAATCCAAAACTCCAAAATTCCGAAACTCGGAAACTCCAAAACTCGGAAACTCCAAAACTCCGAACCTCCAAAATCTCCAAAACTCCACAACCCCGAATGTCCAAAACTCCGAAAACTCCAAAATTCCATACCTCCAAAATCCAAACTTCTAAAAGTCCAAAACTACAAAACTACAAAATTCTGGAACAACAAAACCCCGAATCTCCAAAAATCCATACCTCCAAAACTCCGATACTCCAAAACTCCAAAAGTGCAAAAATCCAAAACTCCAAAACTCACAAATCCAAAACTCGGAAACTCCAAAACTCGGAAAGTCCAAAACTCCGAACCTCCAAAATCTCCAAAACTCCACAACCCCGAATCTCCAAAACTCCGAAAACTCCAAAATTCCATACCTCCAAAATCCAAACTTCTCAAACTCCAAAACTACAAAACTACAAAATTCTGGACCAACAAAATCCGAATCTCCAAAAATCCATACCTCCAAAACTCCGAAACTCCAAAACTCCAAAAGTGCAAAAATCCAAAACTCCAAAACTCAAAAACTCCAAAACTCCAAAAATCCAAAACTCCAAAACTCCAAAACTCCGAAACTCCGAAAATCCAAAACACCAAAACTCCAAAACTCTGAAACTCCAAAACTCCAAAACTACAAAATTACGAAACTCCAAAACTGCAAAAATCCAGAACTCCAAAACTCCAAAGCTCTAAAACTCCAGATGTCCAATAATCCGAAACTCCGAAAGTCCAAAACTCCAAACATCCAAAACTCCAAAAATCCAAAACTTAAAATTCGAAACTCCAAAACTCCGAAACTGCAAAACTCGAGAACTCCGAAACTCCAAAATTCCGAAACTCCTAAACTCCGAAACTCCGAAAATCCGGAACTCCAAAACTCCAAAACTCCAAAGCTCTAAAACTCCAAAACTCCAAATCTCCAAAAATCCAAAACTCCAAAATTCCGAAACTCGGAAACTCCAAAACTCGGAAACTCCAAAACTCCGAACCTCCAAAACTCCACAACCCCTCAAAACTCAAAACCTCCAAAAATCCAAAACACCAAAACTCCAATGCTTTAAAAATCCAAAACTCCAAAAATGCAAAACTCCAAAAATCGAAAACTTAAAAACTCCAAAACTCCACAAATCCGAAACTCCAAAACTCCGAAACTCACAAATTCCGAAACTCCGCAACCCCGAATCTCCAAAACTCTGAAACTCCAAAACTCCGAAACTCCAAAAAACAGAACTCCAAAACTCCAAAGCTCTAAAACTCCAAATGTCCAATAATCCGAAACTCCGAAAGTCCAAAACTCCAAAAATCCAATACTACAAAAATCCAAAACTCCAAAAATCCAAAACTCGAAAACTCCAAAACTGCAAAAATCCAAAACTCCAAAATTCCGAAACTCGGAAACTCCAAAACTCCGAACCTCCAAAATCTCCAAAACTCCACAACCCCGAATCTCCAAAACTCCGAAAATCCAAAAATCCATACCTCCAAATCCAAACTTCTAAAACTCCAAAACTACAAAACTACAAAATTCTGGAACAACAACACCCCGAATCTCCAAAAATCCATACCTCCAAAACTCCAAAAATCCATAACTCCGAAACTCCAAAACTCCAAAAGTGCAAAAATACAAAACTCCAAAACTCAAAAACTCCGAAACTCCAAAAATCCAAAACTCCAAAGCTCCAAAACTCCGAAACTCCGAAAATCCAAAACACCAAAACTCCAAAACTCTGAAACTCCAAAACTCCAAAACTCCAAAACTCCAAAACTACAAAATTACAAAACTCCAAAACTGCAAAAATCCAAAACTCCAAAATTCCGAAACTCGGAAACTCCAAAACTCCGAAACTCCGAAACTCCGAAAATCCAGAACTCCAAAACTCCAAAGCTCTAAAACTCCAGACGTCCAATAATCCGAAACTCCGAAAGTCCAAAACTCCAAACATCCAAAACTCCAAAAATCCAAAACTTAAAATTCGAAACTCCAAAACTCCAAAACTCCGAAACTGCAAAACTCCAAAACTCCGAAACTCCAAAATTCCGAAACTCCAAAACTCCGAAACTCCGAAAATCCAGAACTCCAAAACTCCAAAACTCCAAAAATCCAAAACTCCAAAATTCCGAAACTCGGAAACCACAAAACTCGGAAACTCCAAAACTCCGAACCTCCAAAATCTCCAAAGCTCCACAACCCCGAATCTCCAAAACTCTGAAACTCCAAAAATCCATACCTCCAAAATCCAAAATTCTAAAACTCCAAAACTACAAAACTACAAAATATTGGAAAAACAAAACCCCAAATCTCCAAAAATCCATACCTCAGAAACTCCAAGAATCCAAAACTCCGAAACTCCAAAACTCCAAAAGTGCAAAAATCCAAAACTCCAAAGCTCTAAAACTCCAAAAGTCCAATAATCCGAAACTCGAAAGTCCAAAACTCCAAAAATCCAAGACTCCAAAAATCCAGAACTCCAAAAATTCAAAACTCGAAAACTCCAAAACTGCAAAAATCCAAAACTCCAAAATTCCGAAACTCGGAAACTCCAAAACTCGGAAACTCCAAAACTCCGAACCTCCAAAATCTCTAAAACTCCACAACCCCGAACCTCCAAAACTCCGAAAACTCCAAAATTCCATACCTCCAAAATCCAAACTTCTAAAAGTCCAAAACTACAAAATTCTGGAACAACAAAACCCCGAATCTCCAAAAATCCATACCTCCAAAACTCCGAAACTCCAAAACTCCAAAAGTGCAAAAATCCAAAACTCCAAAACTCACAAATCCAAAACTCGGAAACTCCAAAACTCGGAAACTCCAAAACTCCGAACCTCCAAAATCTCCAAAACTCCACAACCCCGAATCTCCAAAACTCCGAAAACTCCAAAATTCCATACCTCCAAAATCCAAACTTCTCAAACTCCAAAACTACAAAACTACAAAATTCTGGAACAACAAAATCCGAATCTCCAAAAATCCATACCTCCAAAACTCCGAAACTCCAAAACTCCAAAAGTGCAAAAATCCAAAACTCCAAAACTCAAAAACTCCAAAACTCCAAAAATCGAAAACTCCAAAACTCCAAAACTCCGAAACTCCGAAAATCCAAAACACCAAAACTCCAAAACTCTGAAACTCCAAAACTCCAAAACTACAAAATTACGAAACTCCAAAACTGCAAAAATCCAGAACTCCAAAACTCCAAAGCTCTAAAACTCCAGACGTCCAAAACTCCAAAAATCCAAAACTTAAAATTCGAAACTCCAAAACTCCGAAACTGCAAAACTCGAGAACTCCGAAACTCCAAAATTCCGAAACTCCTAAACTCCGAAACTCCGAAAATCCGGAACTCCAAAACTCCAAAACTCCAAAGCTCTAAAACTCCAAAACTCCAAATCTCCAAAAATCCAAAACTCCAAAATTCCGAAACTCGGAAACTCCAAAACTCGGAAACTCCAAAACTCCGCACCTCCAAAACTCCACAACCCCTCAAAACTCAAAACCTCCAAAAATCCAAAACACCAAAACTCCAATGCTTTAAAAATCCAAAACTCCAAAAATGCAAAACTCCAAAAATCGAAAACTTAAAAACTCCAAAACTCCACAAATCCGAAACTCCAAAACTCCGAAACTCACAAATTCCGAAACTCCGCAACCCCGAATCTCCAAAACTCTGAAACTCCAAAACTCCGAAACTCCAAAAAACAGAACTCCAAAACTCCAAAGCTCTAAAACTCCAAATGTCCAATAATCCGAAACTCCAAAAGTCCAAAACTCCAAAAATCCAATACTCCAAAAATCCAAAACTCCAAAAATCCAAAACTCGAAAACTCGAAAACTGCAAAAATCCAAAACTCCAAAATTCCGAAACTCGGAAACTCCAAAACTCCGAACCTCCAAAATCTCCAAAACTCCACAACCCCGAATCTCCAAAACTCCGAAAATCCAAAAATCCATACCTCCAAATCCAAACTTCTAAAACTCCAAAACTACAAAACTACAAAATTCTGGAACACTCCGAATCTCCAAAAATCCATACCTCCAAAACTCCAAAAATCCATAACTCCGAAACTCCAAAACTCCAAAAGTGCAAAAATACAAAACTCCAAAACTCATAAACTCCGAAACTCCAAAAATCCAAAACTCCAAAGCTCCAAAACTCCGAAACTCCGAAAATCCAAAACACCAAAACTCCAAAACTCTGAAACTCCAAAACTCCAAAACTCCAAAACTACAAAATTACGAAACTCCAAAACTGCAAAAATCCAAAACTCCAAAATTCCGAAACTCGGAAACTCCAAAACTCCGAAACTCCGAAAATCCAGAACTCCAAAACTCCAAAGCTCTAAAACTCCAAATGTCCAATAATCCGAAACTCCGAAAGTCCAAAACTCCAAAAATCCAAAAATCCAAAACTCCAAAAATCCAAAACTCCAAAAATCCAAAACTCGAAAACTCCAAAACTGCAAAAATCCAAAACTCCAAAATTCCGAAACTCGGAAACTCCAAAACTCCGAACCTCCAAAATCTCCAAAGCTCCACAACCCCGAATCTCCAAAACTCTGAAACTCCAAAAATCCATACCTCCAAAATCCAAAATTCTAAAACTCCAAAACTACAAAACTACAAAATATTGGAAAAACAAAACCCCAAATCTCCAAAAATCCATACCTCCAAAACTCCAAGAATCCAAAACTCCGAAACTCCAAAACTCCAAAAGTGCAAAAATCCAAAACTCCAAAGCTCTAAAACTCCAAAAGTCCAATAATCCGAAACTCGAAAGTCCAAAACTCCAAAAATCCAAGACTCCAAAAATCCAGAACTCCAAAAATTCAAAACTCGAAAACTCCAAAACTGCAAAAATCCAAAACTCCAAAATTCCGAAACTCGGAAACTCCAAAACTCGGAAACTCCAAAACTCCGAACCTCCAAAATCTCTAAAACTCCACAACCCCGAATCTCCAAAACTCCGAAAACTCCAAAATTCCATACCTCCAAAATCCAAACTTCTAAAAGTCCAAAACTACAAAACTACAAAATTCTGGAACAACAAAACCCCGAATCTCCAAAAATCCATACCTCCAAAACTCCGAAACTCCAAAACTCCAAAAGTGCAAAAATCCAAAACTCCAAAACTCACAAATCCAAAACTCGGAAACTCCAAAACTCGGAAACTCCAAAACTCGGAAACTCCAAAACTCCGAACCTCCAAAATCTCCAAAACTCCACAACCCCGAATCTCCAAAACTCCGAAAACTCCAAAATTCCATACCTCCAAAATCCAAACTTCTCAAACTCCAAAACTACAAAACTACAAAATTCTGAAACAACAAAATCCGAATCTCCAAAAATCCATACCTCCAAAACTCCGAAACTCCAAAACTCCAAAAGTGCAAAACTCCAAAACTCCAGAACTCAAAAACTCCAAAACTCCAAAAATCCAAAACTCCAAAACTCCAAAACTCCGAAACTCCGAAAATCCAAAACACCAAAACTCCAAAACTCCAAAGCTCTAAAACTCCAGACGTCCAATAATCCGAAACTCCGAAAGTCCAAAACTCCAAACATCCAAAACTCCAAAAATCCAAAACTTAAAATTCGAAACTCCAAAACTCCAAAACTCCGAAACTGCAAAACTCCAAAACTCCGAAACTCCAAAATTCCGAAACTCCAAAACTCCGAAACTCCGGAAATCCGGAACTCCAAAACTCCAAAACTCCAAAAATCCAAAACTCCAAAATTCCAAAACTCGGAAACCACAAAACTCGGAAACTCCAAAACTCCGAACCTCCAAAATCTCCAAAGCTCCACAACCCCGAATCTCCAAAACTCTGAAACTCCAAAAATCCATACCTCCAAAATCCAAAATTCTAAAACTCCAAAACTACAAAACTACAAAATATTGGAAAAACAAAACCCCAAATCTCCAAAAATCCATACCTCCAAAACTCCAAGAATCCAAAACTCCGAAACTCCAAAACTCCAAAAGTGCAAAAATCCAAAACTCCAAAGCTCTAAAACTCCAAAAGTCCAATAATCCGAAACTCGAAAGTCCAAAACTCCAAAAATCCAAGACTCCAAAAATCCAGAACTCCAAAAATTCAAAACTCGAAAACTCCAAAACTGCAAAAATCCAAAACTCCAAAATTCCGAAACTCGGAAACTCCAAAACTCGGAAACTCCAAAACTCCGAACCTCCAAAATCTCTAAAACTCCACAACCCCGAATCTCCAAAACTCCGAAAACTCCAAAATTCCATACCTCCAAAATCCAAACTTCTAAAAGTCCAAAACTACAAAACTACAAAATTCTGGAACAACAAAACCCCGAATCTCCAAAAATCCATACCTCCAAAACTCCGAAACTCCAAAACTCCAAAAGTGCAAAAATCCAAAACTCCAAAACTCACAAATCCAAAACTCGGAAACTCCAAAACTCGGAAACTCCAAAACTCGGAAACTCCAAAACTCCGAACCTCCAAAATCTCCAAAACTCCACAACCCGGAATCTCCAAAACTCCGAAAACTCCAAAATTCCATACCTCCAAAATCCAAACTTCTCAAACTCCAAAACTACAAAACTACAAAATTCTGAAACAACAAAACCCCGAATCTCCAAAAATCCATACCTCCAAAACTCCAAAAATCCAAAACTCCAAAACTCCAAAACTCCAAAAGTGCAAAAATCCAGAACTCCGAAACTCAAAAACTCCAAAAAACAAAAACTCCAAAACTCCAAACCTCCAAATTTTGAAAACTCCCAAACCCCGAATCTCCAAAACTCGGAAACTCCAAAACTCCAAAAGTGCAAAAATCCAAAACTCCAAAACTCAAAAACTCCAGAACTCCAAAACTCCAAAAATCCAAAACTCCAAAACTCCGAAACTCCGAAAATCCGAAACTCCAAAACTCCAAAACTCCGAAACTCCAAAACTCCGAAACTCGAAAACTCCTAAACTCCGAAATTCTGAAAATTCAAAACTCCAAAAAGTCAAAACTCCGAAACTCCGAAAATCCGAAATTCCGAAACTCGGAAACCACAAAACTCGGAAACTCCAAAACTCCGAACCTACAAAATCTCCAAAGCTCCAGAACCCCGAATCTCCAAAACTCTGAAACTCCAAAAATCCATACCTCCAAAATCCAAAATTCTAAAACTCCAAAACTACAAAACTACAAAATATTGGAAAAACAAAACCACAAATCTCCAAAAATCCATACCTCCAAAACTCCAAGAATCCAAAACTCCGAAACTCCAAAACTCCAAAAGTGCAAAAATCCAAAACTCCAAAGCTCTAAAACTCCAAAAGTCCAATAATCCGAAACTCGAAAGTCCAAAACTCCAAAAATCCAAGACTCCAAAAATCCAGAACTCCAAAAATTCAAAACTCGAAAACTCCAAAACTCACAAATCCAAAACTCGGAAACTCCAAAACTCGCAAACTCCAAAACTCGGAAACTCCAAAACTCCGAACCTCCAAAATCTCCAAAACTCCACAACCCCGAATCTCCAAAACTCCGAAAACTCCAAAATTTTATACCTCCAAAATCCAAACTTCTCAAACTCCAAAACTACAAAACTACAAAATTCTGGAACAACAAAATCCAAATCTCCAAAAATCCATACCTCCAAAACTCCGAAACTCCAAAACTCCAAAAGTGCAAAAATCCAAAACTCCAAAACTCAAAAACTCAAAAACTCCAAAAATCCAAAACTCCAAAACTCCAAAACTCCGAAACTCCGAAAATCCAAAACACCAAAACTCCAAAACTCTGAAACTCCAAAACTCCAAAACTACAAAATTACGAAACTCCAAAACTGCAAAAATCCAGAACTCCAAAACTCCAAAGCTCTAAAACTCCAGACGTCAAATAATCCGAAACTCCGAAAGTCCAAAACTCCAAACATCCAAAACTCCAAAAATCCAAAACTTAAAATTCGAAACTCCAAAACTCCGAAACTGCAAAACTCGAAAACTCCGAAACTCCAAAATTCCGAAACTCCTAAACTCCGAAACTCCGAAAATCCGGAACTCCAAAACTCCAAAACTCCAAAGCTCTAAAACTCCAAAACTCCAAATCTCCAAAAATCCAAAACTCCAAAATTCCGAAACTCGGAAACTCCAAAACTCGGAAACTCCAAAACTCCGCACCTCCAAAACTCCACAACCCCTCAAAACTCAAAACCTCCAAAAATCCAAAACACCAAAACTCCAATGCTTTAAAAATCCAAAACTCCAAAAATGCAAAACTCCAAAAATCGAAAACTTAAAAACTCCAAAACTCCACAAATCCAAAACTCCAAAACTCCGAAACTCATAAATTCCGAAACTCCGCAACCCCGAATCTCCAAAACTCTGAAACTCCAAAACTCCGAAACTCCAAAAAACAGAACTCCAAAACTCCAAAGCTCTAAAACTCCAAATGTCCAATAATCCGAAACTCCGAAAGTCCAAAACTCCAAAAATCCAATACTACAAAAATCCAAAACTCCAAAAATCCAAAACTCGAAAACTCCAAAACTGCAAAAATCCAAAACTCCAAAATTCCGAAACTCGGAAACTGAAACTCCAAAACTCCGAAACTCACAAATTCCGAAACTCCGCAACCCCGAATCTCCAAAACTGAATCTCCAAAACTCCGAAACTCAAAAATCCAGAACTCCAAAACTCCAAAGCTCTAAAGCTCCAAAAGTCCAATAATCCGAAACTCCGAAAGTCCAAAACTCAAACAATCCAGAACTCCAAAAATCCAAAACTTAAAATTCGAAACTCCAAATCTCCAAAATTCCGAAACTCCAAACTCCGAAACTCCGAAAATCTGGAACTCCAAAACTCCAAAGCACTAAAACTCCAAAAGTCCAATAATCCGAAACTCCGAAATTCCAAAACTCCAAAAATCGAAAACTCGAAAACTCCAAAACTGCAAAAATCGAAAACTCCAAAATTCCGAAACTCGGAAACTCCAAAACTCCGAACCTCCAAAATCTCCAAAGCTCCACAACTGCGAATCTCCAAAACTCCGAAACTCCAAAAATCCGTACCTCCAAAATCCAAAATTCTAAAACTCCAAAACTCCAAAACTACAAAATTTTGGAACAACAAAACCCCGAATCTCCAAAAATCCATACCTCCAAAACTCCAAAAATCCAAAACTCCAAAACTCCAAAACTCCAAAAGTGCAAAAATCCAGAACTCCGAAACTCAAAAACTCCAAAAAACAAAAACTCCAAAACTCCAAACCTCCAAATTTTGAAAACTCCCAAACCCCGAATCTCCAAAACTCGGAAACTCCAAAACTCCAAAAGTGCAAAAATCCAAAACTCCAAAACTCAAAAACTCCAGAACTCCAAAACTCCAAAAATCCAAAACTCCAAAACTCCGAAACTCCGAAAATCCGAAACTCCAAAACTCCAAAACTCCGAAACTCCAAAACTCCGAAACTCGAAAACTCCTAAACTCCGAAATTCTGAAAATTCAAAACTCCAAAAAGTCAAAACTCCGAAACTCCGAAAATCCGAAATTCCGAAACTCGGAAACCACAAAACTCGGAAACTCCAAAACTCCGAACCTACAAAATCTCCAAAGCTCCACAACCCCGAATCTCCAAAACTCTGAAGCTCCAAAAATCCATACCTCCAAAATCCAAAATTCTAAAACTCCAAAACTACAAAACTACAAAATATTGGAAAAACAAAACCCCAAATCTCCAAAAATTCATACCTCCAAAACTCCAAGAATCCAAAACTCCGAAACTCCAAAACTCCAAAAGTGCAAAAATCCAAAACTCCAAAGCTCTAAAACTCCAAAAGTCCAATAATCCGAAACTCGAAAGTCCAAAACTCCAAAAATCCAAGACTCCAAAAATCCAGAACTCCAAAAATTCAAAACTCGAAAACTTCAAAACTCACAAATCCAAAACTCGGAAACTCCAAAACTCGCAAACTCCAAAACTCGGAAACTCCAAAACTCCGAACCTCCAAAATCTCCAAAACTCCACAACCCCGAATCTCCAAAACTCCGAAAACTCCAAAATTCCATACCTCCAAAATCCAAACTTCTCAAACTCCAAAACTACAAAACTACAAAATTCTGGAACAACAAAATCCAAATCTCCAAAAATCCATACCTCCAAAACTCCGAAACTCCAAAACTCCAAAAGTGCAAAAATCCAAAACTCCAAAACTCAAAAACTCAAAAACTCCAAAAATCCAAAACTCCAAAACTCCAAAACTCCGAAACTCCGAAAATCCAAAACACCAAAACTCCAAAACTCTGAAACTCCAAAACTCCAAAACTACAAAATTACGAAACTCCAAAACTGCAAAAATCCAGAACTCCAAAACTCCAAAGCTCTAAAACTCCAGACGTCCAATAATCCGAAACTCCGAAAGTCCAAAACTCCAAACATCCAAAACTCCAAAAATCCAAAACTTAAAATTCGAAACTCCAAAACTCCGAAACTGCAAAACTCGAAAACTCCGAAACTCCAAAATTCCGAAACTCCTAAACTCCGAAACTCCGAAAATCCGGAACTCCAAAACTCCAAAACTCCAAAGCTCTAAAACTCCAAAACTCCAAATCTCCAAAAATCCAAAACTCCAAAATTCCGAAACTCGGAAACTCCAAAACTCGGAAACTCCAAAACTCCGCACCTCCAAAACTCCACAACCCCTCAAAACTCAAAACCTCCAAAAATCCAAAACACCAAAACTCCAATGCTTTAAAAATCCAAAACTCCAAAAATGCAAAACTCCAAAAATCGAAAACTTAAAAACTCCAAAACTCCACAAATCCGAAACTCCAAAACTCCGAAACTCATAAATTCCGAAACTCCGCAACCCCGAATCTCCAAAACTCTGAAACTCCAAAACTCCGAAACTCCAAAAAACAGAACTCCAAAACTCCAAAGCTCTAAAACTCCAAATGTCCAATAATCCGAAACTCCGAAAGTCCAAAACTCCAAAAATCCAATACTACAAAAATCCAAAACTCCAAAAATCCAAAACTCGAAAACTCCAAAACTGCAAAAATCCAAAACTCCAAAATTCCGAAACTCGGAAACTGAAACTCCAAAACTCCGAAACTCACAAATTCCGAAACTCCGCAACCCCGAATCTCCAAAACTGAATCTCCAAAACTCCGAAACTCAAAAATCCAGAACTCCAAAACTCCAAAGCTCTAAAGCTCCAAAAGTCCAATAATCCGAAACTCCGAAAGTCCAAAACTCAAACAATCCAGAACTCCAAAAATCCAAAACTTAAAATTCGAAACTCCAAATCTCCAAAATTCCGAAACTCCAAACTCCGAAACTCCGAAAATCTGGAACTCCAAAACTCCAAAGCACTAAAACTCCAAAAGTCCAATAATCCGAAACTCCGAAATTCCAAAACTCCAAAAATCGAAAACTCGAAAACTCCAAAACTGCAAAAATCGAAAACTCCAAAATTCCGAAACTCGGAAACTCCAAAACTCCGAACCTCCAAAATCTCCAAAGCTCCACAACTGCGAATCTCCAAAACTCCGAAACTCCAAAAATCCGTACCTCCAAAATCCAAAATTCTAAAACTCGAAAACTCCAAAACTACAAAATTTTGGAACAACAAAACCCCGAATCTCCAAAAATCCATACCTCCAAAACTCCAAAAATCCAAAACTCCAAAACTCCAAAACTCCAAAAGTGCAAAAATCCAGAACTCCGAAACTCAAAAACTCCAAAAAACAAAAACTCCAAAACTCCAAACCTCCAAATTTTGAAAACTCCCAAACCCCGAATCTCCAAAACTCGGAAACTCCAAAACTCCAAAAGTGCAAAAATCCAAAACTCCAAAACTCAAAAACTCCAGAACTCCAAAACTCCAAAAATCCAAAACTCCAAAACTCCGAAACTCCGAAAATCCGAAACTCCAAAACTCCAAAACTCCGAAACTCCAAAACTCCGAAACTCGAAAACTCCTAAACTCCGAAATTCTGAAAATTCAAACTCCAAAAAGTCAAAACTCCGAAACTCCGAAAATCCGAAATTCCGAAACTCGGAAACCACAAAACTCGGAAACTCCAAAACTCCGAACCTACAAAATCTCCAAAGCTCCACAACCCCGAATCTCCAAAACTCTGAAGCTCCAAAAATCCATACCTCCAAAATCCAAAATTCTAAAACTCCAAAACTACAAAACTACAAAATATTGGAAAAACAAAACCCCAAATCTCCAAAAATCCATACCTCCAAAACTCCAAGAATCCAAAACTCCGAAACTCCAAAACTCCAAAAGTGCAAAAATCCAAAACTCCAAAGCTCTAAAACTCCAAAAGTCCAATAATCCGAAACTCGAAAGTCCAAAACTCCAAAAATCCAAGACTCCAAAAATCCAGAACTCCAAAAATTCAAAACTCGAAAACTCCAAAACTCACAAATCCAAAACTCGGAAACTCCAAAACTCGCAAACTCCAAAACTCGGAAACTCCAAAACTCCGAACCTCCAAAATCTCCAAAACTCCACAACCCCGAATCTCCAAAACTCCGAAAACTCCAAAATTTTATACCTCCAAAATCCAAACTTCTCAAACTCCAAAACTACAAAACTACAAAATTCTGGAACAACAAAATCCAAATCTCCAAAAATCCATACCTCGAAAACTCCGAAACTCCAAAACTCCAAAAGTGCAAAAATCCAAAACTCCAAAACTCAAAAACTCAAAAACTCCAAAAATCCAAAACTCCAAAACTCCAAAACTCCGAAACTCCGAAAATCCAAAACACCAAAACTCCAAAACTCTGAAACTCCAAAACTACAAAATTACGAAACTCCAAAACTGCAAAAATCCAGAACTCCAAAACTCCAAAGCTCTAAAACTCCAGACGTCAAATAATCCGAAACTCCGAAAGTCCAAAACTCCAAACATCCAAAACTCCAAAAATCCAAAACTTAAAATTCGAAACTCCAAAACTCCGAAACTGCAAAACTCGAAAACTCCGAAACTCCAAAATTCCGAAACTCCTAAACTCCGAAACTCCGAAAATCCGGAACTCCAAAACTCCAAAACTCCAAAGCTCTAAAACTCCAAAACTCCAAATCTCCAAAAATCCAAAACTTCAAAATTCCGAAACTCGGAAACTCCAAAACTCGGAAACTCCAAAACTCCGCACCTCCAAAACTCCACAACCCCTCAAAACTCAAAACCTCCAAAAATCCAAAACACCAAAACTCCAATGCTTTAAAAATCCAAAACTCCAAAAATGCAAAACTCCAAAAATCGAAAACTTAAAAACTCCAAAACTCCACAAATCCGAAACTCCAAAACTCCGAAACTCATAAATTCCGAAACTCCGCAACCCCGAATCTCCAAAACTCTGAAACTCCAAAACTCCGAAACTCCAAAAAACAGAACTCCAAAACTCCAAAGCTCTAAAACTCCAAATGTCCAATAATCCGAAACTCCGAAAGTCCAAAACTCCAAAAATCCAATACTACAAAAATCCAAAACTCCAAAAATCCAAAACTCGAAAACTCCGAAACTGCAAAAATCCAAAACTCCAAAATTCCGAAACTCGGAAACTGAAACTCCAAAACTCCGAAACTCACAAATTCCGAAACTCCGCAACCCCGAATCTCCAAAACTGAATCTCCAAAACTCCGAAACTCAAAAATCCAGAACTCCAAAACTCCAAAGCTCTAAAGCTCCAAAAGTCCAATAATCCGAAACTCCGAAAGTCCAAAACTCAAACAATCCAGAACTCCAAAAATCCAAAACTTAAAATTCGAAACTCCAAATCTCCAAAATTCCGAAACTCCAAACTCCGAAACTCCGAAAATCTGGAACTCCAAAACTCCAAAGCTCTAAAACTCCAAAAGTCCAATAATCCGAAACTCCGAAATTCCAAAACTCCAAAAATCGAAAACTCGAAAACTCCAAAACTGCAAAAATCGAAAACTCCAAAATTCCGAAACTCGGAAACTCCAAAACTCCGAACCTCCAAAATCTCCAAAGCTCCACAACTGCGAATCTCCAAAACTCCGAAACACCAAAAATCCATACCTCCAAAATCCAAAATTCTAAAACTCCAAAACTCCAAAACTACAAAATTTTGGAACAACAAAACCCCGAATCTCCAAAAATCCATACCTCCAAAACTCCAAAAATCCAAAACTCCAAAACTCCAAAAGTGCAAAAATCCAGAACTCCGAAACTCAAAAACTCCAAAAAACAAAAACTCCAAAACTCCAAACCTCCAAATTTTGAAAACTCCCAAACCCCGAATCTCCAAAACTCGGAAACTCCAAAACTCCAAAAGTGCAAAAATCCAAAACTCCAAAACTCAAAAACTCCAGAACTCCAAAACTCCAAAAATCCAAAACTCCAAAACTCCGAAACTCCGAAAATCCGAAACTCCAAAACTCCAAAACTCCGAAACTCCAAAACTCCGAAACTCGAAAACTCCTTAACTCCGAAATTCTGAAAATTCAAAACTCCAAAAAGTCAAAACTCCGAAACTCCGAAAATCCGAAATTCCGAAACTCGGAAACCACAAAACTCGGAAACTCCAAAACTCCGAACCTACAAAATCTCCAAAGCTCCACAACCCCGAATCTCCAAAACTCTGAAGCTCCAAAAATCCATACCTCCAAAATCCAAAATTCTAAAACTCCAAAACTACAAAACTACAAAATATTGGAAAAACAAAACCCCAAATCTCCAAAAATCCATACCTCCAAAACTCCAAGAATCCAAAACTCCGAAACTCCAAAACTCCAAAAGTGCAAAAATCCAAAACTCCAAAGCTCTAAAACTCCAAAAGTCCAATAATCCGAAACTCGAAAGTCCAAAACTCCAAAAATCCAAGACTCCAAAAATCCAGAACTCCAAAAATTCAAAACTCGAAAACTTCAAAACTCACAAATCCAAAACTCGGAAACTCCAAAACTCGCAAACTCCAAAACTCGGAAACTCCAAAACTCCGAACCTCCAAAATCTCCAAAACTCCACAACCCCGAATCTCCAAAACTCCGAAAACTCCAAAATTCCATACCTCCAAAATCCAAACTTCTCAAACTCCAAAACTACAAAACTACAAAATTCTGGAACAACAAAATCCAAATCTCCAAAAATCCATACCTCCAAAACTCCGAAACTCCAAAACTCCAAAAGTGCAAAAATCCAAAACTCCAAAACTCAAAAACTCAAAAACTCCAAAAATCCAAAACTCCAAAACTCCAAAACTCCGAAACTCCGAAAATCCAAAACACCAAAACTCCAAAACTCTGAAACTCCAAAACTCCAAAACTACAAAATTACGAAACTCCAAAACTGCAAAAATCCAGAACTCCAAAACTCCAAAGCTCTAAAACTCCAGACGTCCAATAATCCGAAACTCCGAAAGTCCAAAACTCCAAACATCCAAAACTCCAAAAATCCAAAACTTAAAATTCGAAACTCCAAAACTCCGAAACTGCAAAACTCGAAAACTCCGAAACTCCAAAATTCCGAAACTCCTAAACTCCGAAACTCCGAAAATCCGGAACTCCAAAACTCCAAAACTCCAAAGCTCTAAAACTCCAAAACTCCAAATCTCCAAAAATCCAAAACTCCAAAATTCCGAAACTCGGAAACTCCAAAACTCCGCACCTCCAAAACTCCACAACCCCTCAAAACTCAAAACCTCCAAAAATCCAAAACACCAAAACTCCAATGCTTTAAAAATCCAAAACTCCAAAAATGCAAAACTCCAAAAATCGAAAACTTAAAAACTCCAAAACTCCACAAATCCGAAACTCCAAAACTCCGAAACTCATAAATTCCGAAACTCCGCAACCCCGAATCTCCAAAACTCTGAAACTCCAAAACTCCGAAACTCCAAAAAACAGAACTCCAAAACTCCAAAGCTCTAAAACTCCAAATGTCCAATAATCCGAAACTCCGAAAGTCCAAAACTCCAAAAATCCAATACTACAAAAATCCAAAACTCCAAAAATCGAAAACTCGAAAACTCCAAAACTGCAAAAATCCAAAACTCCAAAATTCCGAAACTCGGAAACTCCAAAACTCCGAACCTCCAAAATCTCCAAAGCTCCACAACCCCGAATCTCCAAAACTCTGAAACTCCAAAAATCCATACCTCCAAAATCCAAAATTCTAAAACTCCAAAACTACAAAACTACAAAATATTGGAAAAACAAAACCCCAAATCTCCAAAAATCCATACCTCCAAAACTCCAAGAATCCAAAACTCCGAAACTCCAAAACTCCAAAAGTGCAAAAATCCAAAACTCCAAAGCTCTAAAACTCCAAAAATAGAAAACTTAAAAACTCCAAAAATCGAAAAATCCGAAGCTCCAAAAATTCCGAAACTCGGAAACTCCAAAACTCGGAAACTCCAAAACTCCGAACCTCCAAAATCTCCAAAGCTCCACAACCCCGAATCTCCAAAACTCTGAAACTCCAAAAATCCATACCTCCAAAATCCAAAATTCTAAAACTCCAAAACTACAAAACTACAAAATATTGGAAAAACAAAACCCCAAATCTCCAAAAATCCATACCTCCAAAACTCCAAGAATCCAAAACTCCGAAACTCCAAAACTCCAAAAGTGCAAAAATCCAAAACTCCGAAGCTCTAAAACTCCAAAAGTCCAATAATCCGAAACTCGAAAGTCCAAAACTCGAAAAATCCAAGACTCCAAAAATCCAGAACTCCAAAAATTCAAAACTCGAAAACTATAAAACTGCAAAAATCCAAAACTCCAAAATTCCGAAACTCGGAAACTCCAAAACTCGGAAACTCCAAAACTCCGAACCTCCAAAATCTCTAAAACTCCACAACCCCGAATCTCCAAAACTCCGAAAACTCCAAAATTCCATACCTCCAAAATCCAAACTTCTAAAAGTCCAAAACTACAAAACTACAAAATTCTGGAACAACAAAACCCCGAATCTCCAAAAATCCATACCTCCAAAACTCCGAAACTCCAAAACTCCAAAAGTGCAAAAATCCAAAACTCCAAAACTCACAAATCCAAAACTGGGAAACTCCAAAACTCGGAAACTCCAAAACTCCGAACCTCCAAAATCTCCAAAAATCCACAACCCCGAATCTCCAAAACTCCGAAAACTCCAAAATTCCATACCTCCAAAATCCAAACTTCTAAAACTCCAAAACTACAAAACTACAAAATTCTGGAACAACAAAATCCGAATCTCCAAAAATCCATACCTCCAAAACTCCGAAACTCCAAAACTCCAAAAGTGCAAAAATCCAAAACTCCAAAACTCAAAAACTCCAAAACTCCAAAAATCCAAAACTCCAAATCTCCGAAACTCCGAAAATCCAAAACACCAAAACTCCAAAACTCTGAAACTCCAAAACTCCAAAACTACAAAATTACGAAACTCCAAATCTGCAAAAATCCAGAACTCCAAAACTCCAAAGCTCTAAAACTCCAGACGTCCAATAATCCGAAACTCCGAAAGTCCAAAACTCCAAACATCCAAAACTCCAAAAATCCAAAACTTAAAATTCGAAACTCCAAAACTCCAAAATTCCGAAACTCCAAAACTCCGAAACTCCGAAAATCTGGAACTCCAAAACTCCAAAGCTATAAAACTCCAAAAGTCCAATAATCCGAAACTCCGAAAGTCCAAAACTCCAAAAATCCAAAACTCCAAAAATCGAAAACTCCAAAACTCCAAAACTGCAAAAATCCAAAACTCCAAAATTCCGAAACTCGGAAGCTCCAAAACTCCGAACCTCCAAAATCTCCAAAGCTCTAAAACTCCAAAACTCCAACACTCCAAAAATCCAAAACTCCAAAATTCCGAAACTCGGAAACTCCGAAACTCGGAAACTCCAAAACTCCGAACCTCCAAAACTCCACAACCCCTCAGAACTCAAAACCTCCAAAAATCCAAAACACCAAAACTCCAATGCTTTAAAAATCCAAAACTCCAAAAATCCAAAACTCCAAAAATCGAAAACTCCACAAATCCGAAACTCCAAAACTCCGAAACTCCAAAACTCTGCAACTCCAAAACTCCGAAACTCACAAACTCCGAAACTCCGCAACCCCGAATCTCCAAAACTCTGAAACTCCAAAACTCCGAAACTCCAAAAATCCAGAACTCCAAAACTCCAAAGCTGTAAAACTCCAAATGTCCAATAATCCGAAACTCCGAAAGTCCAAAACTCAAACAATCCAAAACTCCAAAAATCCAAAACTCCAAAAATCCAAAACTCCAAAATTCCGAAACTCGGAAACTCCAAAACTCCGAACCTCCAAAACTCCACAACCCCTCCAAACTCAAAACCTCCAAAAATCCAAAACACCAAAACTCCAATGCTTTAAAAATCCAAAACTCCAAAAATCGAAAACTTAAAAACTCCAAAACTCCACAAATCCGAAACTCCAAAGCTCCAAAACTCCGAAACTCCAAAACTCTGAAACTCCAAAACTCTGAACCTCCAAAACTACAAAACTTGAAACTCCGAAACTCCAAAACTCCGAAACTCCAAAACTGCAAAATTCTGGAACAACAAAACCCTGAATCTCCAAAAATTCAAAAATCCGAAACTCCAAAACTCAAATTCCGAAACTCCACAACCCTGAACCTCAAAAACTCCGAAACTCCAAAACTTCGACATTCCGAAACTCCAAAACTCCAAAACTCCGAAACTGCAAAACTCCAAAACTCCGAAACTCCGAAACTCCAGAACTCCGAAATTCCGAAACTCCGAAACTCCAAAACTCCGAAACTCCAACAATCAATACCTCCAAAATTCCAAAACTACAGAATTCGGAAACTCCAAAACCCCGAATTTCCAAAACTCCGAAACTGCAATAGTCCGAAACTCTAAAACTCCAAAAATCCGAAACTCTGAAAATTCAATAATCCGAAACTCCAAAAATCCGGAACTCCACAACCCCGATTCTCCATACGGCGCAACTCCCAAACTAAAAAACTCCGAAACTCCAAAACTCCGAAACTCGGAAACTCCAAAACTCCAAAACTACAAAATTCTGGAACTCCAAAATTCTGAATCTCCAAAAATCCATACCTCCAAAACTCCAAAACTCCGGAACTCCAAAACTCAAAAATTCCGAAAATCCACAACCCTGAACCTCCAAAACTCCGAAACTCCAAAACTCCGAAACTCCAAAACTGCGAAACTCGAAAACTCCAAAACTCCGAAACCCCGAAAGTCCAAAAATCAAAAACTCCAAAACTCCGAAACTCCAAAACTCCAATAATCTGCAACTCTGAAAATCCAAAGCTCCAAAAATCCAAAACACAAAAACTCCAATGCTCCAAAAATCCAAAACTCCAAATATCCAAAACTCCAAAAATCGAAAACTTAAAAACTCCAAAAATCGAAAAATCCGAAGCTCCAAAAATTCCGAAACTCGGAAACTCCAAAACTCGGAAACTCCAAAACTCCGAACCTCCAAAATCTCCAAAACTCCACAACCCCGAATCTCCAAAACTCCGAAAACTCCAAAATTCCATACCTCCAAAATCCAAACTTCTAAAAGTCCAAAACTACAAAACTACAAAATTCTGGAACAACAAAACCCCGAATCTCCAAAAATCCATACCTCCAAAACTCCGAAACTCCAAAACTCCAAAAGTGCAAAAATCCAAAACTGGGAAACTCCAAAACTCGGAAACTCCAAAATCTCCAAAAATCCACAACCCCGAATCTCCAAAACTCCGAAAACTCCAAAATTCCATACCTCCAAAATCCAAACTTCTAAAACTCCAAAACTACAAAACTACAAAATTCTGGAACAACAAAATCCGAATCTCCAAAAATCCATACCTCCAAAACTCCGAAACTCCAAAACTCCAAAAGTGCAAAAATCCAAAACTCCAAAACTCAAAAACTCCAAAACTCCAAAACTCCAAAAATCCAAAACTCCAAATCTCCGAAACTCCGAAAATCCAAAACACCAAAACTCCAAAACTCTGAAACTCCAAAACTCCAAAACTACAAAATTAAGAAACTCCAAATCTGCAAAAATCCAGAACTCCAAAACTCCAAAGCTCTAAAACTCCAGACATCCAATAATCCGAAACTCCGAAAGTCCAAAACTCCAAACATCCAAAACTCCAAAAATCCAAAACTTAAAATTCGGAACTCCAAAACTCTGAAACTGCAAAACTCGAGAACTCCGAAACTCCAAAATTCCGAAACTCCGAAACTCCGAAACTCCAAAGCTCTAAAACTCCAAAACTCCAAATCTCCAAAAATCCAAAACTCCAAAATTCCGAAACTCGGAAACTCCAAAACTCGGAAACTCCAAAACTCCGAACCTCCAAAACTCCAAAACTCCACAACCCCTCAAAACTCAAAAACTCCAAAAATCCAAAACACCAAAAATGCAAAACTCCAAAAATCGAAAACTTAAAAACTCCAAAACTCCACAAATCCGAAACTCCAAAACTCCGAAACTCACAAATTCCGAAACTCCGCAACCCCGAATCTCCAAAACTCTGAAACTCAAAAACTCCGAAACTCCAAAAAACAGAACTCCAAAACTCCAAAGCTCTAAAACTCCAAATGTCCAATAATCCGAAACTCCGAAAGTCCAAAACTCCAAAAATCCAATACTCCAAAAATCCAAAACTCCAAAAATCCAAAACTCGAAAACTCCAAAACTGCAAAAATCCAAAACTCCAAAATTCCGAAACTCGGAAACTCCAAAACTCCGAACCTCCAAAATCTCCAAAACTCCACAACACCGAATCTCCAAAACTCCGAAAATCCAAAAATCCATACCTCCAAATCCAAACTTCTAAAACTCCAAAACTACAAAACTACAAAATTCTGGAACAACAACACTCCGAATCTCCAAAAATCCATACCTCCAAAACTCCAAAAATCCATAACTCCGAAACTCCAAAACTCCAAAAGTGCAAAAATACAAAACTCCAAAACTCAAAAACTCCGAAACTCCAAAAATCCCAAACTCCAAAGCTCCAGCAGAATCTGGTTTATCATCGCTTTTCTGTCGACGTCGCATTGCTAGCCTTTCACTGTACCACAAGTTCTTTTTTTCGTCCCTTAATCAAGCACCATACATCACAGCAGCAGCACGCATATCATATCGAACCAGCCATCCACTTCAAGTTGCGCGCCCACGTGCCCGGACCACAACCTTCACTGCTTCATTTTTTTTCCGAACCGCCACAGACTGGAACGGCCTTCCCCACGAAATCGCTTCTACTACCTGCCCATCTTCGTTTTTGCAACTTGTATCTGACCATTTTTTTCAATAACTGTTTACCATGATCCTTATTGTTTGTATAAAAACCCACCCCTTATGTAATGCCCCTACGGGGGACTTTTAAGGTAATAAACTGAACTGAACTGAACTGAAAACTCCGAAACTCCGAAAATCCAAAACACCAAAACTCCAAAACTCTGAAACTCCAAAACTCCAAAACTACAAAATTACGAAACTCCAAAACTGCAAAAATCCAAAACTCCAAAATTCCGAAACTCGGAAACTCCAAAACTCCGAAACTCCGAAACTCCGAAAATCCAGAACTCCAAAACTCCAAAGCTCTAAAACTCCAGACGTCCAATAATCCGAAACTCCGAAAGTCCAAAACTCCAAACATCCAAAACTCCAAAAATCCAAAACTTAAAATTCGAAACTCCAAAACTCCAAAACTCCGAAACTGCAAAACTCCAAAACTCCGAAACTCCAAAATTCCGAAACTCCAAAACTCCGAAACTCCGAAAATCCGGAACTCCAAAACTCCAAAACTCCAAAAATCCAAAACTCCAAAATTCCGAAACTCGGAAACCACAAAACTCGGAAACTCCAAAACTCCGAACCTCCAAAATCTCCAAAGCTCCACAACCCCGAATCTCCAAAACTCTGAAACTCCAAAAATCCATACCTCCAAAATCCAAAATTCTAAAACTCCAAAACTACAAAACTACAAAATATTGGAAAAACAAAACCCCAAATCTCCAAAAATCCATACCTCCAAAACTCCAAGAATCCAAAACTCCAAAAGTGCAAAAATCCAAAACTCCAAAGCTCTAAAACTCCAAAAGTCCAATAATCCGAAACTCGAAAGTCCAAAACTCCAAAAATCCAAGACTCCAAAAATCCAGAACTCCAAAAATTCAAAACTCGAAAACTCCAAAACTGCAAAAATCCAAAACTCCAAAATTCCGAAACTCGGAAACTCCAAAACTCGGAAACTCCAAAACTCCGAACCTCCAAAATCTCCAAAACTCCACAACCCCGAATCTCCAAAACTCCGAAAACTCCAAAATTCCATACCTCCAAAATCCAAACTTCTAAAAGTCCAAAACTACAAAACTACAAAATTCTGGAACAACAAAACCCCGAATCTCCAAAAATCCATACCTCCAAAACTCCGAAACTCCAAAACTCCAAAAGTGCAAAAATCCAAAACTCCAAAACTCACAAATCCAAAACTCGGAAACTCCAAAACTCGGAAAGTCCAAAACTCCGAACCTCCAAAATCTCCAAAACTCCACAACCCCGACTCTCCAAAACTCCGAAAACTCCAAAATTCCATACCTCCAAAATCCAAACTTCTCAAACTCCAAAACTACAAAACTACAAAATTCTGGAACAACAAAATCCGAATCTCCAAAAATCCATACCTCCAAAACTCCGAAACTCCAAAACTCCAAAAGTGCAAAAATCCAAAACTCCAAGACTCAAAAACTCCAAAACTCCAAAAATCCAAAACTCCAAAACTCCGAAACTCCGAAAATCCAAAACACCAAAACTCCAAAACTCTGAAACTCCAAAACTACAAAACTACAAAATTACGAAACTCCAAAACTGCAAAAATCCAGAACTCCAAAACTCCAAAGCTCTAAAACTCCAAAACTCCAAATCTCCAAAAATCCAAAACTCCAAAATTCCGAAACTCGGAAACTCCAAAACTCGGAAACTCCAAAACTCCGAACCTCCAAAACTCCACAACCCCTCAAAACTCAAAACCTCCAAAAATCCAAAACACCAAAACTCCAATGCTTTAAAAATCCAAAACTCCAAAAATGCAAAACTCCAAAAATCGAAAACTTAAAAACTCCAAAACTCCACAAATCCGAAACTCCAAAACTCCGAAACTCACAAATTCCGAAACTCCGCAACCCCGAATCTCCAAAACTCTGAAACTCCAAAACTCCGAAACTCCAAAAAACAGAACTCCAAAACTCCAAAGCTCTAAAACTCCAAATGTCCAATAATCCGAAACTCCGAAAGTCCAAAACTCCAAAAATCCAATACTACAAAAATCCAAAACTCCAAAAATCCAAAACTCGAAAACTCCAAAACTGCAAAAATCCAAAACTCCAAAATTCCGAAACTCGGAAACTCCAAAACTCCGAACCTCCAAAATCTCCAAAACTCCACAACCCCGAATCTCCAAAACTCCGAAAATCCAAAAATCCATACCTCCAAATCCAAACTTCTAAAACTCCAAAACTACAAAACTACAAAATTCTGGAACAACACCCCGAATCTCCAAAAATCCATACCTCCAAAACTCCGAAACTCCAAAACTCCAAAAGTGCAAAAATCCAAAACTCCAAAACTCAAAAACTCAAAAACTCCAAAAATCCAAAACTCCAAAACTCCAAAACTCCGAAACTCCGAAAATCCAAAACACCAAAACTCCAAAACTCTGAAACTCCAAAACTCCAAAACTACAAAATTACGAAACTCCAAAACTGCAAAAATCCAGAACTCCAAAACTCCAAAGCTCTAAAGCTCCAAAAGTCCAATAATCCGAAACTCCGAAAGTCCAAAACTCAAACAATCCAGAACTCCAAAAATCCAAAACTTAAAATTCGAAACTCCAAATCTCCAAAATTCCGAAACTCCAAACTCCGAAACTCCCAAAATCTGGAACTCCAAAACTCCAAAGCTCTAAAACTCCAAAAGTCCAATAATCCGAAACTCCGAAAGTCCAAAACTCCAAAAATCGAAAACTCGAAAACTCGAAAACTGCAAAAATCGAAAACTCCAAAATTCCGAAACTCGGAAACTCCAAAACTCCGAACCTCCAAAATCTCCAAAGCTCCACAACTGCGAATCTCCAAAACTCCGAAACTCCAAAAATCCATACCTCCAAAATCCAAAATTCTAAAACTCCAAAACTCCAAAACTACAAAATTTTGGAACAACAAAACCCCGAATCTCCAAAAATCCATACCTCCAAAACTCCAAAAATCCAAAACTCCTAAACTCCAAAACTCCAAAAGTGCAAAAATCCAGAACTCCGAAACTCAAAAACTCCAAAAAACAAAAACTCCAAAACTCCAAACCTCCAAATTTTGAAAACTCCCGAACCCCGAATCTCCAAAACTCGGAAACTCCAAAACTCCAAAAGTGCAAAAATCCAAAACTCAAAAACTCAAAAACTCCAGAACTCCAAAACTCCAAAAATCCAAAACTCCAAAACTCCGAAACTCCGAAAATCCGAAACTCCAAAACTCCAAAACTCCGAAACTCCAAAACTCCGAAACTCGAAAACTCCTAAACTCCGAAATTCTGAAAATTCAAAACTCCAAAAAGTCAAAACTCCGAAACTCCGAAAATCCGAAATTCCGAAACTCGGAAACCACAAAACTCGGAAACTCCAAAACTCCGAACCTCCAAAATCTCCAAAGCTCCACAACCCCGAATCTCCAAAACTCTGAAACTCCAAAAATCCATACCTCCAAAATCCAAAATTCTAAAACTCCAAAACTACAAAACTACAAAATATTCGAAAAACAAAACCCCAAATCTCCAAAAATCCATACCTCCAAAACTCCAAGAATCCAAAACTCCGAAACTCCAAAACTCCAAAAGTGCAAAAATCCAAAACTCCAAAGCTCTAAAACTCCAAAAGTCCAATAATCCGAAACTCGAAAGTCCAAAACTCCAAAAATCCAAGACTCCAAAAATCCAGAACTCCAAAAATTCAAAACTCGAAAACTCCAAAACTGCAAAAATCCAAAACTCCAAAATTCCGAAACTCGGAAACTCCAAAACTCGGAAACTCCAAAACTCCGAACCTCCAAAATCTCTAAAACTCCACAACCCCGAATCTCCAAAACTCCGAAAACTCCAAAATTCCATACCTCCAAAATCCAAACTTCTAAAAGTCCAAAACTACAAAACTACAAAATTCTGGAACAACAAAACCCCGAATCTCCAAAAATCCATACCTCCAAAACTCCGAAACTCCAAAACTCCAAAAGTGCAAAAATCCAAAACTCCAAAACTCACAAATCCAAAACTCGGAAACTCCAAAACTCGGAAACTCCAAAACTCGGAAACTCCAAAACTCCGAGCCTCCAAAATCTCCAAAACTCCACAACCCCGAATCTCCAAAACTCCGAAAACTCCAAAATTCCATACCTCCAAAATCCAAACTTCTCAAACTCCAAAACTACAAAACTACAAAATTCTGGAACAACAAAATCCGAATCTCCAAAAATCCATACCTCCAAAACTCCGAAACTCCAAAACTCCAAAAGTGCAAAAATCCAAAACTCCAAAACTCAAAAACTCAAAAACTCCAAAAATCCAAAACTCCAAAACTCCAAAACTCCGAAACTCCGAAAATCCAAAACACCAAAACTCCAAAACTCTGAAACTGCAAAACTCCAAAACTACAAAATTACGAAACTCCAAAACTGCAAAAATCCAGAACTCCAAAACTCCAAAGCTCTAAAACTCCAGACGTCCAATAATCCGAAACTCCGAAAGTCCAAAACTCCAAACATCCAAAACTCCAAAAATCCAAAACTTAAAATTCGAAACTCCAAAACTCCGAAACTGCAAAACTCGAGAACTCCGAAACTCCAAAATTCCGAAACTCCTAAACTCCGAAACTCCGAAAATCCGGAACTCCAAAACTCCAAAACTCCAAAGCTCTAAAACTCCAAAACTCCAAATCTCCAAAAATCCAAAACTCCAAAATTCCGAAACTCGGAAACTCCAAAACTCGGAAACTCCAAAACTCCGCACCTCCAAAACTCCACAACCCCTCAAAACTCAAAACCTCCAAAAATCCAAAACACCAAAACTCCAATGCTTTAAAAATCCAAAACTCCAAAAATGCAAAACTCCAAAAATCGAAAACTTAAAAACTCCAAAACTCCACAAATCCGAAACTCCAAAACTCCGAAACTCATAAATTCCGAAACTCCGCAACCCCGAATCTCCAAAACTCTGAAACTCCAAAACTCCGAAACTCCAAAAAACAGAACTCCAAAACTCCAAAGCTCTAAAACTCCAAATGTCCAATAATCCGAAACTCCGAAAGTCCAAAACTCCAAAAATCCAATACTACAAAAATCCAAAACTCCAAAAATCCAAAACTCGAAAACTCCAAAACTGCAAAAATCCAAAACTCCAAAATTCCGAAACTCGGAAACTCTGAAACTCCAAAACTCCGAAACTCACAAATTCCGAAACTCCGCAACCCCGAATCTCCAAAACTGAATCACCAAAACTCCGAAACTCAAAAATCCAGAACTCCAAAACTCCAAAGCTCTAAAGCTCCAAAAGTCCAATAATCCGAAACTCCGAAAGTCCAAAACTCAAACAATCCAGAACTCCAAAAATCCAAAACTTAAAATTCGAAACTCCAAATCTCCAAAATTCCGAAACTCCAAACTCTGAAACTCCGAAAATCTGGAACTCCAAAACTCCAAAGCTCTAAAACTCCAAAAGTCCAATAATCCGAAACTCCGAAATTCCAAAACTCCAAAAATCGAAAACTCGAAAACTCCAAAACTGCAAAAATCGAAAACTCCAAAATTCCGAAACTCGGAAACTCCAAAACTCCGAACCTCCAAAATCTCCAAAGCTCCACAACTGCGAATCTCCAAAACTCCGAAACTCCAAAAATCCATACCTCCAAAATCCAAAATTCTAAAACTCCAAAACTCCAAAACTACAAAATTTTGGAACAACAAAACCCCGAATCTCCAAAAATCCATACCTCCAAAACTCCAAAAATCCAAAACTCCAAAACTCCAAAACTCCAAAAGTGCAAAAATCCAGAACTCCGAAACTCAAAAACTCCAAAAAACAAAAACTCCAAAACTCCAAACCTCCAAATTTTGAAAACTCCCAAACCCCGAATCTCCAAAACTCGGAAACTCCAAAACTCCAAAAGTGCAAAAATCCAAAACTCCAAAACTCAAAAACTCCAGAACTCCAAAACTCCAAAAATCCAAAACTCCAAAACTCCGAAACTCCGAAACTCCGAAAATCCGAAACTCCAAAACTCCAAAACTCCGAAACTCCAAAACTCCGAAACTCGAAAACTCCTAAACTCCGAAATTCTGAAAATTCAAAACTCCAAAAAGTCAAAACTCCGAAACTCCGAAAATCCGAAATTCCGAAACTCGGAAACCACAAAACTCGGAAACTCCAAAACTCCGAACGTACAAAATCTCCAAAGCTCCACAACCCCGAATCTCCAAAACTCTGAAACTCCAAAAATCCATACCTCCAAAATCCAAAATTCTAAAACTCCAAAACTACAAAACTACAAAATATTGGAAAAACAAAACCCCAAATCTCCAAAAATCCATACCTCCAAAACTCCAAGAATCCAAAACTCCGAAACTGCAAAACTCCAAAAGTGCAAAAATCCAAAACTCCAAAGCTCTAAAACTCCAAAAGTCCAATAATCCGAAACTCGAAAGTCCAAAACTCCAAAAATTCAAAACTCGAAAACTCCAAAACTCACAAATCCAAAACTCGGAAACTCCAAAACTCGCAAACTCCAAAACTCGGAAACTCCAAAACTCCGAACCTCCAAAATCTCCAAAACTCCACAACCCCGAATCTCCAAAACTCCGAAAACTCCAAAATTTTATACCTCCAAAATCCAAACTTCTCAAACTCCAGAACTACAAAACTACAAAATTCTGGAACAACAAAATCCAAATCTCCAAAAATCCATACCTCCAAAACTCCGAAACTCCAAAACTCCAAAAGTGCAAAAATCCAAAACTCCAAAACTCAAAAACTCAAAAACTCCAAAAATCCAAAACTCCAAAACTCCAAAACTCCGAAACTCCGAAAATCCAAAACACCAAAACTCCAAAACTCTGAAACTCCAAAACTCCAAAACTACAAAATTACGAAACTCCAAAACTGCAAAAATCCAGAACTCCAAAACTCCAAAGCTCTAAAACTCCAGACGTCCAATAATCCGAAACTCCGAAAGTCCAAAACTCCAAACATCCAAAACTCCAAAAATCCAAAACTTAAAATTCGAAACTCCAAAACTCCGAAACTGCAAAACTCGAAAACTCCGAAACTCCAAAATTCCGAAACTCCTAAACTCCGAAACTCCGAAAATCCGGAACTCCAAAACTCCAAAACTCCAAAGCTCTAAAACTCCAAAACTCCAAATCTCCAAAAATCCAAAACTCCAAAATTCCGAAACTCGGAAACTCCAAAACTCGGAAACTCCAAAACTCCACACCTCCAAAACTCCACAACCTCTCAAAACTCAAAACCTCCAAAAATCCAAAACACCAAAACTCCAATGCTTTAAAAATCCAAAACTCCAAAAATGCAAAACTCCAAAAATCGAAAACTTAAAAACTCCAAAACTCCACAAATCCGAAACTCCAAAACTCCGAAACTCATAAATTCCGAAACTCCGCAACCCCGAATCTCCAAAACTCTGAAACTCCAAAACTCCGAAACTCCAAAAAACAGAACTCCAAAACTCCAAAGCTCTAAAACTCCAAATGTCCAATAATCCGAAACTCCGAAAGTCCAAAACTCCAAAAATCCAATACTACAAAAATCCAAAACTCCAAAAATCCAAAACTCGAAAACTCCAAAACTGCAAAAATCCAAAACTCCAAAATTCCGAAACTCGGAAACTGAAACTCCAAAACTCCGAAACTCACAAATTCCGAAACTCCGCAACCCCGAATCTCCAAAACTGAATCTCCAAAACTCCGAAACTCAAAAATCCAGAACTCCAAAACTCCAAAGCTCTAAAGCTCCAAAAGTCCAATAATCCGAAACTCCGAAAGTCCAAAACTCAAACAATCCAGAACTCCAAAAATCCAAAACTTAAAATTCGAAACTCCAAATCTCCAAAATTCCGAAACTCCAAACTCCGAAACTCCGAAAATCTGGAACTCCAAAACTCCAAAGCTCTAAAACTCCAAAAGTCCAATAATCCGAAACTCCGAAATTCCAAAACTCCAAAAATCGAAAACTCGAAAACTCCAAAACTGCAAAAATCGAAAACTCCAAAATTCCGAAACTCGGAAACTCCAAAACACCGAACCTCCAAAATCTCCAAAGCTCCACAACTGCGAATCTCCAAAACTCCGAAACTCCAAAAATCCATACCTCCAAAATCCAAAATTCTAAAACTCCAAAACTCCAAAACTACAAAATTTTGGAACAACAAAACCCCGAATCTCCAAAAATCCATACCTCCAAAACTCCAAAAATCCAAAACTCCAAAACTCCAAAACTCCAAAAGTGCAAAAATCCAGAACTCCGAAACTCAAAAACTCCAAAAAACAAAAACTCCAAAACTCCAAACCTCCAAATTTTGAAAACTCCCAAACCCCGAATCTCCAAAACTCGGAAACTCCAAAACTCCAAAAGTGCAAAAATCCAAAACTCCAAAACTCAAAAACTCCAGAACTCCAAAACTCCAAAAATCCAAAACTCCAAAACTCCGAAACTCCGAAAATCCGAAACTCCAAAACTCCAAAACTCCGAAACTCCAAAACTCCGAAACTCGAAAACTCCTAAACTCCGAAATTCTGAAAATTCAAAACTCCAAAAAGTCAAAACTCCGAAACTCCGAAAATCCGAAATTCCGAAGCTCGGAAACCACAAAACTCGGAAACTCCAAAACTCCGAACCTACAAAATCTCCAAAGCTCCACAACCCCGAATCTCCAAAACTCTGAAACTCCAAAAATCCATACGTCCAAAATCCAAAATTCTAAAACTCCAAAACTACAAAACTACAAAATATTGGAAAAACAAAACCCCAAATCTCCAAAAATCCATACCTCCAAAACTCCAAGAATCCAAAACTCCGAAACTCCAAAACTCCAAAAGTGCAAAAATCCAAAACTCCAAAGCTCTAAAACTCCAAAAGTCCAATAATCCGAAACTCGAAAGTCCAAAACTCCAAAAATCCAAGACTCCAAAAATCCAGAACTCCAAAAATTGAAAACTCGAAAACTCCAAAACTCACAAATCCAAAACTCGGAAACTCCAAAACTCGGAAACTCCAAAACTCCGAACCTCCAAAATCTCCAAAACTCCACAACCCCGAATCTCCAAAACTCCGAAAACTCCAAAATTCCATACCTCCAAAATCCAAACTTCTCAAACTCCAAAACTACAAAACTACAAAATTCTGGAACAACAAAATCCAAATCTCCAAAAATCCATACCTCCAAAACTCCGAAACTCCAAAACTCCAAAAGTGCAAAAATCCAAAACTCCAAAACTCAAAAACTCAAAAACTCCAAAAATCCAAAACTCCAAAACTCCAAAACTCCGAAACTCCGAAAATCCAAAACACCAAAACTCCAAAACTCTGAAACTCCAAAACTCCAAAACTACAAAATTACGAAACTCCAAAACTGCAAAAATCCAGAACTCCAAAACTCCAAAGCTCTAAAACTCCAGACGTCCAATAATCCGAAACTCCGAAAGTCCAAAACTCCAAACATCCAAAACTCCAAAAATCCAAAACTTAAAATTCGAAACTCCAAAACTCCGAAACTGCAAAACTCGAAAACTCCGAAACTCCAAAATTCCGAAACTCCTAAACTCCGAAACTCCGAAAATCCGGAACTCCAAAACTCCAAAACTCCAAAGCTCTAAAACTCCAAAACTCCAAATCTCCAAAAATCCAAAACTCCAAAATTCCGAAACTCGGAAACTCCAAAACTCGGAAACTCCAAAACTCCGCACCTCCAAAACTCCACAACCCCTCAAAACTCAAAACCTCCAAAAATCCAAAACACCAAAACTCCAATGCTTTAAAAATCCAAAACTCCAAAAATGCAAAACTCCAAAAATCGAAAACTTAAAAACTCCAAAACTCCACAAATCCGAAACTCCAAAACTCCGAAACTCATAAATTCCGAAACTCCGCAACCCCGAATCTCCAAAACTCTGAAACTCCAAAACTCCGAAACTCCAAAAAACAGAACTCCAAAACTCCAAAGCTCTAAAACTCCAAATGTCCAATAATCCGAAACTCCGAAAGTCCAAAACTCCAAAAATCCAATACTACAAAAATCCAAAACTCCAAAAATCCAAAACTCGAAAACTCCAAAACTGCAAAAATCCAAAACTCCAAAATTCCGAAACTCGGAAACTCTGAAACTCCAAAACTCCGAAACTCACAAATTCCGAAACTCCGCAACCCCGAATCTCCAAAACTGAATCTCCAAAACTCCGAAACTCAAAAATCCAGAACTCCAAAACTCCAAAGCTCTAAAGCTCCAAAAGTCCAATAATCCGAAACTCCGAAAGTCCAAAACTCAAACAATCCAGAACTCCAAAAATCCAAAACTTAAAATTCGAAACTCCAAATCTCCAAAATTCCGAAACTCCAAACTCCGAAACTCCGAAAATCTGGAACTCCAAAACTCCAAAGCTCTAAAACTCCAAAAGTCCAATAATCCGAAACTCCGAAAGTGCAAAACTCCAAAAATCGAAAACTCGAAAACTCCAAAACTGCAAAAATCGAAAACTCCAAAATTCCGAAACTCGGAAACTCCAAAACTCCGAACCTCCAAAATCTCCAAAGCTCCACAACTGCGAATCTCCAAAACTCCGAAACTCCAAAAATCCATACCTCCAAAATCCAAAATTCTAAAACTCCAAAACTCCAAAACTACAAAATTTTGGAACAACAAAACCCCGAATCTCCAAAAATCCATACCTCCAAAACTCCAAAAATCCAAAACTCCAAAACTCCAAAACTCCAAAAGTGCAAAAATCCAGAACTCCGAAACTCAAAATCTCCAAAAAACAAAAACTCCAAAACTCCAAACCTCCAAATTTTGAAAACTCCCAAACCCCGAATCTCCAAAACTCGGAAACTCCAAAACTCCAAAAGTGCAAAAATCCAAAACTCCAAAACTCAAAAACTCCAGAACTCCAAAACTCCAAAAATCCAAAACTCCAAAACTCCGAAACTCCGAAAATCCGAAACTCCAAAACTCCAAAACTCCGAAACTCCAAAACTCCGAAACTCGAAAACTCCTAAACTCCGAAATTCTGAAAATTCAAAACTCCAAAAAGTCAAAACTCCGAAACTCCGAAAATCCGAAATTCCGAAACTCGGAAACCACAAAACTCGGAAACTCCAAAACTCCGAACCTCCAAAATCTCCAAAGCTCCACAACCCCGAATCTCCAAAACTCTGAAACTCCAAAAATCCATACCTCCAAAATCCAAAATTCTAAAACTCCAAAACTACAAAACTACAAAATATTGGAAAAACAAAACCCCAAATCTCCAAAAATCCATACCTCCAAAACTCCAAGAATCCAAAACTCCGAAACTCCAAAACTCCAAAAGTGCAAAAATCCAAAACTCCAAAGCTCTAAAACTCCAAAAGTCCAATAATCCGAAACTCGAAAGTCCAAAACTCCAAAAATCCAAGACTCCAAAAATCCAGAACTCCAAAAATTCAAAACTCGAAAACTCCAAAACTCACAAATCCAAAACTCGGAAACTCCAAAACTCGGAAACTCCAAAACTCGGAAACTCCAAAACTCCGAACCTCCAAAATCTCCAAAACTCCACAACCCCGAATCTCCAAAACTCCGAAAACTCCAAAATTCCATACCTCCAAAATCCAAACTTCTCAAACTCCAAAACTACAAAACTACAAAATTCTGGAACAACAAAATCCGAATCTCCAAAAATCCATACCTCCAAAACTCCGAAACTCCAAAACTCCAAAAGTGCAAAAATCCAAAACTCCAAAACTCAAAAACTCAAAAACTCCAAAAATCCAAAACTCCAAAACTCCAAAACTCCGAAACTCCGAAAATCCAAAACACCAAAACTCCAAAAGTCTGAAACTCCAAAACTCCAAAACTACAAAATTACGAAACTCCAAAACTGCAAGAATCCAGAACTCCAAAACTCCAAAGCTCTAAAACTCCAGACGTCCAATAATCCGAAACTCCGAAAGTCCAAAACTCCAAACATCCAAAACTCCAAAAATCCAAAACTTAAAATTCGAAACTCCAAAACTCCGAAACTGCAAAACTCGAAAACTCCGAAACTCCAAAATTCCGAAACTCCTAAACTCCGAAACTCCGAAAATCCGGAACTCCAAAACTCCAAAACTCCAAAGCTCTAAAACTCCAAAACTCCAAATCTCCAAAAATCCAAAACTCTAAAATTCCGAAACTCGGAAACTCCAAAACTCGGAAACTCCAAAACTCCGCACCTCCAAAACTCCACAACCTCTCAAAACTCAAAACCTCCAAAAATCCAAAACACCAAAACTCCAATGCTTTAAAAATCCAAAACTCCAAAAATGCAAAACTCCAAAAATCGAAAACTTAAAAACTCCAAAACTCCACAAATCCGAAACTCCAAAACTCCGAAACTCATAAATTCCGAAACTCCGCAACCCCGAATCTCCAAAACTCTGAAACTCCAAAACTCCGAAACTCCAAAAAACAGAACTCCAAAACTCCAAAGCTCTAAAACTCCAAATGTCCAATAATCCGAAACTCCGAAAGTCCAAAACTCCAAAAATCCAATACTACAAAAATCCAAAACTCCAAAAATCCAAAACTCGAAAACTCCAAAACTCCAAAACTCCGAAACTCGAAAACTCCGAAACTCGGAAACTCTGAAACTCCAAAACTCCGAAACTCACAAATTCCGAAACTCCGCAACCCCGAATCTCCAAAACTGAATCTCCAAAACTCCGAAACTCAAAAATCCAGAACTCCAAAACTCCAAAGCTCTAAAGCTCCAAAAGTCCAATAATCCGAAACTCCGAAAGTCCAAAACTCAAACAATCCAGAACTCCAAAAATCCAAAACTTAAAATTCGAAACTCCAAATCTCCAAAATTCCGAAACTCCAAACTCCGAAACTCCGAAAATCTGGAACTCCAAAACTCCAAAGCTCTAAAACTCCAAAAGTCCAATAATCCGAAACTCCGAAAGTGCAAAACTCCAAAAATCGAAAACTCGAAAACTCCAAAACTGCAAAAATCGAAAACTCCAAAATTCCGAAACTCGGAAACTCCAAAACTCCGAACCTCCAAAATCTCCAAAGCTCCACAACTGCGAATCTCCAAAACTCCGAAACTCCAAAAATCCATACCTCCAAAATCCAAAATTCTAAAACTCCAAAACTCCAAAACTACAAAATTTTGGAACAACAAAACCCCGAATCTCCAAAAATCCATACCTCCAAAACTCCAAAAATCCAAAACTCCAAAACTCCAAAACTCCAAAAGTGCAAAAATCCAGAACTCCGAAACTCAAAAACTCCAAAAAACAAAAACTCCAAAACTCCAAACCTCCAAATTTTGAAAACTCCCAAACCCCGAATCTCCAAAACTCGGAAACTCCAAAACTCCAAAAGTGCAAAAATCCAAAACTCCAAAACTCAAAAACTCCAGAACTCCAAAACTCCAAAAATCCAAAACTCCAAAACTCCGAAACTCCGAAAATCCGAAACTCCAAAACTCCAAAACTCCGAAACTCCAAAACTCCGAAACTCGAAAACTCCTAAACTCCGAAATTCTGAAAATTCAAAACTCCAAAAAGTCAAAACTCCGAAACTCCGAAAATCCGAAATTCCGAAACTCGGAAACCACAAAACTCGGAAACTCCAAAACTCCGAACCTCCAAAATCTCCAAAGCTCCACAACCCCGAATCTCCAAAACTCTGAAACTCCAAAAATCCATACCTCCAAAATCCAAAATTCTAAAACTCCAAAACTACAAAACTACAAAATATTGGAAAAACAAAACCCCAAATCTCCAAAAATCCATACCTCCAAAACTCCAAGAATCCAAAACTCCGAAACTCCAAAACTCCAAAAGTGCAAAAATCCAAAACTCCAAAGCTCTAAAACTCCAAAAGTCCAATAATCCGAAACTCGAAAGTCCAAAACTCCAAAAATCCAAGACTCCAAAAATCCAGAACTCCAAAAATTCAAAACTCGAAAACTCCAAAACTCACAAATCCAAAACTCGGAAACTCCAAAACTCGGAAACTCCAAAACTCGGAAACTCCAAAACTCCGAACCTCCAAAATCTCCAAAACTCCACAACCCCGAATCTCCAAAACTCCGAAAACTCCAAAATTCCATACCTCCAAAATCCAAACTTCTCAAACTCCAAAACTACAAAACTACAAAATTCTGGAACAACAAAATCCGAATCTCCAAAAATCCATACCTCCAAAACTCCGAAACTCCAAAACTCCAAAAGTGCAAAAATCCAAAACTCCAAAACTCAAAAACTCAAAAACTCCAAAAATCCAAAACTCCAAAACTCCAAAACTCCGAAACTCCGAAAATCCAAAACACCAAAACTCCAAAACTCTGAAACTCCAAAACTCCAAAACTACAAAATTACGAAACTCCAAAACTGCAAAAATCCAGAACTCCAAAACTCCAAAGCTCTAAAACTCCAGACGTCCAATAATCCGAAACTCCGAAAGTCCAAAACTCCAAACATCCAAAACTCCAAAAATCCAAAACTTAAAATTCGAAACTCCAAAACTCCGAAACTGCAAAACTCGAAAACTCCGAAACTCCAAAATTCCGAAACTCCTAAACTCCGAAACTCCGAAAATCCGGAACTCCAAAACTCCAAAACTCCAAAGCTCTAAAACTCCAAAACTCCAAATCTCCAAAAATCCAAAACTCCAAAATTCCGAAACTCGGAAACTCCAAAACTCGGAAACTCCAAAACTCCGCACCTCCAAAACTCCACAACCCCTCAAAACTCAAAACCTCCAAAAATCCAAAACACCAAAACTCCAATGCTTTAAAAATCCAAAACTCCAAAAATGCAAAACTCCAAAAATCGAAAACTTAAAAACTCCAAAACTCCACAAATCCGAAACTCCAAAACTCCGAAACTCATAAATTCCGAAACTCCGCAACCCCGAATCTCCAAAACTCTGAAACTCCAAAACTCCGAAACTCCAAAAAACAGAACTCCAAAACTCCAAAGCTCTAAAACTCCAAATGTCCAATAATCCGAAACTCCGAAAGTCCAAAACTCCAAAAATCCAATACTACAAAAATCCAAAACTCCAAAAATCCAAAACTCGAAAACTCCAAAACTGCAAAAATCCAAAACTCCAAAATTCCGAAACTCGGAAACTCTGAAACTCCAAAACTCCGAAACTCACAAATTCCGAAACTCCGCAACCCCGAATCTCCAAAACTGAATCTCCAAAACTCCGAAACTCAAAAATCCAGAACTCCAAAACTCCAAAGCTCTAAAGCTCCAAAAGTCCAATAATCCGAAACTCCGAAAGTCCAAAACTCAAACAATCCAGAACTCCAAAAATCCAAAACTTAAAATTCGAAACTCCAAATCTCCAAAATTCCGAAACTCCAAACTCCGAAACTCCGAAAATCTGGAACTCCAAAACTCCAAAGCTCTAAAACTCCAAAAGTCCAATAATCCGAAACTCCGAAATTCCAAAACTCCAAAAATCGAAAACTCGAAAACTCCAAAACTGCAAAAATCGAAAACTCCAAAATTCCGAAACTCGGAAACTCCAAAACTCCGAACCTCCAAAATCTCCAAAGCTCCACAACTGCGAATCTCCAAAACTCCGAAACTCCAAAAATCCATACCTCCAAAATCCAAAATTCTAAAACTCCAAAACTCCAAAACTACAAAATTTTGGAACAACAAAACCCCGAATCTCCAAAAATCCATACCTCCAAAACTCCAAAAATCCAAAACTCCAAAACTCCAAAACTCCAAAAGTGCAAAAATCCAGAACTCCGAAACTCAAAAACTCCAAAAAACAAAAACTCCAAAACTCCAAACCTCCAAATTTTGAAAACTCCCAAACCCCGAATCTCCAAAACTCGGAAACTCCAAAACTCGAAAAGTGCAAAAATCCAAAACTCCAAAACTCAAAAACTCCAGAACTCCAAAACTCCAAAAATCCAAAACTCCAAAACTCCGAAACTCCGAAAATCCGAAACTCCAAAACTCCAAAACTCCGAAACTCCAAAACTCCGAAACTCGAAAACTCCTAAACTCCGAAATTCTGAAAATTCAAAACTCCAAAAAGTCAAAACTCCGAAACTCCGAAAATCCGAAATTCCGAAACTCGGAAACCACAAAACTCGGAAACTCCAAAACTCCGAACCTACAAAATCTCCAAAGCTCCACAACCCCGAATCTCCAAAACTCTGAAACTCCAAAAATCCATACCTCCAAAATCCAAAATTCTAAAACTCCAAAACTACAAAACTACAAAATATTGGAAAAAAAAACCCCAAATCTCCAAAAATCCATACCTCCAAAACTCCAAGAATCCAAAACTCCGAAACTCCAAAACTCCAAAAGTGCAAAAATCCAAAACTCCAAAGCTCTAAAACTCCAAAAGTCCAATAATCCGAAACTCGAAAGTCCAAAACTCCAAAAATTCAAAACTCGAAAACTCCAAAACTCACAAATCCAAAACTCGGAAACTCCAAAACTCGCAAACTCCAAAACTCGGAAACTCCAAAACTCCGAACCTCCAAAATCTCCAAAACTCCACAACCCCGAATCTCCAAAACTCCGAAAACTCCAAAATTTTATACCTCCAAAATCCAAACTTCTCAAACTCCAGAACTACAAAACTACAAAATTCTGGAACAACAAAATCCAAATCTCCAAAAATCCATACCTCCAAAACTCCGAAACTCCAAAACTCCAAAAGTGCAAAAATCCAAAACTCCAAAACTCAAAAACTCAAAAACTCCAAAAATCCAAAACTCCAAAACTCCAAAACTCCGAAACTCCGAAAATCCAAAACACCAAAACTCCAAAACTCTGAAACTCCAAAACTCCAAAACTACAAAATTACGAAACTCCAAAACTGCAAAAATTCAGAACTCCAAAACTCCAAAGCTCTAAAACTCCAGACGTCCAATAATCCGAAACTCCGAAAGTCCAAAACTCCAAACATCCAAAACTCCAAAAATCCAAAACTTAAAATTCGAAACTCCAAAACTCCGAAACTGCAAAACTCGAAAACTCCGAAACTCCAAAATTCCGAAACTCCTAAACTCCGAAACTCCGAAAATCCGGAACTCCAAAACTCCAAAACTCCAAAGCTCTAAAACTCCAAAACTCCAAATCTCCAAAAATCCAAAACTCCAAAATTCCGAAACACGGAAACTCCAAAACTCGGAAACTCCAAAACTCCGCACCTCCAAAACTCCACAACCCCTCAAAACTCAAAACCTCCAAAAATCCAAAACACCAAAACTCCAATGCTTTAAAAATCCAAAACTCCAAAAATGCAAAACTCCAAAAATCGAAAACTTAAAAACTCCAAAACTCCACAAATCCGAAACTCCAAAACTCCGAAACTCATAAATTCCGAAACTCCGCAACCCCGAATCTCCAAAACTCTGAAACTCCAAAACTCCGAAACTCCAAAAAACAGAACTCCAAAACTCCAAAGCTCTAAAACTCCAAATGTCCAATAATCCGAAACTCCGAAAGTCCAAAACTCCAAAAATCCAATACTACAAAAATCCAAAACTCCAAAAATCCAAAACTCCAAAATTCCGAAACTCGGAAACTGAAACTCCAAAACTCCGAAACTCACAAATTCCGAAACTCCGCAACCCCGAATCTCCAAAACTGAATCTCCAAAACTCCGAAACTCAAAAATCCAGAACTCCAAAACTCCAAAGCTCTAAAGCTCCAAAAGTCCAATAATCCGAAACTCCGAAAGTCCAAAACTCAAACAATCCAGAACTCCAAAAATCCAAAACTTAAAATTCGAAACTCCAAATCTCCAAAATTCCGAAACTCCAAACTCCGAAACTCCGAAAATCTGGAACTCCAAAACTCCAAAGCTCTAAAACTCCAAAAGTCCAATAATCCGAAACTCCGAAAGTGCAAAACTCCAGAAATCGAAAACTCGAAAACTCCAAAACTGCAAAAATCGAAAACTCCAAAATTCCGAAACTCGGAAACTCCAAAACTCCGAACCTCCAAAATCTCCAAAGCTCCACAACTGCGAATCTCCAAAACTCCGAAACTCCAAAAATCCATACCTCCAAAATCCAAAATTCTAAAACTCCAAAACTCCAAAACTACAAAATTTTGGAACAACAAAACCCCGAATCTCCAAAAATCCATACCTCCAAAACTCCAAAAATCCAAAACTCCAAAACTCCAAAACTCCAAAAGTGCAAAAATCCAGAACTCCGAAACTCAAAAACTCCAAAAAACAAAAACTCCAAAACTCCAAACCTCCAAATTTTGAAAACTCCCAAACCCCGAATCTCCAAAACTCGGAAACTCCAAAACTCCAAAAGTGCAAAAATCCAAAACTCCAAAACTCAAAAACTCCAGAACTCCAAAACTCCAAAAATCCAAAACTCCAAAACTCCGAAACTCCGAAAATCCGAAACTCCAAAACTCCAAAACTCCGAAACTCCAAAACTCCGAAACTCGAAAACTCCTAAACTCCGAAATTCTGAAAATTCAAAACTCCAAAAAGTCAAAACTCCGAAACTCCGAAAATCCGAAATTCCGAAACTCGGAAACCACAAAACTCGGAAACTCCAAAACTCCGAACCTCCAAAATCTCCAAAGCTCCACAACCCCGAATCTCCAAAACTCTGAAACTCCAAAAATCCATACCTCCAAAATCCAAAATTCTAAAACTCCAAAACTACAAAACTACAAAATATTGGAAAAACAAAACCCCAAATCTCCAAAAATCCATACCTCCAAAACTCCAAGAATCCAAAACTCCGAAACTCCAAAACTCCAAAAGTGCAAAAATCCAAAACTCCAAAGCTCTAAAACTCCAAAAGTCCAATAATCCGAAACTCGAAAGTCCAAAACTCCAAAAATCCAAGACTCCAAAAATCCAGAACTCCAAAAATTCAAAACTCGAAAACTCCAAAACTCACAAATCCAAAACTCGGAAACTCCAAAACTCGGAAACTCCAAAACTCGGAAACTCCAAAACTCCGAACCTCCAAAATCTCCAAAACTCCACAACCCCGAATCTCCAAAACTCCGAAAACTCCAAAATTCCATACCTCCAAAATCCAAACTTCTCAAACTCCAAAACTACAAAACTACAAAATTCTGGAACAACAAAATCCGAATCTCCAAAAATCCATACCTCCAAAACTCCGAAACTCCAAAACTCCAAAAGTGCAAAAATCCAAAACTCCAAAACTCAAAAACTCAAAAACTCCAAAAATCCAAAACTCCAAAACTCCAAAACTCCGAAACTCCGAAAATCCAAAACACCAAAACTCCAAAAGTCTGAAACTCCAAAACTCCAAAACTACAAAATTACGAAACTCCAAAACTGCAAAAATCCAGAACTCCAAAACTCCAAAGCTCTAAAACTCCAGACGTCCAATAATCCGAAACTCCGAAAGTCCAAAACTCCAAACATCCAAAACTCCAAAAATCCAAAACTTAAAATTCGAAACTCCAAAACTCCGAAACTGCAAAACTCGAAAACTCCGAAACTCCAAAATTCCGAAACTCCTAAACTCCGAAACTCCGAAAATCCGGAACTCCAAAACTCCAAAACTCCAAAGCTCTAAAACTCCAAAACTCCAAATCTCCAAAAATCCAAAACTCCAAAATTCCGAAACTCGGAAACTCCAAAACTCGGAAACTCCAAAACTCCGCACCTCCAAAACTCCACAACCCCTCAAAACTCAAAACCTCCAAAAATCCAAAACACCAAAACTCCAATGCTTTAAAAATCCAAAACTCCAAAAATGCAAAACTCCAAAAATCGAAAACTTAAAAACTCCAAAACTCCACAAATCCGAAACTCCAAAACTCCGAAACTCATAAATTCCGAAACTCCGCAACCCCGAATCTCCAAAACTCTGAAACTCCAAAACTCCGAAACTCCAAAAAACAGAACTCCAAAACTCCAAAGCTCTAAAACTCCAAATGTCCAATAATCCGAAACTCCGAAAGTCCAAAACTCCAAAAATCCAATACTACAAAAATCCAAAACTCCAAAAATCCAAAACTCGAAAACTCCAAAACTGCAAAAATCCAAAACTCCAAAATTCCGAAACTCGGAAACTCTGAAACTCCAAAACTCCGAAACTCACAAATTCCGAAACTCCGCAACCCCGAATCTCCAAAACTGAATCTCCAAAACTCCGAAACTCAAAAATCCAGAACTCCAAAACTCCAAAGCTCTAAAGCTCCAAAAGTCCAATAATCCGAAACTCCGAAAGTCCAAAACTCAAACAATCCAGAACTCCAAAAATCCAAAACTTAAAATTCGAAACTCCAAATCTCCAAAATTCCGAAACTCCAAACTCCGAAACTCCGAAAATCTGGAACTCCAAAACTCCAAAGCTCTAAAACTCCAAAAGTCCAATAATCCGAAACTCCGAAAGTGCAAAACTCCAAAAATCGAAAACTCGAAAACTCCAAAACTGCAAAAATCGATAACTCCAAAATTCCGAAACTCGGAAACTCCAAAACTCCGAACCTCCAAAATCTCCAAAGCTCCACAACTGCGAATCTCCAAAACTCCGAAACTCCAAAAATCCATACCTCCAAAATCCAAAATTCTAAAACTCCAAAACTCCAAAACTACAAAATTTTGGAACAACAAAACCCCGAATCTCCAAAAATCCATACCTCCAAAACTCCAAAAATCCAAAACTCCAAAACTCCAAAACTCCAAAAGTGCAAAAATCCAGAACTCCGAAACTCAAAAACTCCAAAAAACAAAAACTCCAAAACTCCAAACCTCCAAATTTTGAAAACTCCCAAACCCCGAATCTCCAAAACTCGGAAACTCCAAAACTCCAAAAGTGCAAAAATCCAAAACTCCAAAACTCAAAAACTCCAGAACTCCAAAACTCCAAAAATCCAAAACTCCAAAACTCCGAAACTCCGAAAATCCGAAACTCCAAAACTCCAAAACTCCGAAACTCCAAAACTCCGAAACTCGAAAACTCCTAAACTCCGAAATTCTGAAAATTCAAAACTCCAAAAAGTCAAAACTCCGAAACTCCGAAAATCCGAAATTCCGAAACTCGGAAACCACAAAACTCGGAAACTCCAAAACTCCGAACCTCCAAAATCTCCAAAGCTCCACAACCCCGAATCTCCAAAACTCTGAAACTCCAAAAATCCATACCTCCAAAATCCAAAATTCTAAAACTCCAAAACTACAAAACTACAAAATATTGGAAAAATAAAACCCCAAATCTCCAAAAATCCATACCTCCAAAACTCCAAGAATCCAAAACTCCGAAACTCCAAAACTCCAAAAGTGCAAAAATCCAAAACTCCAAAGCTCTAAAACTCCAAAAGTCCAATAATCCGAAACTCGAAAGTCCAAAACTCCAAAAATCCAAGACTCCAAAAATCCAGAACTCCAAAAATTCAAAACTCGAAAACTCCAAAACTCACAAATCCAAAACTCGGAAACTCCAAAACTCGGAAACTCCAAAACTCGGAAACTCCAAAACTCCGAACCTCCAAAATCTCCAAAACTCCACAACCCCGAATCTCCAAAACTCCGAAAACTCCAAAATTCCATACCTCCAAAATCCAAACTTCTCAAACTCCAAAACTACAAAACTACAAAATTCTGGAACAACAAAATCCGAATCTCCAAAAATCCATACCTCCAAAACTCCGAAACTCCAAAACTCCAAAAGTGCAAAAATCCAAAACTCCAAAACTCAAAAACTCAAAAACTCCAAAAATCCAAAACTCCAAAACTCCAAAACTCCGAAACTCCGAAAATCCAAAACACCAAAACTCCAAAACTCTGAAACTCCAAAACTCCAAAACTACAAAATTACGAAACTCCAAAACTGCAAAAATCCAGAACTCCAAAACTCCAAAGCTCTAAAACTCCAGACGTCCAATAATCCGAAACTCCGAAAGTCCAAAACTCCAAACATCCAAAACCCCAAAAATCCAAAACTTAAAATTCGAAACTCCAAAACTCCGAAACTGCAAAACTCGAAAACTCCGAAACTCCAAAATTCCGAAACTCCTAAACTCCGAAACTCCGAAAATCCGGAACTCCAAAACTCCAAAACTCCAAAGCTCTAAAACTTCAAAACTCCAAATCTCCAAAAATCCAAAACTCCAAAATTCCGAAACTCGGAAACTCCAAAACTCGGAAACTCCAAAACTCCGCACCTCCAAAACTCCACAACCCCTCAAAACTCAAAACCTCCAAAAATCCAAAACACCAAAACTCCAATGCTTTAAAAATCCAAAACTCCAAAAATGCAAAACTCCAAAAATCGAAAACTTAAAAACTCCAAAACTCCACAAATCCGAAACTCCAAAACTCCGAAACTCATAAATTCCGAAACTCCACAACCCCGAATCTCCAAAACTCTGAAACTCCAAAACTCCGAAACTCCAAAAAACAGAACTCCAAAACTCCAAAGCTCTAAAACTCCAAATGTCCAATAATCCGAAACTCCGAAAGTCCAAAACTCCAAAAATCCAATACTACAAAAATCCAAAACTCCAAAAATCCAAAACTCGAAAACTCCAAAACTGCAAAAATCCAAAACTCCAAAATTCCGAAACTCGGAAACTGAAACTCCCAAACTCCGAAACTCACAAATTCCGAAACTCTGCAACCCCGAATCTCCAAAACTGAATCTCCAAAACTCCGAAACTCAAAAATCCAGAACTCCAAAACTCCAAAGCTCTAAAGCTCCAAAAGTCCAATAATCCGAAACTCCGAAAGTCCAAAACTCAAACAATCCAGAACTCCAAAAATCCAAAACTTAAAATTCAAAACTCCAAATCTCCAAAATTCCGAAACTCCAAACTCCGAAACTCCGAAAATCTGGAACTCCAAAACTCCAAAGCTCTAAAACTCCAAAAGTCCAATAATCCGAAACTCCGAAATTCCAAAACTCCAAAAATCGAAAACTCGAAAACTCCAAAACTGCAAAAATCGAAAACTCCAAAATTCCGAAACTCGGAAACTCCAAAACTCCGAACCTCCAAAATCTCCAAAGCTCCACAACTGCGAATCTCCAAAACTCCGAAACTCCAAAAATCCATACCTCCAAAATCCAAAATTCTAAAACTCCAAAACTCCAAAACTACAAAATTTTGGAACAACAAAACCCCGAATCTCCAAAAATCCATACCTCCAAAACTCCAAAAATCCAAAACTCCAAAACTCCAAAACTCCAAAAGTGCAAAAATCCAGAACTCCGAAACTCAAAAACTCCAAAAAACAAAAACTCCAAAACTCCAAACCTCCAAATTTTGAAAACTCCCAAACCCCGAATCTCCAAAACTCGGAAACTCCAAAACTCCAAAAGTGCAAAAATCCAAAACTCCAAAACTCAAAAACTCCAGAACTCCAAAACTCCAAAAATCCAAAACTCCAAAACTCCGAAACTCCGAAAATCCGAAACTCCAAAACTCCAAAACTCCGAAACTCCAAAACTCCGAAACTCGAAAACTCCTAAACTCCGAAATTCTGAAAATTCAAAACTCCAAAAAGTCAAAACTCCGAAACTCCGAAAATCCGAAATTTCGAAACTCCACAACCCCAAATCTCCAAAACTCCACAAATCCAAAACTAGAAAACTCCAAAACTGCAAAACTGCAAAACTCCAAAACTCCGAACCTCAAAAACTCCAAAAGTCCGAAACTCCGAAACCACAAAAATCTGGAACTCCAAAACTCCAAAGCTCTAGAACTCCAAAACTGCAAAAATCCGAAACTCCAAAATTCCGAAACTCCACAACTCCGAATCTCCAAAACGGCGCAACTCTCAAACTCAAAAACTCCGAAACTCCAAAACTCCAAAACTCCGAAACTCGGAAACTCTAAAACTCCAAAACTCCAATAATCCGAAACTCCGAAAATCCTAAACTCCAAAAATCCAAAACTCCGAAATTCCGAAACTCACACACTCCGAAACTCCGAATTTCTGGAACTCCAAAACTACAAAGCTCTAAAACTCCAAAACTCCCAAAATCCGAAACTCCTTAAATCCAAAACTAGAAAACTCCACAACTGCAAAAAACAAACTCCAAAATTCCGAAACTCCACAACCACGAATCTGCAAAACTGCGAAACTCCAAAACTCAGAAACTCCAAAACTCTGAACCCCCAAAACTACAAAACTTCAAACTCCGAAACTCCAAAACTCCGAAACTCCAACACTCCAAAACTGCAAAATTCTGGAACAACAAAACCCTGAAACTCCAAAAATCCAAAAATCCGAAACTCCAAAACACAAATTCCGAAACTCCACAACCCTGAACCTCCAAAACTCCGAAACTCCAAAACTTCGAAATTCCGAAACTCCAAAACTCCAAAACTCCGAAACTGCAAAACTCCAAAACTCCGAAACTCCGAAACTCCGGAACTCCGAAACTCCGAAACTCCAAAACTCCGAAACTCCAACAATCAATACCTCCAAAACTCCAAAACTACAGAATTCAGAAACTCCAAAACCCCGAATTTCCAAAACTCCGAAACTGCAATAGTCCGAAACTCTAAAACTCCAAAAATCCGAAACTCTGAAAATTCAAAAATCCGAAACTCCAAAAATCCGGAACTCCACAACCCCGATTCTCTATACGGCGCAACTCCCAAACTAAAAAACTCCGAAACTCCAAAACTCCGAAACTCGGAAACTCCAAAACTCCAAAACCACAAAATTCTGGAACTCCAAAATTCTGAATCTCCAAAAATCCATACCTCCAAAACTCCAAAACTCCAAAACTCCGGAACTCCAAAACTCAAAAATTCCGAAACTCCACAACCCTGAACCTCGAAAACTCCGAAACTCCAAAACTCCAAAACTCCAAAACTCCAAAACTCCAAAACTCCGAAACTCCAAAACTGCGAAACTCGAAAACTCCAAAACTCCGAAAGTCCAAAACTCAAAAACGCCAAAACTCCGAAACTCCAAAACTCCAATAATCTGCAACTCTGAAAATCCAAAGCTCCAAAAATCCAAAACACAAAAACTCCAATGCTCCAAAAATCCAAAACCCCAAATATCCAAAACTCCAAAAATCGAAAAATCCGAAGCTCCAAAACATGCAAACTCCGAAACCCTGAATCTCCAAAACTCCAAAAATCCATACCTCCAAAATCCAAAATTCTAAAACTCCAAAACTCCAAAACTACAAAATTCTGGAACAACAAAACCCCAAATCTCCAAAAATCCATACCTCCAAAACTCCAAAAGTCCAAAACTCCAAAAGTGCAAAATCCAAAACTCAAAAACTCCAAAACTCCAAAAATCCAAAACTCCAAAACTCCAAAACTCTGAAACACCGAAACTACAAAAATCCGAAACTCCAAAACTCCAAAACTCCGAATCTCCAAAACTACAAAATTCCGAAACTCCAAAACTATGAAACTCCAAAATACTTAAACTCACAACACTAAATCTCCAAAACTCCGAAACTCCAAAATTCCGAAACTGCAAAACTCCGAAACTCCGAAAATCTCGAACTCCAAAACTCCAAAGCTCTAAAACTCCAAAAGTCCAATAATCCGAAACTCCGAAAGTCCAAAACTCCAAAAATCCAAAACTCCAAAAATCCAAAACTCAAAAACTCCAAAACTCCGAAACTCCAAAACTCCAATAATCTGCAACTCTGAAAATCCAAAGCTCCAAAAATCCAAAACACAAAAACTCCAATGCTCCAAAAATCCAAAACCCCAAATATCCAAAACTCCAAAAATCGAAAAATCCGAAGCTCCAAAACATGAAAACTCCGAAACCCTGAATCTCCAAAACTCCAAAAATCCATACCTCCAAAATCCAAAATTCTAAAACTCCAAAACTCCAAAACTACAAAATTCTGGAACAACAAAACCCCAAATCTCCAAAAATCCATACCTCCAAAACTCCAAAAGTCCAAAACTCCAAAAGTGCAAAATCCAAAACTCAAAAACTCCAAAACTCTGAAACACCGAAACTACAAAAATCCGAAACTCCAAAACTCCAAAACTCCGAATCTCCAAAACTACAAAATTCCGAAACTCCAAAACTATGAAACTCCAAAATACTTAAACTCACAACACTAAATCTCCAAAACTCCGAAACTCCAAAGCTCTAAAAGTGCAAAAATCCAGAACTCCGAAACTCAAAAACTCCAAAAAACAAAAACTCCAAAACTCGAAAACTCCAAAATTCCGAAACTGCAAAACTCCGAAACACCGAAAATCTGGAACTCCAAAACTCCAAAGCTCTAAAACTCCAAAAGTCCAATAATCCGAAACTCCGAAAGTCCAAAACTCCAAAAATCCAAAACTCCAAAAATCCAATACTCGAAAACTCCAAAACTGCAAAAATCCAAAACTCCAATATTCCGAAACTCGGAAACTCCAAAACTCTGAACCTCCAAAATCTCCAAAGCTCCACAACCCCGAATCTCCAAAACACCGAAAACTCCAAAATTCCATACCTCCAAAATCCAAACTTCTAAAAGTCCAAAGCTACAAAACTACCAAATTCTAGAACAACAAAACCCCGAATCTCCAAAAATCCATACCTCCAAAACTCCGAAACTCCAAAACTCCAAAAGTGCAAAAATCCAAAACTCCAAAACTCACAAATCCAAAACTCGGAAACTCCAAAACTCGGAAACTCCAAACCTCCGAACCTCCAAAATCTCCAAAACTCCACAACCCCGAATCTCCAAAACTTCTAAAACTCCAAAACTACAAAACTACAAAATTCTGGAACAACAAAATCCGAATCTCCAAAAATCCATACCTCCAAAACTCCGAAACTCCAAAACTCCAAAAGTGCAAAAATCCAAAACTCCAAAACTCAAAAACTCCAAAACTCCAAAAATCCAAAACTGCAAAACTCCAAAACTCCGAAACTCCGAAAATCCAAAACACCAAAACTCCAAAACTCCAAAGCTCTAACACTCCAAAAGTCCAATCATCCGAAACTCCGAAAGTCCAAAACTCCAAAAATCCAAGACTCCAAAAATCCAAAACTCCAAAAATCCAAAACTCGAAAACTCCAATACTCCAAAGCTCTAAAACTCCAAAAGTCCAATAATTCAAAACTCCGAAAGTCCAAAACTCCAAACATCCAAAACTCCAAAAATTCAAAACTTAAAATTCGAAACTCCAAAACTCTAAAACTCCGAAACTGCAAAACTCCAAAACTCCAAAACTCCAAAATTCCGAAACTCCAAAACTCCGAAACTCCAAAGCTCTAAAACTCCAAAACTCCAAAACTCCAAAAATCCAAAACTCCAAAATTCCAAAACTCGGAAACTCCAAAAGTCGGAAACTCCAAAACTCCGAACCTCCAAAACTCCAAAACTCCACAACCCCTCAAAACTCAAAACCTCCAAAAATCCAAAACACCAAAACTCCAATGCTTTAAAAATCCAAAACTCCAAAAATCCAAAACTCCAAAAATTGAAAACTCCACAAATCCGGAACTCCAAAACTCCAAAACTCCAAAACTCCGAAACTCCAAAAATCCAGAACTCCAAAACTCCAAAGCTCTAAAACTCCAAATGTCCAATAATCCGAAACTCTGAAAGTCCAAAACTCAAACAATCCAAAACTCCAAAAATCCAAAACTACAAAAATCCAAAACTCCAAAATTCCGAAACTCGGAAACTCCAAAACTCCAAAATTCCGAAACTCGGAAACTCTGAAACTCCAAAACTCCGAAACTCACAAATTCCGAAACTCCGCAACCCCGAATCTCCAAAACTGAATCTCCAAAACTCCGAAACTCAAAAATCCAGAACTCCAAAACTCCAAAGCTCTAAAGCTCCAAAAGTCCAATAATCCGAAACTCCGAAAGTCCAAAACTCAAACAATCCAGAACTCCAAAAATCCAAAACTTAAAATTCGAAACTCCAAATCTCCAAAATTCCGAAACTCCAAACTCCGAAACTCCGAAAATCTGGAACTCCAAAACTCCAAAGCTCTAAAACTCCAAAAGTCCAATAATCCGAAACTCCGAAAGTCCAAAACTCCAAAAATCGAAAACTCGAAAACTCCAAAACTGCAAAAATCGAAAACTCCAAAATTCCGAAACTCGGAAACTCCAAAACTCCGAACCTCCAAAATCTCCAAAGCTCCACAACTGCGAATCTCCAAAACTCCGCAACTCCAAAAATCCATACCTCCAAAATCCAAAATTCTAAAACTCCAAAACTCCAAAACTACAAAATTTTGGAACAACAAAACCCCGAATCTCCAAAAATCCATACCTCCAAAACTCCAAAAATCCAAAACTCCAAAACTCCAAAACTCCAAAAGTGCAAAAATCCAGAACTCCGAAACTCAAAAACTCCAAAAAACAAAAACTCCAAAACTCCAAACCTCCAAATTTTGAAAACTCCCAAACCCCGAATCTCCAAAACTCGGAAACTCCAAAACTCCAAAAGTGCAAAAATCCAAAACTCCAAAACTCAAAAACTCCAGAACTCCAAAACTCCAAAAATCCAAAACTCCAAAACTCCGAAACTCCGAAAATCCGAAACTCCAAAACTCCAAAACTCCGAAACTCCAAAACTCCGAAACTCGAAAACTCCTAAACTCCGAAATTCTGAAAATTCAAAACTCCAAAAAGTCAAAACTCCGAAACTCCGAAAATCCGAAATTCCGAAACTCCACAACCCCAAATCTCCAAAACTCCACAAATCCAAAACTAGAAAACTCCAAAACTGCAAAACTGCAAAACTCCAAAACTCCGAACCTCAAAAACTCCAAAAGTCCGAAACTCCGAAACCACAAAAATCTGGAACTCCAAAACTCCAAAGCTCTAGAAGTCCAAAACTGCAAAAATCCGAAACTCCAAAATTCCGAAACTCCACAACTCCGAATCTCCAAAACGGCGCAACTCTCAAACTCAAAAACTCCGAAACTCCAAAACTCCAAAACTCCGAAACTCGGAAACTCTAAAACTCCAAAACTCCAATAATCCGAAACTCCGAAAATCCTAAACTCCAAAAATCCAAAACTCCGAAATTCCGAAACTCACACACTCCGAAACTCCGAATTTCTGGAACTCCAAAACTACAAAGCTCTAAAACTCCAAAACTCCAAAAATCCGAAACTCCTTAAATCCAAAACTAGAAAACTCCACAACTGCAAAAAACAAACTCCAAAATTCCGAAACTCCACAACCACGAATCTGCAAAACTGCGAAACTCCAAAACTCAGAAACTCCAAAACTCTGAACCCCCAAAACTACAAAACTTCAAACTCCGAAACTCCAAAACTCCGAAACTCCAACACTCCAAAACTGCAAAATTCTGGAACAACAAAACCCTGAAACTCCAAAAATCCAAAAATCCGAAACTCCAAAACACAAATTCCGAAACTCCACAACCCTGAACCTCCAAAACTCCGAAACTCCAAAACTTCGAAATTCCGAAACTCCAAAACTCCAAAACTCCGAAACTGCAAAACTCCAAAACTCCGAAACTCCGAAACTCCGGAACTCCGAAACTCCGAAACTCCAAAACTCCGAAACTCCAACAATCAATACCTCCAAAACTCCAAAACTACAGAATTCAGAAACTCCAAAACCCCGAATTTCCAAAACTCCGAAACTGCAATAGTCCGAAACTCTAAAACTCCAAAAATCCGAAACTCTGAAAATTCAAAAATCCGAAACTCCAAAAATCCGGAACTCCACAACCCCGATTCTCTATACGGCGCAACTCCCAAACTAAAAAACTCCGAAACTCCAAAACTCCGAAACTCGGAAACTCCAAAACTCCAAAACCACAAAATTCTGGAACTCCAAAATTCTGAATCTCCAAAAATCCATACCTCCAAAACTCCAAAACTCCAAAACTCCGGAACTCCAAAACTCAAAAATTCCGAAACTCCACAACCCTGAACCTCGAAAACTCCGAAACTCCAAAACTCAAAAACTCCAAAACTCCAAAACTCCGAAACTCCAAAACTGCGAAACTCGAAAACTCCAAAACTCCGAAAGTCCAAAACTCAAAAACGCCAAAACTCCGAAACTCCAAAACTCCAATAATCTGCAACTCTGAAAATCCAAAGCTCCAAAAATCCAAAACACAAAAACTCCAATGCTCCAAAAATCCAAAACCCCAAATATCCAAAACTCCAAAAATCGAAAAATCCGAAGCTCCAAAACATGCAAACTCCGAAACCCTGAATCTCCAAAACTCCAAAAATCCATACCTCCAAAATCCAAAATTCTAAAACTCCAAAACTCCAAAACTACAAAATTCTGGAACAACAAAACCCCAAATCTCCAAAAATCCATACCTCCAAAACTCCAAAAGTCCAAAACTCCAAAAGTGCAAAATCCAAAACTCAAAAACTCCAAAACTCCAAAAATCCAAAACTCCAAAACTCCAAAACTCTGAAACACCGAAACTACAAAAATCCGAAACTCCAAAACTCCAAAACTCCGAATCTCCAAAACTACAAAATTCCGAAACTCCAAAACTATGAAACTCCAAAATACTTAAACTCACAACACTAAATCTCCAAAACTCCGAAACAACAAAGCTCTAAAAGTGCAAAAATCCAGAACTCCGAAACTCAAAAACTCCAAAAAGCAAAAACTCCAAAACTCCAAAACTCCAAAATTCCGAAACTGCAAAACTCCGAAACTCCGCAAATCTCGAACTCCAAAACTCCAAAGCTCTAAAACTCCAAAAGTCCAATAATCCGAAACTCCGAAAGTCCAAAACTCCAAAAATCCAAAACTCCAAAAATCCAAAACTCAAAAACTCCAAAACTCCGAAACTCCAAAACTCCAATAATCTGCAACTCTGAAAATCCAAAGCTCCAAAAATCCAAAACACAAAAACTCCAATGCTCCAAAAATCCAAAACCCCAAATATCCAAAACTCCAAAAATCGAAAAATCCGAAGCTCCAAAACATGAAAACTCCGAAACCCTGAATCTCCAAAACTCCAAAAATCCATACCTCCAAAATCCAAAATTCTAAAACTCCAAAACTCCAAAACTACAAAATTCTGGAACAACAAAACCCCAAATCTCCAAAAATTCATACCTCCAAAACTCCAAAAGCCCAAAACTCCAAAAGTGCAAAATCCAAAACTCAAAAACTCCAAAACTCTGAAACACCGAAACTACAAAAATCCGAAACTCCAAAACTCCAAAACTCCGAATCTCCAAAACTACAAAATTCCGAAACTCCAAAACTATGAAACTCCAAAATACTTAAACTCACAACACTAAATCTCCAAAACTCCGAAACTCCAAAGCTCTAAAAGTGCAAAAATCCAGAACTCCGAAACTCAAAAACTCCAAAAAACAAAAACTCCAAAACTCGAAAACTCCAAAATTCCGAAACTGCAAAACTCCGAAACACCGAAAATCTGGAACTCCAAAACTCCAAAGCTCTAAAACTCCAAAAGTCCAATAATCCGAAACTCCGAAAGTCCAAAACTCCAAAAATCCAAAACTCCAAAAATCCAATACTCGAAAACTCCAAAACTGCAAAAATCCAAAACTCCAATATTCCGAAACTCGGAAACTCCAAAACTCTGAACCTCCAAAATCTCCAAAGCTCCACAACCCCGAATCTCCAAAACACCGAAAACTCCAAAATTCCATACCTCCAAAATCCAAACTTCTAAAAGTCCAAAGCTACAAAACTACCAAATTCTAGAACAACAAAACCCCGAATCTCCAAAAATCCATACCTCCAAAACTCCGAAACTCCAAAACTCCAAAAGTGCAAAAATCCAAAACTCCAAAACTCACAAATCCAAAACTCGGAAACTCCAAAACTCGGAAACTCCAAACCTCCGAACCTCCAAAATCTCCAAAACTCCACAACCCCGAATCTCCAAAACTTCTAAAACTCCAAAACTACAAAACTACAAAATTCTGGAACAACAAAATCCGAATCTCCAAAAATCCATACCTCCAAAACTCCGAAACTCCAAAACTCCAAAAGTGCAAAAATCCAAAACTCCAAAACTCAAAAACTCCAAAACTCCAAAAATCCAAAACTGCAAAACTCCAAAACTCCGAAACTCCGAAAATCCAAAACACCAAAACTCCAAAACTCCAAAGCTCTAACACTCCAAAAGTCCAATCATCCGAAACTCCGAAAGTCCAAAACTCCAAAAATCCAAGACTCCAAAAATCCAAAACTCCAAAAATCCAAAACTCGAAAACTCCAATACTCCAAAGCTCTAAAACTCCAAAAGTCCAATAATTCAAAACTCCGAAAGTCCAAAACTCCAAACATCCAAAACTCCAAAAATTCAAAACTTAAAATTCGAAACTCCAAAACTCCAAAACTCCGAAACTGCAAAACTCCAAAACTCCGAAACTCCAAAATTCCGAAACTCCAAAACTCCGAAACTCCAAAGCTCTAAAACTCCAAAACTCCAAAACTCCAAAAATCCAAAACTCCAAAATTCCGAAACTCGGAAACTCCAAAACTCGGAAACTCCAAAACTCCGAAACTCCAAAACTCCAAAACTCCACAACCCCTCAAATCTCAAAACCTCCAAAAATCCAAAACACCAAAACTCCAATGCTTTAAAAATCCAAAACTCCAAAAATCCAAAACTCCAAAAATTGAAAACTCCACAAATCCGAAACTCCAAAACTCCGAAACTCCAAAACTCTGAAACTCCAAAACTCCGAAACTCACAAACTCCGAAACTCCGCAAATCCGAATCTCCAAAACTCTGAAACTCCAAAACTCCGAAACTCCAAAAATCCAGAACTCCAAAACTCCAAAGCTGTAAAACTCCAAATGTCCAATAATCCGAAACTCCGAAAGTCCAAAACTCAAACAATCCAAAACTCCAAAAATCCAAAACTACAAAAATCCAAAACTCCAAAATTCCAAAATTCCGAAACTCGGAAACTCCAAAACTCGGAAACTCCAAAACTCCGAACCTCCAAAACTCCAAAACTCCACAACCCCTCCAAACTCAAAACCTCCAAAAATCCAAAACACCAAAACTCCAATGCTTGAAAAATCCAAAACTCCAAAAATCCAAAACTCCAAAAATCGAAAACTTAAAAACTCCAAAACTCCAAAACTCTGAAACTACAAAACTCTGAAACTCCAAAACTCCGAAACTCACAAATTCCGAAACTCCGCAACCCCGAATCTCCAAAACTGAAACTCCAAAACTCCGAAACTCAAAAATCCAGAACTCCAAAACTCCAAAGCTCTAAAGCTCCAAAAGTCCAATAATCCGAAACTCCGAAAGTCCAAAACTCAAACAATCCAGAACTCCAAAAATCCAAAACTTAAAATTCGAAACTCCAAATCTCCAAAATTCCGAAACTCCAAAACTCCGAAACTCCGAAAATCTGGAACTCCAAAACTCCAAAGCTCTAAAACTCCAAAAGTCCAATAATCCGAAACTCCGAAAGTCCAAAACTCCAAAAATCCAAAACTCCAAAAATCCAAAACTCGAAAACTCCAAAACTGCAAAAATCCAAAACTCCAAAATTCCGAAACTCGGAAACTCCAAAACTCTGAACCTCCAAAATCTCCAAAGCTCCACAACCCCGAATCTCCAAAACTCGGAAACTCAAAAAATCCATACCTCCAAAATCCAAAATTCTAAAACTCCAAAACTCCAAAACTACAAAATATTGGAACAACAAAACCCCAAATCTCCAAAAATCCATACCTCCAAAACTCCAAAAATCCAAAACTCCGAAACTCCAAAACTCCAAAAGTGCAAAAATCCAAAACTCCAAAGCTCTGAAACTCCAAAAGTCCAATAATCCGAAACTCCGAAAGTCCAAAACTCCAAAAATCCAAGACTCCAAAAATCCAAAACTCGAAAACTCCAAAACTGCAAAAATCCAAAACTCCAAAATTCCGAAACTCGGAAACTCCAAAACTCGGAAACTCCAAAACTCCGAACCTCCAAAATCTCCAAAACTCCACAACACCGAATCTCCAAAACTCCGAAAACTCCAAAATTCCATACCTCCAAAATCCAAACTTCTAAAACTCCAAAACTACAAAACTACAAAATTCTGGAACAACAAAACCCCGAATCTCCAAAAATCCATACCTCCAAAACTCCAAAAATCCAAAACTCCGAAACTCCAAAACTCCAAAAGTGCAAAAATCCAAAACTCCAAAACTCCAAAACTCCAAAAATCGAAAACTCCAAAACTCCAAAACTCCTAAACTCCGAAACTCCGAAACTCTGAAACACCAAAACTCCAAAACTCTGAAACTCCAAAACTCCAAAACTACAAAATTACGAAACTCCAAAACTGCAAAAATCCAAAACTCCAAAATTCCGAAACTCGGAAACTCCAAAGCTCCGAAACTCCGAAACTCCGAAAATCCAGAACTCCAAAACTCCAAAACTCCAAAGCTCTAAAACTCCAGACGTCCAATAATCCGAAACTCCAAAAGTCCAAAACTCCAAACATCCAAAACTCCAAAAATTCAAAACTTAAAATTCGAAACTCCAAAACTCTAAAACTCCGAAACTGCAAAACTCCAAAACTCCAAAACTCCAAAGTTCCGAAACTCCAAAACTCCGAAACTCCAAAGCTCTAAAACTCCAAAACTCCAAAACTCCAAAAATCCAAAACTCCAAAATTCCAAAACTCGGAAACTCCAAAAGTCGGAAACTCCAAAACTCCGAACCTCCAAAACTCCAAAACTCCACAACCCCTCAAAACTCAAAACCTCCAAAAATCCAAAACACCAAAACTCCAATGCTTTAAAAATCCAAAACTCCAAAAATCCAAAACTCCAAAAATTGAAAACTCCACAAATCCGGAACTCCAAAACTCCAAAACTCCAAAACTCCAAAACTCCGAAACTCCAAAAATCCAGAACTCCAAAACTCCAAAGCTCTAAAACTCCAAATGTCCAATAATCCGAAACTCTGAAAGTCCAAAACTCAAACAATCCAAAACTCCAAAAATCCAAAACTACAAAAATCCAAAACTCCAAAATTCCGAAACTCGGAAACTCCAAAACTCGGAAACTCCAAAACTCCGAACCTCCAAAACTCCAAAACTCCACAACCCCTCCAAACTCAAAACGTCCAAAAATCCAAAACACCAAAACTCCAATGCTTTAAAAATCCAAAACTCCAAAAATCCAAAACTCCAAAAATCGAAAACTTAAAAACTCCAAAACTCCAAAACTCCGAAACTACAAAACTCTGAAACTCCAAAACTCCGAAACTCACAAATTCCGAAACTCCGCAACCCCGAATCTCCAAAACTGAATCTCCAAAACTCCGAAACTCAAAAATCCAGAACTCCAAAACTCCAAAGCTCTAAAGCTCCAAAAGTCCAATAATCCGAAACTCCGAAAGTCCAAAACTCAAACAATCCAGAACTCCAAAAATCCAAAACTTAAAATTCGAAACTCCAAATCTCCAAAATTCCGAAACTCCAAACTCCGAAACTCCGAAAATCTGGAACTCCAAAACTCCAAAGCTCTAAAACTCCAAAAGTCCAATAATCCGAAACTTCGAAAGTCCAAAACTCCAAAAATCGAAAACTCGAAAACTCCAAAACTGCAAAAATCGAAAACTCCAAAATTCCGAAACTCGGAAACTCCAAAACTCCGAACCTCCAAAATCTCCAAAGCTCCACAACTGCGAATCTCCAAAACTCCGAAACTCCAAAAATCCATACCTCCAAAATCCAAAATTCTAAAACTCCAAAACTCCAAAACTACAAAATTTTGGAACAACAAAACCCCGAATCTCCAAAAATCCATACCTCCAAAACTCCAAAAATCCAAAACTCCAAAACTCCAAAACTCCAAAAGTGCAAAAATCCAGAACTCCGAAACTCAAAAACTCCAAAAAACAAAAACTCCAAAACTCCAAACCTCCAAATTTTGAAAACTCCCAAACCCCGAATCTCCAAAACTCGGAAACTCCAAAACTCCAAAAGTGCAAAAATCCAAAACTCCAAAACTCAAAAACTCCAGAACTCCAAAACTCCAAAAATCCAAAACTCCAAAACTCCGAAACTCCGAAAATCCGAAATTCCGAAACTCCACAACCCCAAATCTCCAAAACTCCACAAATCCAAAACTAGAAAACTCCAAAACTGCAAAACTGCAAAACTTCAAAACTCCGAACCTCCAAAACTCCAAAAGTCCGAAACTCCGAAACCACAAAAATCTGGAACTCCAAAACTCCAAAGCTCTAGAACTCCAAAACTGCAAAAATCCGAAACTCCAAAATTCCGAAACTCCACAACTCCGAATCTCCAAAACGGCGCAACTCTCAAACTCAAAAACTCCGAAACTCCAAAACTCCAAAACTCCGAAACTCGGAAACTCTAAAACTCCAAAACTCCAATAATCCGAAACTCCGAAAATCCTAAACTCCAAAAATCCAAAACTCCGAAATTCCAAAACTCACACACTCCGAAACTCCGAATTTCTGGAACTCCAAAACTCCAAAGCTCTAAAACTCCAAAACTCCAAAAATCCGAAACTCCTTAAATCCAAAACTAGAAAACTCCACAACTGCAAAAAACTGAAACTCCAAAATTCCGAAACTCCACAACCACGAATCTGCAAAACTGCGAAACTCCAAAACTGCAAAATTCTGGAACAACAAAACCCTGAATCTCCAAAAATCCAAAAATCCGAAACTCCAAAACACAAATTCCGAAACTCCACAACCCTGAACTTCCAAAACTCCGAAACTCCAAAACTTCGAAATTCCGAAACTCCAAAACTCCAAAACTCCGAAACTGCAAAACTCCAAAACTCCGAAACTCCGAAACTCCGGAACTCCGAAACTCCGAAACTCCAAAACTCCGAAACTCCAACAATCAATACCTCCAAAACTCCAAAACTACAGAATTCAGAAACTCCAAAACCCCGAATTTCCAAAACTCCGAAACTGCAATAGTCCGAAACTCTAAAACTCCAAAAATCCGAAACTCTGAAAATTCAAAAATCCGAAACTCCAAAAATCCGGAACTCCACAACCCCGATTCTCCATACGGCGCAACTCCCAAACTAAAAAACTGCGAAACTCCAAAACTCCGAAACTCGGAAACTCCAAAACTCCAAAACCACAAAATTCTGGAACTCCAAAATTATGAATCTCCAAAAATCCATACCTCCAAAACTCCAAAACTCCGGAACTCCAAAACTCAAAAATTCCGAAACTCCACAACCCTGAACCTCCAAAACTCCGAAACTCCAAAACTCCAAAACTCCAAAACTCCGAAACTCCAAAACTGCGAAACTCGAAAACTCCAAAACTCCGAAAGTCCAAAACTCAAAAACTCCAAAACTCCGAAACTCCAAAACTCCAATAATCTGCAACTCTGAAAATCCAAAGCTCCAAAAATCCAAAACACAAAAACTCCAATGCTCCAAAAATCCAAAACCCCAAATATCCAAAACTCCAAAAATCGAAAAATCCGAAGCTCCAAAACATGAAAACTCCGAAATCCTGAATCTCCAAAACTCCAAAACTACAAAATTCTGGAACAACAAAACCCCAAATCTCCAAAAATCCATCCCTCCAAAACTCCAAAAGTCCAAAACTCCAAAAGTGCAAAATCCAAAACTCAAAAACTCCAAAACTCCAAAAATCCAAAACTCCAAAACTCCAAAACTCTGAAACACCGAAACTACAAAAATCCGAAACTCCAAAACTCCGAATCTCCAAAACTACAAAATTCCGAAACTCCAAAACTATTCAAGAATAGTCTTCTGGCGGGCTAGTTGGTTCTTTTCGTTCATGGTTAAACTGCGCGAAGGAAACAAGGACAGAGACAGAAACACACGTACACACTGAGCGCAGAACTTCCAACTTTTATTCGAAAAACGCTTCGGGCATTACCTTTTATACGCTCTAAACAACCACCACATGACACAGCCGGGATAAAAACCGATAAGTATTGACAGTAACGTGTCCATGATGGCCGACCCGCCAGAGCGCCAATCTAAACTATACCAGTGTGTGCAAGCTTATGCACCATTGATACCTAGATACAAGGAAAAAGAAAAGGGAGACTGGAAGATTAAGATCAAAAAAGTGAAGATAAAACCAATACCACCAAAGAGGTCATCAACAAAACGCTGTAATACTAGCGCAACCTACTCAGCGATGGGATGAGACGCGGAACCAACAGTAATAACAATAAACGATGAAGGTGCAAAGCCACTGAAACACGTAGGCTGAAAAGAACTAAGAAAAAACACGAGAGGCTAAAACTGTGAAACTGAGAGTGAAGGATGGAGACAACAAACAACAAAGGTAAAGGCGACGCGAGCAATGAAAAGGCGAAACCAGGCTAAAATCTATGAAGGATGGCAAAAAAAAAAACAAACAACAAGAGTACAGGTGCAGGGTTAAAATGGACGGTTTAAAGTGTTCCCTTCTAAAAACGAGATTTCTTTATCAGAAAGCATAATGGACGGTGTGCTCACACAGTTCTTCGAATTTTTTGCGATTAGGAAGGCCTCTATTATCTCCCTTTCCGTTTTGGTTCTAGCCGTAGCGGGGAACTCTGTGCTTTCGAGAAACGGTTGACAATCACTTTTCTCGCACTTCTTACAATGTAAGGCTAAATTTCCTCCTGAGTTGGTAGAAAGATTGCGAACATGTTCAGCCGCCCTCTCATTAAAACATCGCCCAGTTTGTCCGATGTACTTCTTTCCACAGGATAATGGCACCTGATAAATAACTTCTCTGGCACAATCAGTGTACTCAAGGCTGTGATTTGAGGTGCATCCTTGCTGCCTATCATCTCGGTTCATGAATGCACACAGTTTAGCTAGCTTGCACGGCGCCGCAAACACGAGTTGGACACCGTATCTTCCTGCTACTTTCTTTAAATTGTGAGACACTCGGTGCAGGTAAGGCATGACACACACTGGTTTTCGGTCTTCGTTCGTTTGGCGGTTCGTATTCTTCATCCTCTGTAGCAGACTCTCACAAACACAGGCTATCAGTTGCGGCGGATACCCGGCAGCATACAACCTCTCAGTCTGACGGTTAAGACTTGAACTCATTCTGTGTTCACATGATTTTTCTAGGGCTGAACGGCAGGCAAGGTGAACAATCGCTCTTTTAACCAACTTTGAATGCGCACTGTCAAAGGGTAGTAACTGCTTGTTCATTCTGGGGTTGTAGGACCAACAGATGTGTGAGGGCGTAAATTCCAGACTAATATCCAGAAACTGGATTTGGTTGCCTTTGGGCAATTCATGTGTAAAATTAAGCCCTTTTCCTTCACGCTTGAAAACATTAAGGATAGTACTAACTGACTGAGGCAGACTAGAGTTAGAAGAAAGGTTTAACATCACGAGATAATCATCAACGTACTGAAAAATGCGCACAATGCTTTGGTCGGAGAGACAACTTTTTAAGCGCTGGTCCAAAGAAGAGAGAAAAATACTACATAAAACAGGTGCCACAGATGACCCTATGCAAATACCACTTTTCTGAATGTAAAACTGTCCTTTGTGGCAAATCGCAGTCGACGCAAGGTAAAATTTCAACAGTTCAAGGAATTGTTCCAAAGACATGCTAAAAGCGTTGCGGAAGCTGACTTCACCGTATTCTTCTACTTGCTGTTTGAGTGCTGCAAACAAGGCTTCATGCGGAATAGAGTAGAACAGGTCTTCTATGTCTATCGAGAACGCCGTGGTGGCAGAGGTAATGTCACCTAGAGTGGCAAGAAATTCCTTCGAGCTCTTCACTAAAAACGGGTCCGGTCCCACTACTTCGTTTAGGTGCTTCTTTAGAAAATCCCCTACCATTCGCTGCCAACTGTCCTTCTCTGACACAATGACGCGAAGAGGGCAATTCACCTTGTGGGTCTTTCCTGTGAAGAAAACCTGAAGGAACCCCTTTTGCTCTTTCTTGACGTCCTTGGCCATTGATTCGAGCTGTACCTTCCTGAGAAGCTTCCTGGCAGCCCTCTTTTGTCTTTCTTCACAAAATTCTATCGGCCTGAAGTTCTTCGTTAGTGCCTGCAGAGCCTTTTCGTCATACATTCCAACAGGCATAACAACGAAGCCGCCTTCTTTGTCGGCTTGGATGACTGTGAGGTCGTTTTCTTTCAAGTGGTTCACAATTTTCTTTAAAGGGGGGTTCTTAGGTGGCTGTTCACTTACAGTACGGATGAGGCTGTCAACTCCGTCGCCGATAACACGTCCTTTATCTTGGTTTGTTGTGCTGCGGGCAATTTGTCGCACCGTAGCTAGAAGCTCAGAGCGGTTGGTCCGAGGTTCAAAGGAGAATTTCGGACCCTTCTCCAGGATGCTCTGTATACCCCCAGGGATGCTGATGTTGCCTTCCACGAAGATGTTCCTGGCTGCCTTGTCGACACGCTTCCGAGAAGGAAGCTTCGGCCTTACATGGTGCCAAAGAAATTCAGTGCAACTGGCAGCAGTCTTCTTCAGTTCTGAAAATCTTCGGTTTGCCAAGGAGGGATCTTCTTCTTCATAGACAAGGGCGCGTAGCCAATCCGTGTAGAAACGGACTTGTCTCCAACATTCTGACTTCATTATTTTGCTGATCCTTCTAGCGTGTCCCCATGACGGCTCCGGCGTGCCCAACATTACTTGAACCAGCGGAGGGGTGATCTTCATCCTCAGGTAGTATGCAAGAACCCGGGATCGGCATGTGGTGACTGCGATTAGCGACGCGCAAAAGGTTGCCGCTTGATGCTTAGATGTAGAACATAGAATAGAGCCCAAGGTAGGAGAAATATATTCAAGAATAGTCTTCTGGCGGGCTAGTTGGTTCTTTTCGTTCATGGTTAAACTGCGCGAAGGAAACAAGGACAGAGACAGAAACACACGTACACACTGAGCGCAGAACTTCCAACTTTTATTCGAAAAACGCTTCGGGCATTACCTTTTATACGCTCTAAACAACCACCACATGACACAGCCGGGATAAAAACCGATAAGTATTGACAGTAACGTGTCCATGATGCGCCGACCCGCCAGAGCGCCAATCTAAACTATACCAGTGTGTGCAAGCTTATGCACCATTGATACCTAGATACAAGGAAAAAGAAAAGGGAGACTGGAAGATTAAGATCAAAAAAGTGAAGATAAAACCAATACCACCAAAGAGGTCATCAACAAAACGCTGTAATACTAGCGCAACCTACTCAGCGATGGGATGAGACGCGGAACCAACAGTAATAACAATAAACGATGAAGGTGCAAAGCCACTGAAACACGTAGGCTGAAAAGAACTAAGAAAAAACACGAGAGGCTAAAACTGTGAAACTGAGAGTGAAGGATGGAGACAACAAACAACAAAGGTAAAGGCGACGCGAGCAATTGAAAGGCGAAACCAGGCTAAAATCTATGAAGGATGGCAAAAAAAACAAACAACAAGAGTACAGGTGTAGGGTTAAAATGGACGGTTTAAAGTGTTCCCTTCTAAAAACGAGATTTCTTTATCAGAAAGCATAATGGACGGTGTGCTCACACAGTTCTTCGAATTTTTTGCGATTAGGAAGGCCTCTATTATCTCCCTTTCCGTTTTGGTTCTAGCCGTAGCGGGGAACTCTGTGCTTTCGAGAAACGGTTGACAATCACTTTTCTCGCACTTCTTACAACGTAAGGCTAAATTTCCTCCTGAGTTGGTAGAAAGATTGCGAACATGTTCAGCCGCCCTCTCATTAAAACATCGCCCAGTTTGTCCGATGTACTTCTTTCCACAGGATAATGGCACCTGATAAATAACTTCTCTGGCACAATCAGTGTACTCAAGGCTGTGATTTGAGGTGCATCCTTGCTGCCTATCATCTCGGTTCATGAATGCACACAGTTTAGCTAGCTTGCACGGCGCCGCAAACACGAGTTGGACACCGTATCTTCCTGCGGCTGAACATGTTCGCAATCTTTCTACGAACTCAGGAGGAAATTTAGCCTTACATTGTAAGAAGTGCGAGAAAAGTGATTGTCAACCGTTTCTCGAAAGCACAGAGTTCCCCGCTACGGCTAGAACCAAAACGGAAAGGGAGATAATAGAGGCCTTCCTAATCGCAAAAAATTCGAAGAACTGTGTGAGCACACCGTCCATTATGCTTTCTGATAAAGAAATCTCGTTTTTAGAAGGGAACACTTTAAACCGTCCATTTTAACCCTGCACCTGTACTCTTGTTGTTTGTTTTTTTTTTGCCATCCTTCATAGATTTTAGCCTGGTTTCGCCTTTTCATTGCTCGCGTCGCCTTTACCTTTGTTGTTTGTTGTCTCCATCCTTCACTCTCAGTTTCACAGTTTTAGCCTCTCGTGTTTTTTCTTAGTTCTTTTCAGCCTACGTGTTTCAGTGGCTTTGCACCTTCATCGTTTATTGTTATTACTGTTGGTTCCGCGTCTCATCCCATCGCTGAGTAGGTTGCGCTAGTATTACAGCGTTTTGTTGATGACCTCTTTGGTGGTATTGGTTTTATCTTCACTTTTTTGATCTTAATCTTCCAGTCTCCCTTTTCTTTTTCCTTGTATCTAGGTATCAATGGTGCATAAGCTTGCACACACTGGTATAGTTTAGATTGGCGCTCTGGCGGGTCGGCCATCATGGACACGTTACTGTCAATACTTATCGGTTTTTATCCCGGCTGTGTCATGTGGTGGTTGTTTAGAGCGTATAAAAGGTAATGCCCGAAGCGTTTTTCGAATAAAAGTTGGAAGTTCTGCGCTCAGTGTGTACGTGTGTTTCTGTCTCTGTCCTTGTTTCCTTCGCGCAGTTTAACCATGAACGAAAAGAACCAACTAGCCCGCCAGAAGACTATTCTTGAATATACTTCTCCTACCTTGGGCTCTATTCTATGTTCTACATCTAAGCATCAAGCGGCAACCTTTTGCGCGTCGCTAATCGCAGTCACCACATGCCGATCCCGGGTTCTTGCATACTACCTGAGGATGAAGATCACCCCTCCGCTGGTTCAAGTAATGTTGGGCACGCCGGAGCCGTCATGGGGACACGCTAGAAGGATCAGCAAAATAATGAAGTCAGAATGTTGGAGACAAGTCCGTTTCTACACGGATTGGCTACGCGCCCTTGTCTATGAAGAAGAAGATCCCTCCTTGGCAAACCGAAGATTTTCAGAACTGAAGAAGACTGCTGCCAGTTGCACTGAATTTCTTTGGCACCATGTAAGGCCGAAGCTTCCTTCTCGGAAGCGTGTCGACAAGGCAGCCAGGAACATCTTCGTGGAAGGCAACATCAGCATCCCTGGGGGTATACAGAGCATCCTGGAGAAGGGTCCGAAATTCTCCTTTGAACCTCGGACCAACCGCTCTGAGCTTCTAGCTACGGTGCGACAAATTGCCCGCAGCACAACAAACCAAGATAAAGGACGTGTTATCGGCGACGGAGTTGACAGCCTCATCCGTACTGTAAGTGAACAGCCACCTAAGAACCCCCCTTTAAAGAAAATTGTGAACCACTTGAAAGAAAACGACCTCACAGTCATCCAAGCCGACAAAGAAGGCGGCTTCGTTGTTATGCCTGTTGGAATGTATGACGAAAAGGCTCTGCAGGCACTAACGAAGAACTTCAGGCCGATAGAATTTTGTGAAGAAAGACAAAAGAGGGCTGCCAGGAAGCTTCTCAGGAAGGTACAGCTCGAATCAATGGCCAAGGACGTCAAGAAAGAGCAAAAGGGGTTCCTTCAGGTTTTCTTCACAGGAAAGACCCACAAGGTGAATTGCCCTCTTCGCGTCATTGTGTCAGAGAAGGACAGTTGGCAGCGAATGGTAGGGGATTTTCTAAAGAAGCACCTAAACGAAGTAGTGGGACCGGACCCGTTTTTAGTGAAGAGCTCGAAGGAATTTCTTGCCACTCTAGGTGACATTACCTCTGCCACCACGGCGTTCTCGATAGACATAGAAGACCTGTTCTACTCTATTCCGCATGAAGCCTTGTTTGCAGCACTCAAACAGCAAGTAGAAGAATACGGTGAAGTCAGCTTCCGCAACGCTGTTAGCATGTCTTTGGAACAATTCCTTGAACTGTTGAAATTTTACCTTGCGTCGACTGCGATTTGCCACAAAGGACAGTTTTACATTCAGAAAAGTGGTATTTGCATAGGGTCATCTGTGGCACCTGTTTTATGTAGTATTTTTCTCTCTTCTTTGGACCAGCGCTTAAAAAGTTGTCTCTCCGACCAAAGCATTGTGCGCATTTTTCGGTACGTTGATGATTATCTCGTGATGTTAAACCTTTCTTCTAACTCTAGTCTGCCTCAGTAAGTTAGTACTATCCTTAATGTTTTCAAGCGTGAAGGAAAAGGGCTTAATTTTACACATGAATTGCCCAAAGGCAACCAAATCCAGTTTCTGGATATTAGTCTGGAATTTACGCCCTCACACATCTGTTGGTCCTACAACCCCAGAATGAACAAGCAGTTACTACCCTTTGACAGTGCGCATTCAAAGTTGGTTAAAAGAGCGATTGTTCACCTTGCCTGCCGTTCAGCCCTAGAAAAATCATGTGAACACAGAATGAGTTCAAGTCTTAACCGTCAGACTGAGAGGTTGTATGCTGCCGGGTATCCGCCGCAACTGATAGCCTGTGTTTGTGAGAGTCTGCTACAGAGGATGAAGAATACGAACCGCCAAACGAACGAAGACCGAAAACCAGTGTGTGTCATGCCTTACCTGCACCGAGTGTCTCACAATTTAAAGAAAGTAGCAGGAAGATACGGTGTCCAACTCGTGTTTGCGGCGCCGTGCAAGCTAGCTAAACTGTGTGCATTCATGAACCGAGATGATAGGCAGCAAGGATGCACCTCAAATCACAGCCTTGAGTACACTGATTGTGCCAGAGAAGTTATTTATCAGGTGCCATTATCCTGTGGAAAGAAGTACATCGGACAAACTGGGCGATGTTTTAATGAGAGGGCGGCTGAACATGTTCGCAATCTTTCTACCAACTCAGGAGGAAATTTAGCCTTACATTGTAAGAAGTGCGAGAAAAGTGATTGTCAACCGTTTCTCGAAAGCACAGAGTTCCCCGCTACGGCTAGAACCAAAACGGAAAGGGAGATAATAGAGGCCTTCCTAATCGCAAAAAATTCGAAGAACTGTGTGAGCACACCGTCCATTATGCTTTCTGATAAAGAAATCTCGTTTTTAGAAGGGAACACTTTAAACCGTCCATTTTAACCCTGCACCTGTACTCTTGTTGTTTGTTTTTTTTTGCCATCCTTCATAGATTTTAGCCTGGTTTCGCCTTTTCATTGCTCGCGTCGCCTTTACCTTTGTTGTTTGTTGTCTCCATCCTTCACTCTCAGTTTCACAGTTTTAGCCTCTCGTGTTTTTTCTTAGTTCTTTTCAGCCTACGTGTTTCAGTGGCTTTGCACCTTCATCGTTTATTGTTATTACTGTTGGTTCCGCGTCTCATCCCATCGCTGAGTAGGTTGCGCTAGTATTACAGCGTTTTGTTGATGACCTCTTTGGTGGTATTGGTTTTATCTTCACTTTTTTGATCTTAATCTTCCAGTCTCCCTTTTCTTTTTCCTTGTATCTAGGTATCAATGGTGCATAAGCTTGCACACACTGGTATAGTTTAGATTGGCGCTCTGGCGGGTCGGCCATCATGGACACGTTACTGTCAATACTTATCGGTTTTTATCCCGGCTGTGTCATGTGGTGGTTGTTTAGAGCGTATAAAAGGTAATGCCCGAAGCGTTTTTCGAATAAAAGTTGGAAGTTCTGCGCTCAGTGTGTACGTGTGTTTCTGTCTCTGTCCTTGTTTCCTTCGCGCAGTTTAACCATGAACGAAAAGAACCAACTAGCCCGCCAGAAGACTATTCTTGAATAGTTTTGGAGTTTCGGAATTTTGTAGTTTTGGAGATTCGGAGTTTTGGAGTTTCGGATTTTTGTAGTTTCGGTGTTTCAGAGTTTTGGAGTTTTGGAGTTTTGGATTTTTGGAGTTTTGGAGTTTTTGAGTTTTGGATTTTGCACTTTTGGAGTTTTGGACTTTTGGAGTTTTGGAGGGATGGATTTTTGGAGATTTGGGGTTTTGTTGTTCCAGAATTTTGTAGTTTTGGAGTTTTGGAGATTCAGGATTTCGGAGTTTTCATGTTTTGGAGCTTCGGATTTTTCGATTTTTGGAGTTTTGGATATTTGGGGTTTTGGATTTTTGGAGCATTGGAGTTTTTGTGTTTTGGATTTTTGGAGCTTTGGATTTTCAGAGTTGCAGATTATTGGAGTTTTGGAGTTTCGGAGTTTTGGAGTTTTTGAGTTTTGGACTTTCGGAGTTTTGGAGTTTTCGAGTTTCGCAGTTTTGGAGTTTCGGAGTTTTGGAGTTTTGGAGTTTTGGAGTTTCGGAGTTTTGGAGGTTCAGGGTTGTGGAGTTTCGGAATTTTTGAGTTTTGGAGTTCCGGAGTTTTGGAGTTTTGGAGGTATGGATTTTTGGAGATTCATAATTTTGGAGTTCCAGAATTTTGTGGTTTTGGAGTTTTGGAGTTTCCGAGTTTCGGAGTTTTGGAGTTTCGCAGTTTTTTAGTTTGGGAGTTGCGCCGTATGGAGAATCGGGGTTGTGGAGTTCCGGATTTTTGGAGTTTCGGATTTTTGAATTTTCAGAGTTTCGGATTTTTGGAGTTTTAGAGTTTCGGACTATTGCAGTTTCGGAGTTTTGGAAATTCGGGGTTTTGGAGTTTCTGAATTCTGTAGTTTTGGAGTTTTGGAGGTATTGATTGTTGGAGTTTCGGAGTTTTGGAGTTTCGGAGTTTCGGAGTTCCGGAGTTTCGGAGTTTCGGAGTTTTGGAGTTTTGCAGTTTCGGAGTTTTGGAGTTTTGGAGTTTCGGAATTTCGAAGTTTTGGAGTTTCGGAGTTTTGGAAGTTCAGGGTTGTGGAGTTTCGGAATTTGTGTTTTGGAGTTTCGGATTTTTGGATTTTTGGAGATTCAGGGTTTTGTTGTTCCAGAATTTTGCAGTTTTGGAGTTTCGCAGTTTTGCAGATTCGTGGTTGTGGAGTTTCGGAATTTTGGAGTTTCAGTTTTTTGCAGTTGTGGAGTTTTCTAGTTTTGGATTTAAGGAGTTTCGGATTTTTGGAGTTTTGGAGTTTTAGAGCTTTGGAGTTTTGGAGTTCCAGAAATTCGGAGTTTCGGAGTGTGTGAGTTTTGGAATTTCGGAGTTTTGGATTTTTGGAGTTTAGGATTTTCGGAGTTTCGGATTATTGGAGTTTTGGAGTTTTAGAGTTTCCGAGTTTCGGAGTTTTGGAGTTTTGGAGTTTCGGAGTTTTTGAGTTTGAGAGTTGCGCCGTTTTGGAGATTCGGAGTTGTGGAGTTTCGGAATTTTGGAGTTTCGGATTTTTGCAGTTTTGGAGTTCTAGAGCTTTGGAGTTTTGGAGTTCCAGATTTTTGTGGTTTCGGAGTTTCGGACTTTTGGAGTTTTGGAGGTTCGGAGTTTTGAAGTTTTGCAGTTTTGCAGTTTTGGAGTTTTCTAGTTTTGGATTTGTGGAGTTTTGGAGATTTGGGGTTGTGGAGTTTCGGAATTTCGGATTTTCGGAGTTTCGGAGTTTTGGAGTTTTGGATTTTTGGAGTTTTGGAGTTCTGGAGTTTTTGAGTTTTGGAGTTTTGGATTTTTGCACTTTTGGAGTTTTGGAGTTTCCGAGTTTTGGAGATTCGGGGTTTGGGAGTTTTCAAAATTTGGAGGTTTGGAGTTTTGGAGTTTTTGTTTTTTGGAGTTTTTGAGTTTCGGAGTTCTGGATTTTTGCACTTTTGGAGTTTTGGAGTTTTGGAGTTTTGGATTTTTCGAGTTTTGGAGGTATGGATTTTTGGAGATTCGGGGTTTTGTTGTTCCAAAATTTTGTAGTTTTGGAGTTTTGGAGTTTTAGAATTTTGGATTTTGGAGGTATGGATTTTTGGAGTTTCGGAGTTTTGGAGATTCGCAGTTGTGGAGCTTTGGAGATTTTGGAGGTTCGGAGTTTTGGAGTTTCCGAGTTTCGGAATTTTGGAGTTTTCGATTTTTGCAGTTTTGGAGTTTTCGAGTTTTCGATTTTTGGAGTTTTGGACTTTCGAAGTTTCGGATTATTGGACTTTTGGAGTTTTAGAGCTTTGGAGTTTTGGAGTTCCAGATTTTCGGAGTTTCGGAGTTTGGAGTTTCGGAATTTTGGAGATTTGGAGTTTCGAATTTTAAGTTTTGGATTTTTGGAGTTCTGGATTGTTTGAGTTTTGGACTTTCGGAGTTTCGGATTATTGGACTTTTGGAGCTTTAGAGCTTTGGAGTTTTGGAGTTCTGGATTTTTGAGTTTCGGAGTTTTGGAGATTCAGTTTTGGAGATTCGGGGTTGCGGAGTTTCGGAATTTGTGAGTTTCGGAGTTTTGGAGTTTCAGAGTTTTGTAGTTTCGGAGTTTTGGAGTTTTGGAGTTTTTAAGTTTTCGATTTTTGGAGTTTTGGATTTTTGGAGTTTTGGATTTTTAAAGCATTGGAGTTTTGGTGTTTTGGATTTTTGGACGTTTTGAGTTTGGAGGGGTTGTGGAGTTTTGGAGTTTTGGAGGTTCGGAGTTTTGGAGTTTCCGAGTTTTGGAGTTTCCGAGTTTCGGAATTTTGGAGTTTTGGATTTTTGTAGTTTTGGATTTTTGGAGTTTTGGATTGTTTGAGTTTTGGACTTTCAGAGTTTCGGATTATTGGACATTTGGAGTTTTAGAGCTTTGGAGTTTTGGAGTTCTGGATTTTTGGAGTTTCGGAGTTTTGGAGTTTTGGAGTTTTGGAGTTTTGGAGTTCCGGATTTGTGGAGTTTTCAATTTTTGGAGTTTTGGATTTTTGGAGTTTTGGATTTTTAAAGCATTGGAGTTTTGGTGTTTTGGATTTTTGGAGGTTTTGAGTTTTGAGGGGTTGTGGAGTTTTGGAGTTTTGGAGGTTCGGAGTTTTGGAGTTTCCGACTTTTGGAGTTTCCGAGTTTTGGAATTTTGGAGTTTTGGATTTTTGGAGTTTTGGAGTTTTGGAGTTTTAGAGCTTTGGAGTTTCGGAGTTTTGGAGTTTCGGAACTTTGGAGTTTTGGAGTTTTGGAGTTTTGCAGTTTCGGAGTTTTAGAGTTTTGGAGTTTCGAATTTTAAGTTTTGAATTTTTGGAGTTTTGGATGTTTGGAGTTTTGGACTTTTGGAGTTTCGGATTATTGGACGTCTGGAGTTTTAGAGCTTTGGAGTTTTGGAGTTTTGGAGTTCTGGATTTTCGGAGTTTCGGAGTTTCGGAGCTTTGGAGTTTCCGAGTTTCGGAATTTTGGAGTTTTGGATTTTTGCAGTTTTGGAGTTTCGTAATTTTGTAGTTTTGGAGTTTTGGAGTTTCAGAGTTTTGGAGTTTTGGTGTTTCAGAGTTTCGGAGTTTCGGAGTTTAGGAGTTTTGGAGTTTTGGAGTTTTCGATTTTTGGAGTTTTGGAGTTTTGGAGTTTTGGATTTTTGCACTTTTGGAGTTTTGGAGTTTCGGAGTTTTGGATTTTTGGAGTTTTGGAGGTATGGATTTTTGGAGATTCGGGGTTTTGTTGTTCCAGAATTTTGTAGTTTTGTAGTTTTGGAGTTTTAGAAGTTTGGATTTTGGAGGTATGGAATTTTGGAGTTTTCGGAGTTTTGGAGATTCGGTGTTGTGGAGTTTTGGAGATTTTGGAGGTTCGGAGTTTTGGAGTTTCCGAGTTTTGGAGTTTCCGAGTTTCGGAATTTTGGAGTTTTGGATTTTTGCAGTTTTGGAGTTTTCGAGTTTTGGATTTTTGGAGTCTTGGATTTTTGGAGTTTTGGACTTTCGGAGTTTCGGATTATTGGACTTTTGGAGTTTCAGAGCTTTGGAGTTTTGGATTTTTGCACTTTTGGAGTTTTGGAGTTTCGGAGTTTTGGATTTTTGGAGTTTTGGAGGTATGGATTTTTGGAGATTTGGGGTTTTGTTGTTCCAATATTTTGTAGTTTTGGAGTTTTGGAGTTTTAGAATTTTGGATTTTGGAGGTATGGATGGAGGTATGGAGTTTTAGCCTCTCGTGTTTTTTCTTAGTTCTTTTCAGCCTACGTGTTTCAGTGGCTTTGCACCTTCATCGTTTATTGTTATTACTGTTGGTTCCGCGTCTCATCCCATCGCTGAGTAGGTTGCGCTAGTATTACAGCGTTTTGTTGATGACCTCTTTGGTGGTATTGGTTTTATCTTCACTTTTTTGATCTTAATCTTCCAGTCTCCCTTTTCTTTTTCCTTGTATCTAGGTATCAATGGTGCATAAGCTTGCACACACTGGTATAGTTTAGATTGGCGCTCTGGCGGGTCGGCCATCATGGACACGTTACTGTCAATACTTATCGGTTTTTATCCCGGCTGTGTCATGTGGTGGTTGTTTAGAGCGTATAAAAGGTAATGCCCGAAGCGTTTTTCGAATAAAAGTTGGAAGTTCTGCGCTCAGTGTGTACGTGTGTTTCTGTCTCTGTCCTTGTTTCCTTCGCGCAGTTTAACCATGAATGATCCAAAACTATGAAACTCCAAAATACTTAAACTCACAACACTAAATCTCCAAAACTCCGAAACTCCAAAGCTCTAAAAGTGCAAAAATCCAGAACTCCGGAACTCAAAAACTCCAAAAAACAAAAACTCCAAAACTCCAAAACTCCAAAATTCCGAAACTGCAAAACTCCGAAACTCCGAAAATCTGGAACTCCAAAACTCCAAAGCTCTAAAACTCCAAAAGTCCAATAATCCGAAACTCCGAAAGTCCAAAACTCCAAAAATCCAAAACTCCAAAAATCCAAAACTCAAAAACTCCAAAACTCCAAAACTCCAATAATCTGCAACTCTGAAAATCCAAAGCTCCAAAAATCCAAAACACAAAAACTCCAATGCTCCAAAAATCCAAAACCCCAAATATCCAAAACTCCAAAAATCGAAAAATCCGAAGCTCCAAAACATGAAAACTCCGAAACCCTGAATCTCCAAAACTCCAAAAATCCATACCTCCAAAATCCAAAATTCTAAAACTCCAAAACTCCAAAACTACAAAATTCTGGAACAACAAAACCCCAAATCTCCAAAAATCCATACCTCCAAAACTCCAAAAGTCCAAAACTCCAAAAGTGCAAAATCCAAAACTCAAAAACTCCAAAACTCCAAAAATCCAAAACTCCAAAACTCCAAAACTCTGAAACACCGAAACTACAAAAATCCGAAACTCCAAAACTCCAAAACTCCGAATCTCCAAAACTACAAAATTCCGAAACTCCAAAACTATGAAACTCCAAAATACTTAAACTCACAACACTAAATCTCCAAAACTCCGAAACTCCAAAGCTCTAAAAGTGCAAAAATCCAGAACTCCGAAACTCAAAAACTCCAAAAAACAAAAACTCCAAAACTCGAAAACTCCAAAATTCCGAAACTGCAAAACTCCGAAACTCCGAAAATCTGGAACTCCAAAACTCCAAAGCTCTAAAACTCCAAAAGTCCAATAATCCGAAACTCCGAAAGTCCAAAACTCCAAAAATCCAAAACTCCTAAAATCCAAAACTCCAAAAATCCAAAACTCGAAAACTCCAAAACTGCAAAAATCCAAAACTCCAAAATTCCGAAACTCGGAAACTCCAAGACTCTGAACCTCCAAAATCTCCAAAGCTCCACAACCCCGAATCTCCAAAACTCTGAAACTCCAAAAATCCATACCTCCAAAATCCAAAATTCTAAAACTCCAAAACTACAAAACTACAAAATATTGGAACAACAAAACCCCAAATCTCCAAAAATCCATACCTCCAAAACTCCAAGAATCCAAAACTCCGAAACTCCAAAACTCCAAAAGTGCAAAAATCCAAAACTCGAAAGCTCTAAAACTCCAAAAGTCCAATAATGCGAAACTCCGAAAGTCCAAAACTCCAAAAATCCAAGACTCCAAAAATCCAAAACTCCAAAAATTCAAAACTCGAGAACTCCAAAACTGCAAAAATCCAAAACTCCAAAATTCCGAAACTCGGAAACTCCAAAACTCGGAAACTCCAAAACTCCGAACCTCCAAAATCTCCAAAACTCCACAACCCCGAATCTCCAAAACTCCGAAAACTCCAAAATTCCATACCTCCAAAATCCAAACTTCTAAAAGTCCAAAGCTACAAAACTACAAATTTATGGAACAACAAAACCCCGAATCTCCAAAAATCCATACCTCCAAAACTCCGAAACTCCAAAACTCCAAAAGTGCAAAAATCCAAAACTCCAAAACTCACAAATCCAAAACTCGGAAACTCCAAAACTCGGAAACTCCAAAACTCCGAACCTCCAAAATCTCCAAAACTCCACAACCCCGAATCTCCAAAACTTCTAAAACTCCAAAACTACAAAACTACAAAATTCTGGAACAACAAAACCCCGAATCTCCAAAAATCCATACCTCCAAAACTCCGAAACTCCAAAACTCCAAAAGTGCAAAAATCCAAAACTCCAAAACTCAAAAACTCCAAAACTCCAAAAATCCAAAACTCCAAAACTCCAAAACTCCGAAACTCCGAAAATCCAGAACACCAAAACTCCAAAACTCTGAAACTCCAAAACTCCAAAACTCCAAAACTACAAAATTACGAAACTCCAAAACTGCAAAAATCCAGAACTCCAAAACTCCAAAGCTCTAAAACTCCAGACGTCCAATAATCCGAAACTCCGAAAGTCCAAAACTCCAAACATCCAAAACTCCAAAAATCCAAAACTTAAAATTCGAAACTCCAAAACTCCGAAACTGCAAAACTCGAGAACTCCGAAACTCCAAAATTCCGAAACTCCTAAACTCCGAAACTCCGAAAATCTGGAACTCCAAAACTCCAAAACTCCAAAGCTCTAAAACTCCAAAACTCCAAATCTCCAAAAATCCAAAACTCCAAAATTCCGAAACTCGGAAACTCCAAAACTCGGAAACTCCAAAACTCCGAACCTCCAAAACTCCACAACCCCTCAAAACTCAAAACCTCCAAAAATCCAAAACACCAAAACTCCAATGCTTTAAAAATCCAAAACTCCAAAAATGCAAAACTCCAAAAATCGAAAACTTAAAAACTCCAAAACTCCACAAATCCGAAGCTCCAAAACTCTGAAACTCCAAAACTCCGAAACTCACAAATTCCGAAACTCCGCAACCCCGAATCTCCAAAACTCTGAAACTCCAAAACTCCGAAACTCCAAAAAACAGAACTCCAAAACTCCAAAGCTCTAAAACTCCAAATGTCCAATAATCCGAAACTCCGAAAGTCCAAAACTCCAAAAATCCAAAAATCCAAAACTCCAAAAATCCAAAACTCCAAAAATCCAAAACTCGAAAACTCCAAAACTGCAAAAATCCAAAACTCCAAAATTCCGAAACTCGGAAACTCCAAAACTCCGAACCTCCAAAATCTCCAAAACTCCACAACACCGAATCTCCAAAACTCCGAAAACTCCAAAATTCCATACCTCCAAAATCCAAACTTCTAAAACTCCAAAACTACAAAACTACAAAATTCTGGAACAACAAAACCCCGAATCTCCAAAAATCCATACCTCCAAAACTCCGAAACTCCAAAACTCCAAAAGTGCAAAAATCCAAAACTCCAAAACTCAAAAACTCCAAAACTCCAAAAATCCAAAACTCCAAAACTCCGAAACTCCGAAAATCCAAAACACCAAAACTCCAAAACTCTGAAACTCCAAAACTCCAAAACTCCAAAACTACAAAATTACGAAACTCCAAAACTGCAAAAATCCAGAACTCCAAAACTCCAAAGCTCTAAAACTCCAGACGTCCAATAATCCGAAACTCCGAAAGTCCAAAACTCCAAACATCCAAAACTCCAAAAATCCAAAACTTAAAATTGGGAACTCCAAAACTCTGAAACTGCAAAACTCGAGAACTCCGAAACTCCAAAATTCCGAAACTCCGAAACTCCGAAAATCCGGAACTCCAAAACTCCAAAACTCCAAAGCTCTAAAACTCCAAAACTCCAAATCTCCAAAAATCCAAAACTCCAAAATTCCGAAACTCGGAAACTCCAAAACTCGGAAACTCCAAAACTCCGAACCTCCAAAACTCCAAAACTCCACAACCCCTCAAAACTCAAAACCTCCAAAAATCCAAAACACCAAAACTCCAATGCTTTAAAAATCCAAAACTCCAAAAATGCAAAACTCCAAAAATCGAAAACTTAAAAACTCCAAAACTCCACAAATCCGAAACTCCAAAACTCCGAAACTCACAAATTCCGAAACTCCGCAACCCCGAATCTCCAAAACTCCGAAACTCCAAAACTCCGAAACTCCAAAAAACAGAACTCCAAAACTCCAAAGCTCTAAAACTCCAGATGTCCAATAATCCGAAACTCCGAAAGTCCAAAACTCCAAAAATCCAATACTCCAAAAATCCAAAACTCCAAAAATCCAAAACTCGAAAACTCCAAAACTGCAAAAATCCAAAACTCCAAAATTCCGAAACTCGGAAACTCCAAAACTCCGAACCTCCAAAATCTCCAAAACTCCACAACCCCGAATCTCCAAAACTCCGAAAATCCAAAAATCCATACCTCCAAATCCAAACTTCTAAAACTCCAAAACTACAAAACTACAAAATTCTGGAACAACAACACTCCGAATCTCCAAAAATCCATACCTCCAAAACTCCAAAAATCCATAACTCCGAAACTCCAAAACTCCAAAAGTGCAAAAATACAAAACTCCAAAACTCAAAAACTCCGAAACTCCAAAAATCCAAAACTCCAAAGCTCCAAAACTCCGAAACTCCGAAAATCCAAAACTCGGAAACTCCAAAACTCCGAACCTCCAAAACTCCAAAACTCCACAACCCCTCAAAACTCAAAACCTCCAAAAATCCAAAACACCAAAACTCCAATGCTTTAAAAATCCAAAACTCCAAAAATGCAAAACTCCAAAAATCGAAAACTTAAAAACTCCAAAACTCCACAAATCCGAAACTCCAAAACTCCGAAACTCACAAATTCCGAAACTCCGCAACCCCGAATCTCCAAAACTCCGAAACTCCAAAACTCCGAAACTCCAAAAAACAGAACTCCAAAACTCCAAAGCTCTAAAACTCCAAATGTCCAATAATCCGAAACTCCGAAAGTCCAAAACTCCAAAAATCCAATACTCCAAAAATCCAAAACTCCAAAAATCCAAAACTCGAAAACTCCAAAACTGCAAAAATCCAAAACTCCAAAATTCCGAAACTCGGAAACTCCAAAACTCCGAACCTCCAAAATCTCCAAAACTCCACAACCCCGAATCTCCAAAACTCCGAAAATCCAAAAATCCATACCTCCAAATCCAAACTTCTAAAACTCCAAAACTACAAAACTACAAAATTCTGGAACAACAACACTCCGAATCTCCAAAAATCCATACCTCCAAAACTCCAAAAATCCATAACTCCGAAACTCCAAAACTCCAAAAGTGCAAAAATACAAAACTCCAAAACTCAAAAACTCCGAAACTCCAAAAATCCAAAACTCCAAAGCTCCAAAACTCCGAAACTCCGAAAATCCAAAACACCAAATCTCCAAAACTCTGAAACTCCAAAACTCCAAAACTACAAAATTACGAAACTCCAAAACTGCAAAAATCCAAAACTCCAAAACTCCGAAACTCGGAAACTCCAAAACTCCGAAACTCCGAAACTCCGAAAATCCAGAACTCCAAAACTCCAAAGCTCTAAAACTCCAGACGTCCAATAATCCGAAACTCCGAAAGTCCAAAACTCCAAACATCCAAAACTCCAAAAATCCAAAACTTAAAATTCGAAACTCCAAAACTCCAAAACTCCGAAACTGCAAAACTCCAAAACTCCGAAACTCCAAAATTCCGAAACTCCAAAACTCCGAAACTCCGAAAATCCGGAACTCCAAAACTCCAAAACTCCAAAAATCCAAAACTCCAAAATTGCGAAACTCGGAAACCACAAAACTCGGAAACTCCAAAACTCCGAACCTCCAAAATCTCCAAAGCTCCACAACCCCGAATCTCCAAAACTCTGAAACTCCAAAAATCCATACCTCCAAAATCCAAAATTCTAAAACTCCAAAACTACAAAACTACAAAATATTGGAAAAACAAAACCCCAAATCTCCAAAAATCCATACCTCCAAAACTCCAAGAATCCAAAACTCCGAAACTCCAAAACTCCAAAAGTGCAAAAATCCAAAACTCCAAAGCTCTAAAACTCCAAAAGTCCAATAATCCGAAACTCGAAAGTCCAAAACTCCAAAAATCCAAGACTCCAAAAATCCAGAACTCCAAAAATTCAAAACTCGAAAACTCCAAAACTGCAAAAATCCAAAACTCCAAAATTCCGAAACTCGGAAACTCCAAAACTCCGAACCTCCAAAATCTCCAAAACTCCACAACACCGAATCTCCAAAACTCCGAAAACTCCAAAATTCCATACCTCCAAAATCCAAACTTCTAAAACTCCAAAACTACAAAACTACAAAATTCTGGAACAACAAAACCCGGAATCTCCAAAAATCCATACCTCCAAAACTCCGAAACTCCAAAACTCCAAAAGTGCAAAAATCCAAAACTCCAAAACTCAAAAACTCCAAAACTCCAAAAATCCAATACTCCAAAACTCCGAAACTCCGAAAATCCAAAACACCAAAACTCCAAAACTCTGAAACTCCAAAACTCCAAAACTCCAAAACTACAAAATTACGAAACTCCAAAACTGCAAAAATCCAGAACTCCAAAACTCCAAAGCTCTAAAACTCCAGACGTCCAATAATCCGAAACTCCGAAAGTCCAAAACTCCAAACATCCAAAACTCCAAAAATCCAAAACTTAAAATTGGGAACTCCAAAACTCTGAAACTGCAAAACTCGAGAACTCCGAAACTCCAAAATTCCGAAACTCCGAAACTCCGAAAATCCGGAACTCCAAAACTCCAAAACTCCAAAGCTCTAAAACTCCAAAACTCCAAATCTCCAAAAATCCAAAACTCCAAAATTCCGAAACTCGGAAACTCCAAAACTCGGAAACTCCAAAACTCCGAACCTCCAAAACTCCAAAACTCCACAACCCCTCAAAACTCAAAACCTCCAAAAATCCAAAACACCAAAACTCCAATGCTTTAAAAATCCAAAACTCCAAAAATGCAAAACTCCAAAAATCGAAAACTTAAAAACTCCAAAACTCCACAAATCCGAAACTCCAAAACTCCGAAACTCACAAATTCCGAAACTCCGCAACCCCGAATCTCCAAAACTCCGAAACTCCAAAACTCCGAAACTCCAAAAAACAGAACTCCAAAACTCCAAAGCTCTAAAACTCCAAATGTCCAATAATCCGAAACTCCGAAAGTCCAAAACTCCAAAAATCCAATACTCCAAAAATCCAAAACTCCAAAAATCCAAAACTCGAAAACTCCAAAACTGCAAAAATCCAAAACTCCAAAATTCCGAAACTCGGAAACTCCAAAACTCCGAACCTCCAAAATCTCCAAAACTCCACAACCCCGAATCTCCAAAACTCCGAAAATCCAAAAATCCATACCTCCAAATCCAAACTTCTAAAACTCCAAAACTACAAAACTACAAAATTCTGGAACAACAACACTCCGAATCTCCAAAAATCCATACCTCCAAAACTCCAAAAATCCATAACTCCGAAACTCCAAAACTCCAAAAGTGCAAAAATACAAAACTCCAAAACTCAAAAACTCCGAAACTCCAAAAATCCAAAACTCCAAAGCTCCAAAACTCCGAAACTCCGAAAATCCAAAACACCAAATCTCCAAAACTCTGAAACTCCAAAACTCCAAAACTACAAAATTACGAAACTCCAAAACTGCAAAAATCCAAAACTCCAAAATTCCGAAACTCGGAAACTCCAAAACTCCGAAACTCCGAAACTCCGAAAATCCAGAACTCCAAAACTCCAAAGCTCTAAAACTCCAGACGTCCAATAATCCGAAACTCCGAAAGTCCAAAACTCCAAACATCCAAAACTCCAAAAATCCAAAACTTAAAATTCGAAACTCCAAAACTCCAAAACTCCGAAACTGCAAAACTCCAAAACTCCGAAACTCCAAAATTCCGAAACTCCAAAACTCCGAAACTCCGAAAATCCGGAACTCCAAAACTCCAAAACTCCAAAAATCCAAAACTCCAAAATTGCGAAACTCGGAAACCACAAAACTCGGAAACTCCAAAACTCCGAACCTCCAAAATCTCCAAAGCTCCACAACCCCGAATCTCCAAAACTCTGAAACTCCAAAAATCCATACCTCCAAAATCCAAAATTCTAAAACTCCAAAACTACAAAACTACAAAATATTGGAAAAACAAAACCCCAAATCTCCAAAAATCCATACCTCCAAAACTCCAAGAATCCAAAACTCCGAAACTCCAAAACTCCAAAAGTGCAAAAATCCAAAACTCCAAAGCTCTAAAACTCCAAAAGTCCAATAATCCGAAACTCGAAAGTCCAAAACTCCAAAAATCCAAGACTCCAAAAATCCAGAACTCCAAAAATTCAAAACTCGAAAACTCCAAAACTGCAAAAATCCAAAACTCCAAAATTCCGAAACTCGGAAACTCCAAAACTCGGAAACTCCAAAACTCCGAACCTCCAAAATCTCCAAAACTCCACAACCCCGAATCTCCAAAACTCCGAAAACTCCAAAATTCCATACCTCCAAAATCCAAACTTCTAAAAGTCCAAAACTACAAAACTACAAAATTCTGGAACAACAAAACCCCGAATCTCCAAAAATCCATACCTCCAAAACTCCGAAACTCCAAAACTCCAAAAGTGCAAAAATCCAAAACTCCAAAACTCACAAATCCAAAACTCGGAAACTCCAAAACTCGGAAAGTCCAAAACTCCGAACCTCCAAATTCTCCAAAACTCCACAACCCCGAATCTCCAAAACTCCGAAAACTCCAAAATTCCATACCTCCAAAATCCAAACTTCTCAAACTCCAAAACTACAAAACTACAAAATTTTGGAACAACAAAATCCGAATCTCCAAAAATCCATACCTCCAAAACTCCGAAACTCCACAACTCCAAAAGTGCAAAAATCCAAAACTCCAAAACTCAAAAACTCCAAAACTCCAAAAATCCAAAACTCCAAAACTCCAAAACTCCGAAACTCCGAAAATCCAAAACACCAAAACTCCAAAACTCTGAAACTCCAAAACTCCAAAACTACAAAATTACGAAACTCCAAAACTGCAAAAATCCAGAACGCCAAAACTCCAAAGCTCTAAAACTCCAGATGTCCAATAATCCGAAACTCCGAAAGTCCAAAACTCCAAACATCCAAAACTCCAAAAATCCAAAACTTAAAATTCGAAACTCCAAAACTCCGAAACTGCAAAACTCGAGAACTCCGAAACTCCAAAATTCCGAAACTCCTAAACTCCGAAACTCCGAAAATACGGAACTCCAAAACTCCAAAACTCCAAAGCTCTAAAACTCCAAAACTCCAAATCTCCAAAAATCCAAAACTCCAAAATTCCGAAACTCGGAAACTCCAAAACTCGGAAACTCCAAAACTCCGAACCTCCAAAACTCCACAACCCCTCAAAACTCAAAACCTCCAAAAATCCAAAACACCAAAACTCCAATGCTTTAAAAATCCAAAACTCCAAAAATGCAAAACTCCAAAAATCGAAAACTTAAAAACTCCAAAACTCCACAAATCCGAAACTCCAAAACTCCGAAACTCACAAATTCCGAAACTCCGCAACCCCGAATCTCCAAAACTCTGAAACTCCAAAACTCCGAAACTCCAAAAAGCAGAACTCCAAAACTCCAAAGCTCTAAAACTCCAAATGTCCAATAATCCGAAACTCCGAAAGTCCAAAACTCCAAAAATCCAATACTACAAAAATCCAAAACTCCAAAAATCCAAAACTCGAAAACTCCAAAACTGCAAAAATCCAAAACTCCAAAATTCCGAAACTCGGAAACTCCAAAACTCCGAACCTCCAAAATCTCCAAAACTCCACAACCCCGAATCTCCAAAACTCCGAAAATCCAAAAATCCATACCTCCAAATCCAAACTTCTAAAACTCCAAAACTACAAAACTACAAAATTCTGGAACAACACCCCGAATCTCCAAAAATCCATACCTCCAAAACTCCGAAACTCCAAAACTCCAAAAGTGCAAAAATCCAAAACTCCAAAACTCAAAAACTCAAAAACTCCAAAAATCCAAAACTCCAAAACTCCAAAACTCCGAAACTCCGAAAATCCAAAACACCAAAACTCCAAAACTCTGAAACTCCAAAACTCCAAAACTCCAAAACTCCAAAACTACAAAATTACAAAACTCCAAAACTGCAAAAATCCAAAACTCCAAAATTCCGAAACTCGGAAACTCCAAAACTCCGAAACTCCGAAACTCCGAAAATCCAGAACTCCAAAACTCCAAAGCTCTAAAACTCCAGACGTCCAATAATCCGAAACTCCGAAAGTCCAAAACTCCAAACATCCAAAACTCCAAAAATCCAAAACTTAAAATTCGAAACTCCAAAACTCCAAAACTCCGAAACTGCAAAACTCCAAAACTCCGAAACTCCAAAATTCCGAAACTCCAAAACTCCGAAACTCCGAAAATCCGGAACTCCAAAACTCCAAAACTCCAAAAATCCAAAACTCCAAAATTCCGAAACTCGGAAACCACAAAACTCGGAAACTCCAAAACTCCGAACCTCCAAAATCTCCAAAGCTCCACAACCCCGAATCTCCAAAACTCTGAAACTCCAAAAATCCATACCTCCAAAATCCAAAATTCTAAAACTCCAAAACTACAAAACTACAAAATATTGGAAAAACAAAACCCCAAATCTCCAAAAATCCATACCTCCAAAACTCCAAGAATCCAAAACTCCGAAACTCCAAAACTCCAAAAGTGCAAAAATCCAAAACTCCAAAGCTCTAAAACTCCAAAAGTCCAATAATCCGAAACTCGAAAGTCCAAAACTCCAAAAATCCAAGACTCCAAAAATCCAGAACTCCAAAAATTCAAAACTCGAAAACTCCAAAACTGCAAAAATCCAAAACTCCAAAATTCCGGAACTCGGAAACTCCAAAACTCGGAAACTCCAAAACTCCGAACCTCCAAAATCTCTAAAACTCCACAACCCCGAATCTCCAAAACTCCGAAAACTCCAAAATTCCATACCTCCAAAATCCAAACTTCTAAAAGTCCAAAACTACAAAATTCTGGAACAACAAAACCCCGAATCTCCAAAAATCCATACCTCCAAAACTCCGAAACTCCAAAACTGCAAAAGTGCAAAAATCCAAAACTCCAAAACTCACAAATCCAAAACTCGGAAACTCCAAAACTCGGAAACTCCAAAACTCCGAACCTCCAAAATCTCCAAAACTCCACAACCCCGAATCTCCAAAACTCCGAAAACTCCAAAATTCCATACCTCCAAAATCCAAACTTCTCAAACTCCAAAACTACAAAACTACAAAATTCTGGAACAACAAAACCCCAAATCTCCAAAAATCCATACCTCCAAAACTCCAAAAGTCCAAAACTCCAAAAGTGCAAAATCCAAAACTCAAAAACTCCAAAACTCCAAAAATCCAAAACTCCAAAACTCCAAAACTCTGAAACACCGAAACTACAAAAATCCGAAACTCCAAAACTCCGAATCTCCAAAACTACAAAATTCCGAAACTCCAAAACTATGAAACTCCAAAATACTTAAACTCACAACACTAAATCTCCAAAACTCCGAAACTCCAAAGCTCTAAAAGTGCAAAAATCCAGAACTCCGAAACTCAAAAACTCCAAAAAACAAAAACTCCAAAACTCCAAAACTCCAAAATTCCGAAACTGCAAAACTCCGAAACTCCGAAAATCTGGAACTCCAAAACTCCAAAGCTCTAAAACTCCAAAAGTCCAATAATCCGAAACTCCGAAAGTCCAAAACTCCAAAAATCCAAAACTCCAAAAATCCAAAACTCAAAAACTCCAAAACTCCAAAACTCCAATAATCTGCAACTCTGAAAATCCAAAGCTCCAAAAATCCAAAACACAAAAACTCCAATGCTCCAAAAATCCAAAACCCCAAATATCCAAAACTCCAAAAATCGAAAAATCCGAAGCTCCAAAACATGAAAACTCCGAAACCCTGAATCTCCAAAACTCCAAAAATCCATACCTCCAAAATCCAAAATTCTAAAACTCCAAAACTCCAAAACTACAAAATTCTGGAACAACAAAACCCCAAATCTCCAAAAATCCATACCTCCAAAACTCCAAAAGTCCAAAACTCCAAAAGTGCAAAATCCAAAACTCAAAAACTCCAAAACTCCAAAAATCCAAAACTCCAAAACTCCAAAACTCTGAAACACCGAAACTACAAAAATCCGAAACTCCAAAACTCCGAATCTCCAAAACTACAAAATTCCGAAACTCCAAAACTATGAAACTCCAAAATACTTAAACTCACAACACTAAATCTCCAAAACTCCGAAACTCCAAAGCTCTAAAAGTGCAAAAATCCAGAACTCCGAAACTCAAAAACTCCAAAAAACAAAAACTCCAAAACTCGAAAACTCCAAAATTCCGAAACTGCAAAACTCCGAAACTCCGAAAATCTGGAACTCCAAAACTCCAAAGCTCTAAAACTCCAAAAGTCCAATAATCCGAAACTCCGAAAGTCCAAAACTCCAAAAATCCAAAACTCCTAAAATCCAAAACTCCAAAAATCCAAAACTCGAAAACTCCAAAACTGCAAAAATCCAAAACTCCAAAATTCCGAAACTCGGAAACTCCAAGACTCTGAACCTCCAAAATCTCCAAAGCTCCACAACCCCGAATCTCCAAAACTCTGAAACTCCAAAAATCCATACCTCCAAAATCCAAAATTCTAAAACTCCAAAACTACAAAACTACAAAATATTGGAACAACAAAACCCCAAATCTCCAAAAATCCATACCTCCAAAACTCCAAGAATCCAAAACTCCGAAACTCCAAAACTCCAAAAGTGCAAAAATCCAAAACTCCAAAGCTCTAAAACTCCAAAAGTCCAATAATGCGAAACTCCGAAAGTCCAAAACTCCAAAAATCCAAGACTCCAAAAATCCAAAACTCCAAAAATTCAAAACTCGAAAACTCCAAAACTGCAAAAATCCAAAACTCCAAAATTCCGAAACTCGGAAACTCCAAAACTCGGAAACTCCAAAACTCCGAACCTCCAAAATCTCCAAAACTCCACAACCCCGAATCTCCAAAACTCCGAAAACTCCAAAATTCCATACCTCCAAAATCCAAACTTCTAAAAGTCCAAAGCTACAAAACTACAAATTTCTGGAACAACAAAACCCCGAATCTCCAAAAATCCATACCTCCAAAACTCCGAAACTCCAAAACTCCAAAAGTGCAAAAATCCAAAACTCCAAAACTCACAAATCCAAAACTCGGAAACTCCAAAACTCGGAAACTCCAAAACTCCGAACCTCCAAAATCTCCAAAACTCCACAACCCCGAATCTCCAAAACTTCTAAAACTCCAAAACTACAAAACTACAAAATTCTGGAACAACAAAACCCCGAATCTCCAAAAATCCATACCTCCAAAACTCCGAAACTGCAAAAATCCAAAACTCCAAAATTCCGAAACTCGGAAACTCCAAAACTCGGAAACTCCAAAACTCCGAACCTCCAAAATCTCTAAAACTCCACAACCCCGAATCTCCAAAACTCCGAAAACTCCAAAATTCCATACCTCCAAAATCCAAACTTCTAAAAGTCCAAAACTACAAAACTACAAAATTCTGGAACAACAAAACCCCGAATCTCCAAAAATCCATACCTCCAAAACTCCGAAACTCCAAAACTCCAAAAGTGCAAAAATCCAAAACTCCAAAACTCACAAATCCAAAACTCGGAAACTCCAAAACTCGGAAAGTCCAAAACTCCGAACCTCCAAATTCTCCAAAACTCCACAACCCCGAATCTCCAAAACTCCGAAAACTCCAAAATTCCATACCTCCAAAATCCAAACTTCTCAAACTCCAAAACTACAAAACTACAAAATTTTGGAACAACAAAATCCGAATCTCCAAAAATCCATACCTCCAAAACTCCGAAACTCCAAAACTCCAAAAGTGCAAAAATCCAAAACTCCAAAACTCAAAAACTCCAAAACTCCAAAAATCCAAAACTCCAAAACTCCAGAACTCCGAAACTCCGAAAATCCAAAACACCAAAACTCCAAAACTCCAAAACTACAAAATTACGAAACTCCAAAACTGCAAAAATCCAGAACTCCAAAACTCCAAAGCTCTAAAACTCCAGATGTCCAATAATCCGAAACTCCGAAAGTCCAAAACTCCAAACATCCAAAACTCCAAAAATCCAAAACTTAAAATTCGAAACTCCAAAACTCCGAAACTGCAAAACTCGAGAACTCCGAAACTCCAAAATTCCGAAACTCCTAAACTCCGAAACTCCGAAAATACGGAACTCCAAAACTCCAAAACTCCAAAGCTCTAAAACTCCAAAACTCCAAATCTCCAAAAATCCAAAACTCCAAAATTCCGAAACTCGGAAACTCCAAAACTCGGAAACTCCAAAACTCCGAACCTCCAAAACTCCACAACCCCTCAAAACTCAAAACCTCCAAAAATCCAAAACACCAAAACTCCAATGCTTTAAAAATCCAAAACTCCAAAAATGCAAAACTCCAAAAATCGAAAACTTAAAAACTCCAAAACTCCACAAATCCGAAACTCCAAAACTCCGAAACTCACAAATTCCGAAACTCCGCAACCCCGAATCTCCAAAACTCTGAAACTCCAAAACTCCGAAACTCCAAAAAGCAGAACTCCAAAACTCCAAAGCTCTAAAACTCCAAATGTCCAATAATCCGAAACTCCGAAAGTCCAAAACTCGGAAACTCCAAAACTCCGAACCTCCAAAATCTCCAAAACTCCACAACCCCGAATCTCCAAAACTTCTAAAACTCCAAAACTACAAAACTACAAAATTCTGGAACAACAAAACCCCGAATCTCCAAAAATCCATACCTCCAAAACTCCGAAACTGCAAAAATCCAAAACTCCAAAATTCCGAAACTCGGAAACTCCAAAACTCGGAAACTCCAAAACTCCGAACCTCCAAAATCTCTAAAACTCCACAACCCCGAATCTCCAAAACTCCGAAAACTCCAAAATTCCATACCTCCAAAATCCAAACTTCTAAAAGTCCAAAACTACAAAATTCTGGAACAACAAAACCCCGAATCTCCAAAAATCCATACCTCCAAAACTCCGAAACTCCAAAACTGCAAAAGTGCAAAAATCCAAAACTCCAAAACTCACAAATCCAAAACTCGGAAACTCCAAAACTCGGAAACTCCAAAACTCCGAACCTCCAAAATCTCCAAAACTCCACAACCCCGAATCTCCAAAACTCCGAAAACTCCAAAATTCCATACCTCCAAAATCCAAACTTCTCAAACTCCAAAACTACAAAACTACAAAATTCTGGAACAACAAAACCCCAAATCTCCAAAAATCCATACCTCCAAAACTCCAAAAGTCCAAAACTCCAAAAGTGCAAAATCCAAAACTCAAAAACTCCAAAACTCCAAAAATCCAAAACTCCAAAACTCCAAAACTCTGAAACACCGAAACTACAAAAATCCGAAACTCCAAAACTCCGAATCTCCAAAACTACAAAATTCCGAAACTCCAAAACTATGAAACTCCAAAATACTTAAACTCACAACACTAAATCTCCAAAACTCCGAAACTCCAAAGCTCTAAAAGTGCAAAAATCCAGAACTCCGAAACTCAAAAACTCCAAAAAACAAAAACTCCAAAACTCCAAAACTCCAAAATTCCGAAACTGCAAAACTCCGAAACTCCGAAAATCTGGAACTCCAAAACTCCAAAGCTCTAAAACTCCAAAAGTCCAATAATCCGAAACTCCGAAAGTCCAAAACTCCAAAAATCCAAAACTCCAAAAATCCAAAACTCAAAAACTCCAAAACTCCAAAACTCCAATAATCTGCAACTCTGAAAATCCAAAGCTCCAAAAATCCAAAACACAAAAACTCCAATGCTCCAAAAATCCAAAACCCCAAATATCCAAAACTCCAAAAATCGAAAAATCCGAAGCTCCAAAACATGAAAACTCCGAAACCCTGAATCTCCAAAACTCCAAAAATCCATACCTCCAAAATCCAAAATTCTAAAACTCCAAAACTCCAAAACTACAAAATTCTGGAACAACAAAACCCCAAATCTCCAAAAATCCATACCTCCAAAACTCCAAAAGTCCAAAACTCCAAAAGTGCAAAATCCAAAACTCAAAAACTCCAAAACTCCAAAAATCCAAAACTCCAAAACTCCAAAACTCTGAAACACCGAAACTACAAAAATCCGAAACTCCAAAACTCCAAAACTCCGAATCTCCAAAACTACAAAATTCCGAAACTCCAAAACTATGAAACTCCAAAATACTTAAACTCACAACACTAAATCTCCAAAACTCCGAAACTCCAAAGCTCTAAAAGTGCAAAAATCCAGAACTCCGAAACTCAAAAACTCCAAAAAACAAAAACTCCAAAACTCGAAAACTCCAAAATTCCGAAACTGCAAAACTCCGAAACTCCGAAAATCTGGAACTCCAAAACTCCAAAGCTCTAAAACTCCAAAAGTCCAATAATCCGAAACTCCGAAAGTCCAAAACTCCAAAAATCCAAAACTCCTAAAATCCAAAACTCCAAAAATCCAAAACTCGAAAACTCCAAAACTGCAAAAATCCAAAACTCCAAAATTCCGAAACTCGGAAACTCCAAGACTCTGAACCTCCAAAATCTCCAAAGCTCCACAACCCCGAATCTCCAAAACTCTGAAACTCCAAAAATCCATACCTCCAAAATCCAAAATTCTAAAACTCCAAAACTACAAAACTACAAAATATTGGAACAACAAAACCCCAAATCTCCAAAAATCCATACCTCCAAAACTCCAAGAATCCAAAACTCCGAAACTCCAAAACTCCAAAAGTGCAAAAATCCAAAACTCCAAAGCTCTAAAACTCCAAAAGTCCAATAATGCGAAACTCCGAAAGTCCAAAACTCCAAAAATCCAAGACTCCAAAAATCCAAAACTCCAAAAATTCAAAACTCGAAAACTCCAAAACTGCAAAAATCCAAAACTCCAAAATTCCGAAACTCGGAAACTCCAAAACTCGGAAACTCCAAAACTCCGAACCTCCAAAATCTCCAAAACTCCACAACCCCGAATCTCCAAAACTCCGAAAACTCCAAAATTCCATACCTCCAAAATCCAAACTTCTAAAAGTCCAAAGCTACAAAACTACAAATTTCTGGAACAACAAAACCCCGAATCTCCAAAAATCCATACCTCCAAAACTCCGAAACTCCAAAACTCCAAAAGTGCAAAAATCCAAAACTCCAAAACTCACAAATCCAAAACTCGGAAACTCCAAAACTCGGAAACTCCAAAACTCCGAACCTCCAAAATCTCCAAAACTCCACAACCCCGAATCTCCAAAACTTCTAAAACTCCAAAACTACAAAACTACAAAATTCTGGAACAACAAAACCCCGAATCTCCAAAAATCCATACCTCCAAAACTCCGAAACTGCAAAAATCCAAAACTCCAAAATTCCGAAACTCGGAAACTCCAAAACTCGGAAACTCCAAAACTCCGAACCTCCAAAATCTCTAAAACTCCACAACCCCGAATCTCCAAAACTCCGAAAACTCCAAAATTCCATACCTCCAAAATCCAAACTTCTAAAAGTCCAAAACTACAAAACTACAAAATTCTGGAACAACAAAACCCCGAATCTCCAAAAATCCATACCTCCAAAACTCCGAAACTCCAAAACTCCAAAAGTGCAAAAATCCAAAACTCCAAAACTCACAAATCCAAAACTCGGAAACTCCAAAACTCGGAAAGTCCAAAACTCAGAACCTCCAAATTCTCCAAAACTCCACAACCCCGAATCTCCAAAACTCCGAAAACTCCAAAATTCCATACCTCCAAAATCCAAACTTCTCAAACTCCAAAACTACAAAACTACAAAATTTTGGAACAACAAAATCCGAATCTCCAAAAATCCATACCTCCAAAACTCCGAAACTCCAAAACTCCAAAAGTGCAAAAATCCAAAACTCCAAAACTCAAAAACTCCAAAACTCCAAAAATCCAAAACTCCAAAACTCCAAAACTCCGAAACTCCGAAAATCCAAAACACCAAAACTCCAAAACTCTGAAACTCCAAAACTCCAAAACTACAAAATTACGAAACTCCAAAACTGCAAAAATCCAGAACTCCAAAACTCCAAAGCTCTAAAACTCCAGATGTCCAATAATCCGAAACTCCGAAAGTCCAAAACTCCAAACATCCAAAACTCCAAAAATCCAAAACTTAAAATTCGAAACTCCAAAACTCCGAAACTGCAAAACTCGAGAACTCCGAAACTCCAAAATTCCGAAACTCCTAAACTCCGAAACTCCGAAAATACGGAACTCCAAAACTCCAAAACTCCAAACCTCTAAAACTCCAAAACTCCAAATCTCCAAAAATCCAAAACTCCCAAATTCCGAAACTCGGAAACTCCAAAACTCGGAAACTCCAAAACTCCGAACCTCCAAAACTCCACAACCCCTCAAAACTCAAAACCTCCAAAAATCCAAAACACCAAAACTCCAATGCTTTAAAAATCCAAAACTCCAAAAATGCAAAACTCCAAAAATCGAAAACTTAAAAACTCCAAAACTCCACAAATCCGAAACTCCAAAACTCCGAAACTCACAAATTCCGAAACTCCGCAACCCCGAATCTCCAAAACTCTGAAACTCCAAAACTCCGAAACTCCAAAAAGCAGAACTCCAAAACTCCAAAGCTCTAAAACTCCAAATGTCCAATAATCCGAAACTCCGAAAGTCCAAAACTCCAAAAATCCAATACTACAAAAATCCAAAACTCCAAAAATCCAAAACTCGAAAACTCCAAAACTGCAAAAATCCAAAACTCCAAAATTCCGAAACTCGGAAACTCCAAAACTCCGAACCTCCAAAATCTCCAAAACTCCACAACCCCGAATCTCCAAAACTCCGAAAATCCAAAAATCCATACCTCCAAATCCAAACTTCTAAAACTCCAAAACTACAAAACTACAAAATTCTGGAACAACAACACCCCGAATCTCCAAAAATCCATACCTCCAAAACTCCAAAAATGCATAACTCCGAAACTCCAAAACTCCAAAAGTGCAAAAATACAAAACTCCAAAACTCAAAAACTCCGAAACTCCAAAAATCCAAAACTCCAAAGCTCCAAAACTCCGAAACTCCGAAAATCCAAAACACCAAAACTCCAAAACTCTGAAACTCCAAAACTCCAAAAATCCAAAACTACAAAATTACAAAACTCCAAAACTGCAAAAATCCAAAACTCCAAAATTCCTAAACTCGGAAACTCCAAAACTCCGAAACTCCGAAACTCCGAAAATCCAGAACTCCTAAACTCCAAAACTCTAAAACTCCAGACGTCCAATAATCCGAAACTCCGAAAGTCCAAAACTCCAAACATCCAAAACTCCAAAAATCCAAAACTTAAAATTCGAAACTCCAAAACTCCAAAACTCCGAAACTGCAAAACTCCAAAACTCCGAAACTCCAAAATTCCGAAACTCCAAAACTCCGAAACTCCGAAAATCCGGAACTCCAAAACTCCAAAACTCCAAAAATCCAAAACTCCAAAATTCCGAAACTCGGAAACCACAAAACTCGGAAACTCCAAAACTCCGAACCTCCAAAATCTCCAAAGCTCCACAACCCCGAATCTCCAAAACTCTGAAACTCCAAAAATCCATACCTCGAAAATCCAAAATTCTAAAACTCCAAAACTACAAAACTACAAAATATTGGAAAAACAAAACCCCAAATCTCCAAAAATCCATACCTCCAAAACTCCAAGAATCCAAAACTCCGAAACTCCAAAACTCCAAAAGTGCAAAAATCCAAAACTCCAAAGCTCTAAAACTCCAAAAGTCCAATAATCCGAAACTCGAAAGTCCAAAACTCCAAAAATCCAAGACTCCAAAAATCCAGAACTCCAAAAATTCAAAACTCGAAAACTCCAAAACTGCAAAAATCCAAAACTCCAAAATTCCGAAACTCGGAAACTCCAAAACTCGGAAACTCCAAAACTCCGAACCTCCAAAATCTCTAAAACTCCACAACCCCGAATCTCCAAAACTCCGAAAACTCCAAAATTCCATACCTCCAAAATCCAAACTTCTAAAAGTCCAAAACTACAAAATTCTGGAACAACAAAACCCCGAATCTCCAAAAATCCATACCTCCAAAACTCCGAAACTCCAAAACTCCAAAAGTGCAAAAATCCAAAACTCCAAAACTCACAAATCCAAAACTCGGAAACTCCAAAACTCGGAAACTCCAAAACTCCGAACCTCCAAAATCTCCAAAACTCCACAACCCCGAATCTCCAAAACTCCGAAAACTCCAAAATTCCATACCTCCAAAATCCAAACTTCTCAAACTCCAAAACTACAAAACTACAAAATTCTGGAACAACAAAACCCCAAATCTCCAAAAATCCATACCTCCAAAACTCCAAAAGTCCAAAACTCCAAAAGTGCAAAATCGAAAACTCAAAAACTCCAAAACTCCAAAAATCCAAAACTCCAAAACTCCAAAACTCTGAAACACCGAAACTACAAAAATCCGAAACTCCAAAACTCCGAATCTCCAAAACTACAAAATTCCGAAACTCCAAAACTATGAAACTCCAAAATACTTAAACTCACAACACTAAATCTCCAAAACTCCGAAACTCCAAAGCTCTAAAAGTGCAAAAATCCAGAACTCCGAAACTCAAAAACTCCAAAAAACAAAAACTCCAAAACTCCAAAACTCCAAAATTCCGAAACTGCAAAACTCCGAAACTCCGAAAATCTGGAACTCCAAAACTCCAAAGCTCTAAAACTCCAAAAGTCCAATAATCCGAAACTCCGAAAGTCCAAAACTCCAAAAATCCAAAACTCCAAAAATCCAAAACTCAAAAACTCCAAAACTCCAAAACTCCAATAATCTGCAACTCTGAAAATCCAAAGCTCCAAAAATCCAAAACACAAAAACTCCAATGCTCCAAAAATCCAAAACCCCAAATATCCAAAACTCCAAAAATCGAAAAATCCGAAGCTCCAAAACATGAAAACTCCGAAACCCTGAATCTCCAAAACTCCAAAAATCCATACCTCCAAAATCCAAAATTCTAAAACTCCAAAACTCCAAAACTACAAAATTCTGGAACAACAAAACCCCAAATCTCCAAAAATCCATAGCTCCAAAACTCCAAAAGTCCAAAACTCCAAAAGTGCAAAATCCAAAACTCAAAAACTCCAAAACTCCAAAAATCCAAAACTCCAAAGCTCTAAAACTCCAAAAGTCCAATAATCCGAAACTCGAAAGTCCAAAACTCCAAAAATCCAAGACTCCAAAAATCCAGAACTCCAAAAATTCAAAACTCGAAAACTCCAAAACTGCAAAAATCCAAAACTCCAAAATTCCGAAACTCGGAAACTCCAAAACTCGGAAACTCCAAAACTCCGAACCTCCAAAATCTCTAAAACTCCACAACCCCGAATCTCCAAAACTCCGAAAACTCCAAAATTCCATACCTCCAAAATCCAAACTTCTAAAAGTCCAAAACTACAAAATTCTGGAACAACAAAACCCCGAATCTCCAAAAATCCATACCTCCAAAACTCCGAAACTCCAAAACTCCAAAAGTGCAAAAATCCAAAACTCCAAAACTCACAAATCCAAAACTCGGAAACTCCAAAACTCGGAAACTCCAAAACTCCGAACCTCCAAAATCTCCAAAACTCCACAACCCCGAATCTCCAAAACTCCGAAAACTCCAAAATTCCATACCTCCAAAATCCAAACTTCTCAAACTCCAAAACTACAAAACTACAAAATTCTGGAACAACAAAACCCCAAATCTCCAAAAATCCATACCTCCAAAACTCCAAAAGTCCAAAACTCCAAAAGTGCAAAATCGAAAACTCAAAAACTCCAAAACTCCAAAAATCCAAAACTCCAAAACTCCAAAACTCTGAAACACCGAAACTACAAAAATCCGAAACTCCAAAACTCCGAATCTCCAAAACTACAAAATTCCGAAACTCCAAAACTATGAAACTCCAAAATACTTAAACTCACAACACTAAATCTCCAAAACTCCGAAACTCCAAAGCTCTAAAAGTGCAAAAATCCAGAACTCCGAAACTCAAAAACTCCAAAAAACAAAAACTCCAAAACTCCAAAACTCCAAAATTCCGAAACTGCAAAACTCCGAAACTCCGAAAATCTGGAACTCCAAAACTCCAAAGCTCTAAAACTCCAAAAGTCCAATAATCCGAAACTCCGAAAGTCCAAAACTCCAAAAATCCAAAACTCCAAAAATCCAAAACTCAAAAACTCCAAAACTCCAAAACTCCAATAATCTGCAACTCTGAAAATCCAAAGCTCCAAAAATCCAAAACACAAAAACTCCAATGCTCCAAAAATCCAAAACCCCAAATATCCAAAACTCCAAAAATCGAAAAATCCGAAGCTCCAAAACATGAAAACTCCGAAACCCTGAATCTCCAAAACTCCAAAAATCCATACCTCCAAAATCCAAAATTCTAAAACTCCAAAACTCCAAAACTACAAAATTCTGGAACAACAAAACCCCAAATCTCCAAAAATCCATAGCTCCAAAACTCCAAAAGTCCAAAACTCCAAAAGTGCAAAATCCAAAACTCAAAAACTCCAAAACTCCAAAAATCCAAAACTCCAAAACTCCAAAACTCTGAAACACCGAAACTACAAAAATCCGAAACTCCAAAACTCCAAAACTCCGAATCTCCAAAACTACAAAATTCCGAAACTCCAAAACTATGAAACTCCAAAATACTTAAACTCACAACACTAAATCTCCAAAACTCCGAAACTCCAAAGCTCTAAAAGTGCAAAAATCCAGAACTCCGAAACTCAAAAACTCCAAAAAACAAAAACTCCAAAACTCGAAAACTCCAAAATTCCGAAACTGCAAAACTCCGAAACTCCGAAAATCTGGAACTCCAAAACTCCAAAGCTCTAAAACTCCAAAAGTCCAATAATCCGAAACTCCGAAAGTCCAAAACTCCAAAAATCCAAAACTCCTAAAATCCAAAACTCCAAAAATCCAAAACTCGAAAACTCCAAAACTGCAAAAATCCAAAACTCCAAAATTCCGAAACTCGGAAACTCCAAGACTCTGAACCTCCAAAATCTCCAAAGCTCCACAACCCCGAATCTCCAAAACTCTGAAACTCCAAAAATCCATACCTCCAAAATCCAAAATTCTAAAACTCCAAAACTACAAAACTACAAAATATTGGAACAACAAAACCCCAAATCTCCAAAAATCCATACCTCCAAAACTCCAAGAATCCAAAACTCCGAAACTCCAAAACTCCAAAAGTGCAAAAATCCAAAACTCCAAAGCTCTAAAACTCCAAAAGTCCAATAATGCGAAACTCCGAAAGTCCAAAACTCCAAAAATCCAAGACTCCAAAAATCCAAAACTCCAAAAATTCAAAACTCCAAAACTCCAAAACTGCAAAAATCCAAAACTCCAAAATTCCGAAACTCGGAAACTCCAAAACTCGGAAACTCCAAAACTCCGAACCTCCAAAATCTCCAAAACTCCACAACCCCGAATCTCCAAAACTCCGAAAACTCCAAAATTCCATACCTCCAAAATCCAAACTTCTAAAAGTCCAAAGCTACAAAACTACAAATTTCTGGAACAACAAAACCCCGAATCTCCAAAAATCCATACCTCCAAAACTCCGAAACTCCAAAACTCCAAAAGTGCAAAAATCCAAAACTCCAAAACTCACAAATCCAAAACTCGGAAACTCCAAAACTCGGAAACTCCAAAACTCCGAACCTCCAAAATCTCCAAAACTCCACAACCCCGAATCTCCAAAACTTCTAAAACTCCAAAACTACAAAACTACAAAATTCTGGAACAACAAAACCCCGAATCTCCAAAAATCCATACCTCCAAAACTCCGAAACTGCAAAAATCCAAAACTCCAAAATTCCGAAACTCGGAAACTCCAAAACTCAGAAACTCCAAAACTCCGAACCTCCAAAATCTCTAAAACTCCACAACCCCAAATCTCCAAAACTCCGAAAACTCCAAAATTCCATACCTCCAAAATCCAAACTTCTCAAACTCCAAAACTACAAAACTACAAAATTTTGGAACAACAAAATCCGAATCTCCAAAAATCCATACCTCCAAAACTCCGAAACTCCAAAACTCCAAAAGTGCAAAAATCCAAAACTCCAAAACTCAAAAACTCCAAAACTCCAAAAATCCAAAACTCCAAAACTCCAAAACTCCGAAACTCCGAAAATCCAAAACACCAAAACTCCAAAACTCTGAAACTCCAAAACTCCAAAACTACAAAATTACGAAACTCCAAAACTGCAAAAATCCAGAACTCCAAAACTCCAAAGCTCTAAAACTCCAGATGTCCAATAATCCGAAACTCCGAAAGTCCAAAACTCCAAACATCCAAAACTCCAAAAATCCAAAACTTAAAATTCGAAACTCCAAAACTCCGAAACTGCAAAACTCGAGAACTCCGAAACTCCAAAATTCCGAAACTCCTAAACTCCGAAACTCCGAAAATACGGAACTCCAAAACTCCAAAACTCCAAAGCTCTAAAACTCCAAAACTCCAAATCTCCAAAAATCCAAAACTCCAAAATTCCGAAACTCGGAAACTCCAAAACTCGGAAACTCCAAAACTCCGAACCTCCAAAACTCCACAACCCCTCAAAACTCAAAACCTCCAAAAATCCAAAACACCAAAACTCCAATGCTTTAAAAATCCAAAACTCCAAAAATGCAAAACTCCAAAAATCGAAAACTTAAAAACTCCAAAACTCCACAAATCCGAAACTCCAAAACTCCGAAACTCACAAATTCCGAAACTCCGCAACCCCGAATCTCCAAAACTCTGAAACTCCAAAACTCCGAAACTCCAAAAAGCAGAACTCCAAAACTCCAAAGCTCTAAAACTCCAAATGTCCAATAATCCGAAACTCCGAAAGTCCAAAACTTCAAAAATCCAATACTACAAAAATCCAAAACTCCAAAAATCCAAAACTCGAAAACTCCAAAACTGCAAAAATCCAAAACTCCAAAATTCCGAAACTCGGAAACTCCAAAACTCCGAACCTCCAAAATCTCCAAAACTCCACAACCCCGAATCTCCAAAACTCCGAAAATCCAAAAATCCATACCTCCAAATCCAAACTTCTAAAACTCCAAAACTACAAAACTACAAAATTCTGGAACAACAACACCCCGAATCTCCAAAAATCCATACCTCCAAAACTCCAAAAATGCATAACTCCGAAACTCCAAAACTCCAAAAGTGCAAAAATACAAAACTCCAAAACTCAAAAACTCCGAAACTCCAAAAATCCAAAACTCCAAAGCTCCAAAACTCCGAAACTCCGAAAATCCAAAACACCAAAACTCCAAAACTCTGAAACTCCAAAACTCCAAAACTCCAAAACTACAAAATTACAAAACTCCAAAACTGCAAAAATCCAAAACTCCAAAATTCCGAAACTCGGAAACTCCAAAACTCCGAAACTCCGAAACTCCGAAAATCCAGAACTCCAAAACTCCAAAGCTCTAAAACTCCAGACGTCCAATAATGCGAAACTCCGAAAGTCCAAAACTCCAAACATCCAAAACTCCAAAAATCCAAAACTTAAAATTCGAAACTCCAAAACTCCAAAACTCCGAAACTGCAAAACTCCAAAACTCCGAAACTCCAAAATTCCGAAACTCCAAAACTCCGAAACTCCGAAAATCCGGAACTCCAAAACTCCAAAACTCCAAAAATCCAAAACTCCAAAATTCCGAAACTCGGAAACCACAAAACTCGGAAACTCCAAAACTCCGAACCTCCAAAACTCCAAGAATCCAAAACTCCGAAACTCCAAAACTCCAAAAGTGCAAAAATCCAAAACTCCAAAGCTCTAAAACTCCAAAAGTCCAATAATCCGAAACTCGAAAGTCCAAAACTCCAAAAATCCAAGACTCCAAAAATCCAGAACTCCAAAAATTCAAAACTCGAAAACTCCAAAACTGCAAAAATCCAAAACTCCAAAATTCCGAAACTCGGAAACTCCAAAACTCGGAAACTCCAAAACTCCGAACCTCCAAAATCTCTAAAACTCCACAACCCCGAATCTCCAAAACTCCGAAAACTCCAAAATTCCATACCTCCAAAATCCAAACTTCTAAAAGTCCAAAACTACAAAATTCTGGAACAACAAAACCCCGAATCTCCAAAAATCCATACCTCCAAAACTCCGAAACTCCAAAACTCCAAAAGTGCAAAAATCCAAAACTCCAAAACTCACAAATCCAAAACTCGGAAACTCCAAAACTCGGAAACTCCAAAACTCCGAACCTCCAAAATCTCCAAAACTCCACAACCCCGAATCTCCAAAACTCCGAAAACTCCAAAATTCCATACCTCCAAAATCCAAACTTCTCAAACTCCAAAACTACAAAACTACAAAATTCTGGAACAACAAAACCCCAAATCTCCAAAAATCCATACCTCCAAAACTCCAAAAGTCCAAAACTCCAAAAGTCCAAAATCGAAAACTCAAAAACTCCAAAACTCCAAAAATCCAAAACTCCAAAACTCCAAAACTCTGAAACACCGAAACTACAAAAATCCGAAACTCCAAAACTCCGAATCTCCAAAACTACAAAATTCCGAAACTCCAAAACTATGAAACTCCAAAATACTTAAACTCACAACACTAAATCTCCAAAACTCCGAAACTCCAAAGCTCTAAAAGTGCAAAAATCCAGAACTCCGAAACTCAAAAACTCCAAAAAACAAAAACTCCAAAACTCCAAAACTCCAAAATTCCGAAACTGCAAAACTCCGAAACTCCGAAAATCTGGAACTCCAAAACTCCAAAGCTCTAAAACTCCAAAAGTCCAATAATCCGAAACTCCGAAAGTCCAAAACTCCAAAAATCCAAAACTCCAAAAATCCAAAACTCAAAAACTCCAAAACTCCAAAACTCCAATAATCTGCAACTCTGAAAATCCAAAGCTCCAAAAATCCAAAACACAAAAACTCCAATGCTCCAAAAATCCAAAACCCCAAATATCCAAAACTCCAAAAATCGAAAAATCCGAAGCTCCAAAACATGAAAACTCCGAAACCCTGAATCTCCAAAACTCCAAAAATCCATACCTCCAAAATCCAAAATTCTAAAACTCCAAAACTCCAAAACTACAAAATTCTGGAACAACAAAACCCCAAATCTCCAAAAATCCATAGCTCCAAAACTCCAAAAGTCCAAAACTCCAAAAGTGCAAAATCCAAAACTCAAAAACTCCAAAACTCCAAAAATCCAAAACTCCAAAACTCCAAAACTCTGAAACACCGAAACTACAAAAATCCGAAACTCCAAAACTCCAAAACTCCGAATCTCCAAAACTACAAAATTCCGAAACTCCAAAACTATGAAACTCCAAAATACTTAAACTCACAACACTAAATCTCCAAAACTCCGAAACTCCAAAGCTCTAAAAGTGCAAAAATCCAGAACTCCGAAACTCAAAAACTCCAAAAAACAAAAACTCCAAAACTCGAAAACTCCAAAATTGCGAAACTGCAAAACTCCGAAACTCCGAAAATCTGGAACTCCAAAACTCCAAAGCTCTAAAACTCCAAAAGTCCAATAATCCGAAACTCCGAAAGTCCAAAACTCCAAAAATCCAAAACTCCTAAAATCCAAAACTCCAAAAATCCAAAACTCGAAAACTCCAAAACTGCAAAAATCCAAAACTCCAAAATTCCGAAACTCGGAAACTCCAAGACTCTGAACCTCCAAAATCTCCAAAGCTCCACAACCCCGAATCTCCAAAACTCTGAAACTCCAAAAATCCATACCTCCAAAATCCAAAATTCTAAAACTCCAAAACTACAAAACTACAAAATATTGGAACAACAAAACCCCAAATCTCCAAAAATCCATACCTCCAAAACTCCAAGAATCCAAAACTCCGAAACTCCAAAACTCCAAAAGTGCAAAAATCCAAAACTCCAAAGCTCTAAAACTCCAAAAGTCCAATAATGCGAAACTCCGAAAGTCCAAAACTCCAAAAATCCAAGACTCCAAAAATCCAAAACTCCAAAAATTCAAAACTCCAAAACTCCAAAACTGCAAAAATCCAAAACTCCAAAATTCCGAAACTCGGAAACTTCAAAACTCGGAAACTCCAAAACTCCGAACCTCCAAAATCTCCAAAACTCCACAACCCCGAATCTCCAAAACTCCGAAAACTCCAAAATTCCATACCTCCAAAATCCAAACTTCTAAAAGTCCAAAGCTACAAAACTACAAATTTCTGGAACAACAAAACCCCGAATCTCCAAAAATCCATACCTCCAAAACTCCGAAACTCCAAAACTCCAAAAGTGCAAAAATCCAAAACTCCAAAACTCACAAATCCAAAACTCGGAAACTCCAAAACTCGGAAACTCCAAAACTCCGAACCTCCAAAATCTCCAAAACTCCACAACCCCGAATCTCCAAAACTTCTAAAACTCCAAAACTACAAAACTACAAAATTCTGGAACAACAAAACCCCGAATCTCCAAAAATCCATACCTCCAAAACTCCGAAACTGCAAAAATCCAAAACTCCAAAATTCCGAAACTCGGAAACTCCAAAACTCGGAAACTCCAAAACTCCGAACCTCCAAAATCTCTAAAACTCCACAACCCCGAATCTCCAAAACTCCGAAAACTCCAAAATTCCATACCTCCAAAATCCAAACTTCTAAAAGTCCAAAACTACAAAATTCTGGAACAACAAAACCCCGAATCTCCAAAAATCCATACCTCCAAAACTCCGAAACTCCAAAACTGCAAAAGTGCAAAAATCCAAAACTCCAAAACTCACAAATCCAAAACTCGGAAACTCCAAAACTCGGAAACTCCAAAACTCCGAACCTCCAAAATCTCCAAAACTCCACAACCCCGAATCTCCAAAACTCCGAAAACTCCAAAATTCCATACCTCCAAAATCCAAACTTCTCAAACTCCAAAACTACAAAACTACAAAATTCTGGAACAACAAAACCCCAAATCTCCAAAAATCCATACCTCCAAAACTCCAAAAGTCCAAAACTCCAAAAGTGCAAAATCCAAAACTCAAAAACTCCAAAACTCCAAAAATCCAAAACTCCAAAACTCCAAAACTCTGAAACACCGAAACTACAAAAATCCGAAACTCGAAAACTCCGAATCTCCAAAACTACAAAATTCCGAAACTCCAAAACTATGAAACTCCAAAATACTTAAACTCACAACACTAAATCTCCAAAACTCCGAAACTCCAAAGCTCTAAAAGTGCAAAAATCCAGAACTCCGAAACTCAAAAACTCCAAAAAACAAAAACTCCAAAACTCCAAAACTCCACAATTCCGAAACTGCAAAACTCCGAAACTCCGAAAATCTGGAACTCCAAAACTCCAAAGCTCTAAAACTCCAAAAGTCCAATAATTCGAAACTCCGAAAGTCCAAAACTCCAAAAATCCAAAACTCCAAAAATCCAAAACTCAAAAACTCCAAAACTCCAAAACTCCAATAATCTGCAACTCTGAAAATCCAAAGCTCCAAAAATCCAAAACACAAAAACTCCAATGCTCCAAAAATCCAAAACCCCAAATATCCAAAACTCCAAAAATCGAAAAATCCGAAGCTCCAAAACATGAAAACTCCGAAACCCTGAATCTCCAAAACTCCAAAAATCCATACCTCCAAAATCCAAAATTCTAAAACTCCAAAACTCCAAAACTACAAAATTCTGGAACAACAAAACCCCAAATCTCCAAAAATCCATACCTCCAAAACTCCAAAAGTCCAAAACTCCAAAAGTGCAAAATCCAAAACTCAAAAACTCCAAAACTCCAAAAATCCAAAACTCCAAAACTCCAAAACTCTGAAACACCGAAACTACAAAAATCCGAAACTCCAAACCTCCAAAACTCCGAATCTCCAAAACTACAAAATTCCGAAACTCCAAAACTATGAAACTCCAAAATACTTAAACTCACAACACTAAATCTCCAAAACTCCGAAACTCCAAAGCTCTAAAAGTGCAAAAATCCAGAACTCCGAAACTCAAAAACTCCAAAAAACAAAAACTCCAAAACTCGAAAACTCCAAAATTCCGAAACTGCAAAACTCCGAAACTCCGAAAATCTGGAACTCCAAAACTCCAAAGCTCTAAAACTCCAAAAGTCCAATAATCCGAAACTCCGAAAGTCCAAAACTCCAAAAATCCAAAACTCCTAAAATCCAAAACTCCAAAAATCCAAAACTCGAAAACTCCAAAACTGCAAAAATCCAAAACTCCAAAATTCCGAAACTCGGAAACTCCAAGACTCTGAACCTCCAAAATCTCCAAAGCTCCACAACCCCGAATCTCCAAAACTCTGAAACTCCAAAAATCCATACCTCCAAAATCCAAAATTCTAAAACTCCAAAACTACAAAACTACAAAATATTGGAACAACAAAACCCCAAATCTCCAAAAATCCATACCTCCAAAACTCCAAGAATCCAAAACTCCGAAACTCCAAAACTCCAAAAGTGCAAAAATCCAAAACTCCAAAGCTCTAAAACTCCAAAAGTCCAATAATGCGAAACTCCGAAAGTCCAAAACTCCAAAAATCCAAGACTCCAAAAATCCAAAACTCCAAAAATTCAAAACTCCAAAACTCCAAAACTGCAAAAATCCAAAACTCCAAAATTCCGAAACTCGGAAACTCCAAAACTCGGAAACTCCAAAACTCCGAACCTCCAAAATCTCCAAAACTCCACAACCCCGAATCTCCAAAACTCCGAAAACTCCAAAATTCCATACCTCCAAAATCCAAACTTCTAAAAGTCCAAAGCTACAAAACTACAAATTTCTGGAACAACAAAACCCCGAATCTCCAAAAATCCATACCTCCAAAACTCCGAAACTCCAAAACTCCAAAAGTGCAAAAATCCAAAACTCCAAAACTCACAAATCCAAAACTCGGAAACTCCAAAACTCGGAAACTTCAAAACTCCGAACCTCCAAAATCTCCAAAACTCCACAACCCCGAATCTCCAAAACTTCTAAAACTCCAAAACTACAAAACTACAAAATTCTGGAACAACAAAACCCCGAATCTCCAAAAATCCATACCTCCAAAACTCCGAAACTGCAAAAATCCAAAACTCCAAAATTCCGAAACTCGGAAACTCCAAAACTCGGAAACTCCAAAACTCCGAACCTCCAAAATCTCTAAAACTCCACAACCCCGAATCTCCAAAACTCCGAAAACTCCAAAATTCCATACCTCCAAAATCCAAACTTCTAAAAGTCCAAAACTACAAAATTCTGGAACAACAAAACCCCGAATCTCCAAAAATCCATACCTCCAAAACTCCGAAACTCCAAAACTGCAAAAGTGCAAAAATCCAAAACTCCAAAACTCACAAATCCAAAACTCGGAAACTCCAAAACTCGGAAACTCCAAAACTCCGAACCTCCAAAATCTCCAAAACTCCACAACCCCGAATCTCCAAAACTCCGAAAACTCCAAAATTCCATACCTCCAAAATCCAAACTTCTCAAACTCCAAAACTACAAAACTACAAAATTCTGGAACAACAAAACCCCAAATCTCCAAAAATCCATACCTCCAAAACTCCAAAAGTCCAAAACTCCAAAAGTGCAAAATCCAAAACTCAAAAACTCCAAAACTCTGAAACACCGAAACTACAAAAATCCGAAACTCCAAAACTCAGAATCTCCAAAACTACAAAATTCCGAAACTCCAAAACTATGAAACTCCAAAATACTTAAACTCACAACACTAAATCTCCAAAACTCCGAAACTCCAAAGCTCTAAAAGTGCAAAAATCCAGAACTCCGAAACTCAAAAACTCCAAAAAACAAAAACTCCAAAACTCCAAAACTCCAAAATTCCGAAACTGCAAAACTCCGAAACTCCGAAAATCTGGAACTCCAAAACTCCAAAGCTCTAAAACTCCAAAAGTCCAATAATCCGAAACTCCGAAAGTCCAAAACTCCAAAAATCCAAAACTCCAAAAATCCAAAACTCAAAAACTCCAAAACTCCAAAACTCCAATAATCTGCAACTCTGAAAATCCAAAGCTCCAAAAATCCAAAACACAAAAACTCCAATGCTCCAAAAATCCAAAACCCCAAATATCCAAAACTCCAAAAATCGAAAAATCCGAAGCTCCAAAACATGAAAACTCCGAAACCCTGAATCTCCAAAACTCCAAAAATCCATACCTCCAAAATCCAAAATTCTAAAACTCCAAAACTCCAAAACTACAAAATTCTGGAACAACAAAACCCCAAATCTCCAAAAATCCATACCTCCAAAACTCCAAAAGTCCAAAACTCCAAAAGTGCAAAATCCAAAACTCAAAAACTCCAAAACTCCAAAAATCCAAAACTCCAAAACTCCAAAACTCTGAAACACCGAAACTACAAAAATCCGAAACTCCAAAACTCCAAAACTCCGAATCTCCAAAACTACAAAATTCCGAAACTCCAAAACTATGAAACTCCAAAATACTTAAACTCACAACACTAAATCTCCAAAACTCCGAAACTCCAAAGCTCTAAAAGTGCAAAAATCCAGAACTCCGAAACTCAAAAACTCCAAAAAACAAAAACTCCAAAACTCGAAAACTCCAAAATTCCGAAACTGCAAAACTCCGAAACTCCGAAAATCTGGAACTCCAAAACTCCAAAGCTCTAAAACTCCAAAAGTCCAATAATCCGAAACTCCGAAAGTCCAAAACTCGAAAACTCCAAAACTGCAAAAATCCAAAACTCCAAAATTCCGAAACTCGGAAACTCCAAGACTCTGAACCCCCAAAATCTCCAAAGCTCCACAACCCCGAATCTCCAAAACTCTGAAACTCCAAAAATCCATACCTCCAAAATCCAAAATTCTAAAACTCCAAAACTACAAAACTACAAAATATTGGAACAACAAAACCCCAAATCTCCAAAAATCCATACCTCCAAAACTCCAAGAATCCAAAACTCCGAAACTCCAAAACTCCAAAAGTGCAAAAATCCAAAACTCCAAAGCTCTAAAACTCCAAAAGTCCAATAATGCGAAACTCCGAAAGTCCAAAACTCCAAAAATCCAAGACTCCAAAAATCCAAAACTCCAAAAATTCAAAACTCGAAAACTCCAAAACTGCAAAAATCCAAAACTCCAAAATTCCGAAACTCGGAAACTCCAAAACTCGGAAACTCCAAAACTCCGAACCTCCAAAATCTCCAAAACTCCACAACCCCGAATCTCCAAAACTCCGAAAACTCCAAAATTCCATACCTCCAAAATCCAAACTTCTAAAAGTCCAAAGCTACAAAACTACAAATTTCTGGAACAACAAAACCCCGAATCTCCAAAAATCCATACCTCCAAAACTCCGAAACTCCAAAACTCCAAAAGTGCAAAAATCCAAAACTCCAAAACTCACAAATCCAAAACTCGGAAACTCCAAAACTCGGAAACTCCAAAACTCCGAACCTCCAAAATCTCCAAAACTCCACAACCCCGAATCTCCAAAACTTCTAAAACTCCAAAACTACAAAACTACAAAATTCTGGAACAACAAAACCCCGAATCTCCAAAAATCCATACCTCCAAAACTCCAAAACTCCAAAACTCCAAAAGTGCAAAAATCCAAAACTCCAAAACTCAAAAACTCCAAAACTCCAAAAATCCAAAACTCCAAAACTCCAAAACTCCGAAACTCCGAAAATCCAGAACACCAAAACTCCAAAACTCTGAAACTCCAAAACTCCAAAACTCCAAAACTACAAAATTACGAAACTCCAAAACTGCAAAAATCCAGAACTCCAAAACTCCAAAGCTCTAAAACTCCAGACGTCCAATAATCCGAAACTCCGAAAGTCCAAAACTCCAAACATCCAAAACTCCAAAAACCCAAAACTTAAAATTCGAAACTCCAAAACTCCGAAACTGCAAAACTCGAGAACTCCGAAACTCCAAAATTCCGAAACTCCTAAACTCCGAAACTCCGAAAATCTGGAACTCCAAAACTCCAAAACTCCAAAGCTCTAAAACTCCAAAACTCCAAATCTCCAAAAATCCAAAACTCCAAAATTCCGAAACTCGGAAACTCCAAAACTCGGAAACTCCAAAACTCCGAAGCTCCAAAACTCCACAACCCCTCAAAACTCAAAACCTCCAAAAATCCAAAACACCAAAACTCCAATGCTTTAAAAATCCAAAACTCCAAAAATGCAAAACTCCAAAAATCGAAAACTTAAAAACTCCAAAACTCCACAAATCCGAAACTCCAAAACTCTGAAACTCCAAAACTCCGAAACTCACAAATTCCGAAACTCCGCAACCCCGAATCTCCAAAACTCTGAAACTCCAAAACTCCGAAACTCCAAAAAACAGAACTCCAAAACTCCAAAGCTCTAAAAGTCCAAATGTCCAATAATCCGAAACTCCGAAAGTCCAAAACTCCAAAAATCCAAAAATCCAAAACTCCAAAAATCCAAAACTCCAAAAATCCAAAACTCGAAAACTCCAAAACTGCAAAAATCCAAAACTCCAAAATTCCGAAACTCGGAAACTCCAAAACTCCGAACCTCCAAAATCTCCAAAACTCCACAACACCGAATCTCCAAAACTCCGAAAACTCCAAAATTCCATACCTCCAAAATCCAAACTTCTAAAACTCCAAAACTACAAAACTACAAAATTCTGGAACAACAAAACCCCGAATCTCCAAAAATCCATACCTCCAAAACTCCGAAACTCCAAAACTCCAAAAGTGCAAAAATCCAAAACTCCAAAACTCAAAAACTCCAAAACTCCAAAAATCCAAAACTCCAAAACTCCGAAACTCCGAAAATCCAAAACACCAAAACTCCAAAACTCTGAAACTCCAAAACTCCAAAACTCCAAAACTACAAAATTACGAAACTCCAAAACTGCAAAAATCCAGAACTCCAAAACTCCAAAGCTCTAAAACTCCAGACGTCCAATAATCCGAAACTCCGAAAGTCCAAAACTCCAAACATCCAAAACTCCAAAAATCCAAAACTTAAAATTCGGAACTCCAAAACTCTGAAACTGCAAAACTCGAGAACTCCGAAACTCCAAAATTCCGAAACTCCGAAACTCCGAAAATCCGGAACTCCAAAACTCCAAAACTCCAAAGCTCTAAAACTCCAAAACTCCAAATCTCCAAAAATCCAAAACTCCAAAATTCCGAAACTCGGAAACTCCAAAACTCGGAAACTCCAAAACTCCGAACCTCCAAAACTCCAAAACTCCACAACCCCTCAAAACTCAAAACCTCCAAAAATCCAAAACACCAAAACTCCAATGCTTTAAAAATCCAAAACTCCAAAAATGCAAAACTCCAAAAATCGAAAACTTAAAAACTCCAAAACTCCACAAATCCGAAACTCCAAAACTCCGAAACTCACAAATTCCGAAACTCCGCAACCCCGAATCTCCAAAACTCCGAAACTCCAAAACTCCGAAACTCCAAAAAACAGAACTCCAAAACTCCAAAGCTCTAAAACTCCAAATGTCCAATAATCCGAAACTCCGAAAGTCCAAAACTCCAAAAATCCAATACTCCAAAAATCCAAAACTCCAAAAATCCAAAACTCGAAAACTCCAAAACTGCAAAAATCCAAAACTCCAAAATTCCGAAACTCGGAAACTCCAAAACTCCGAACCTCCAAAATCTCCAGAACTCCACAACCCCGAATCTCCAAAACTCCGAAAATCCAAAAATCCATACCTCCAAATCCAAACTTCTAAAACTCCAAAACTACAAAACTACTAAATTCTGGAACAACAACACTCCGAATCTCCAAAAATCCATACCTCCAAAACTCCAAAAATCCATAACTCCGAAACTCCAAAACTCCAAAAGTGCAAAAATACAAAACTCCAAAACTCAAAAACTCCGAAACTCCAAAAATCCAAAACTCCAAAGCTCCAAAACTCCGAAACTCCGAAAATCCAAAACACCAAATCTCCAAAACTCTGAAACTCCAAAACTCCAAAACTACAAAATTACGAAACTCCAAAACTGCAAAAATCCAGAACTCCAAAACTCCAAAGCTCTAAAACTCCAGATGTCCAATAATCCGAAACTCCGAAAGTCCAAAACTCCAAACATCCAAAACTCCAAAAATCCAAAACTTAAAATTCGAAACTCCAAAACTCCGAAACTGCAAAACACGAGAACTCCGAAACTCCAAAATTCCGAAACTCCTAAACTCCGAAACTCCGAAAATACGGAACTCCAAAACTCCAAAACTCCAAAGCTCTAAAACTCCAAAACTCCAAATCTCCAAAAATACAAAACTCCAAAATTCCGAAACTCGGAAACTCCAAAACTCGGAAACTCCAAAACTCCGAACCTCCAAAACTCCACAACCCCTCAAAACTCAAAACCTCCAAAAATCCAAAACACCAAAACTCCAATGCTTTAAAAATCCAAAACTCCAAAAATGCAAAACTCCAAAAATCGAAAACTTAAAAACTCCAAAACTCCACAAATCCGAAACTCCAAAACTCCGAAACTCACAAATTCCGAAACTCCGCAACCCCGAATCTCCAAAACTCTGAAACTCCAAAACTCCGAAACTCCAAAAAACAGAACTCCAAAACTCCAAAGCTCTAAAACTCCAAATGTCCAATAATCCGAAACTCCGAAAGTCCAAAACTCCAAAAATCCAATACTACAAAAATCCAAAACTCCAAAAATCCAAAACTCGAAAACTCCAAAACTGCAAAAAACCAAAACTCCAAAATTCCGAAACTCGGAAACTCCAAAACTCCGAACCTCCAAAATCTCCAAAACTCCACAACCCCGAATCTCCAAAACTCCGAAAATCCAAAAATCCATACCTCCAAATCCAAACTTCTAAAACTCCAAAACTACAAAACTACAAAATTCTGGAACAACAACACCCCGAATCTCCAAAAATCCATACCTCCAAAACTCCAAAAATGCATAACTCCGAAACTCCAAAACTCCAAAAGTGCAAAAATACAAAACTCCAAAACTCAAAAACTCCGAAACTCCAAAAATCCAAAACTCCAAAGCTCCAAAACTCCGAAACTCCGAAAATCCAAAACACCAAAACTCCAAAACTCTGAAACTCCAAAACTCCAAAACTCCAAAACTACAAAATTACAAAACTCCAAAACTGCAAAAATCCAAAACTCCAAAATTCCGAAACTCGGAAACTCCAAAACTCCGAAACTCCGAAACTCCGAAAATCCAGAACTCCAAAACTCCAAAGCTCTAAAACTCCAGACGTCCAATAATCCGAAACTCCGAAAGTCCAAAACTCCAAACATCCAAAACTCCAAAAATCCAAAACTTAAAATTCGAAACTCCAAAACTCCAAAACTCCGAAACTGCAAAACTCCAAAACTCCGAAACTCCAAAATTCCGAAACTCCAAAACTCCGAAACTCCGAAAATCCGGAACTCCAAAACTCCAAAACTCCAAAAATCCAAAACTCCAAAATTCCGAAACTCGGAAACCACAAAACTCGGAAACTCCAAAACTCCGAACCTCCAAAATCTCCAAAGCTCCACAACCCCGAATCTCCAAAACTCTGAAACTCCAAAAATCCATACCTCCAAAATCCAAAATTCTAAAACTCCAAAACTACAAAACTACAAAATATTGGAAAAACAAAACCCCAAATCTCCAAAAATCCATACCTCCAAAACTCCAAGAATCCAAAACTCTAAAACTCCAAAAGTCCAATAATCCGAAACTCGAAAGTCCAAAACTCCAAAAATCCAAGACTCCAAAAATCCAGAACTCCAAAAATTCAAAACTCGAAAACTCCAAAACTGCAAAAATCCAAAACTCCAAAATTCCGAAACTCGGAAACTCCAAAACTCGGAAACTCCAACACTCCGAACCTCCAAAATCTCTAAAACTCCACAACCCCGAATCTCCAAAACTCCGAAAACTCCAAAATTCCATACCTCCAAAATCCAAACTTCTAAAAGTCCAAAACTACAAAATTCTGGAACAACAAAACCCCGAATCTCCAAAAATCCATACCTCCAAAACTCCGAAACTCCAAAACTGCAAAAGTGCAAAAATCCAAAACTCCAAAACTCACAAATCCAAAACTCGGAAACTCCAAAACTCGGAAACTCCAAAACTCCGAACCTCCAAAATCTCCAAAACTCCACAACCCCGAATCTCCAAAACTCCGAAAACTCCAAAATTCCATACCTCCAAAATCCAAACTTCTCAAACTCCAAAACTACAAAACTACAAAATTCTGGAACAACAAAACCCCAAATCTCCAAAAATCCATACCTCCAAAACTCCAAAAGTCCAAAACTCCAAAAGTGCAAAATCCAAAACTCAAAAACTCCAAAACTCCAAAAATCCAAAACTCCAAAACTCCAAAACTCTGAAACACCGAAACTACAAAAATCCGAAACTCCAAAACTCCGAATCTCCAAAACTACAAAATTCCGAAACTCCAAAACTATGAAACTCCAAAATACTTAAACTCACAACACTAAATCTCCAAAACTCCGAAACTCCAAAGCTCTAAAAGTGCAAAAATCCAGAACTCCGAAACTCAAAAACTCCAAAAAACAAAAACTCCAAAACTCCAAAACTCCAAAATTCCGAAACTGCAAAACTCCGAAACTCCGAAAATCTGGAACTCCAAAACTCCAAAGCTCTAAAACTCCAAAAGTCCAATAATCCGAAACTCCGAAAGTCCAAAACTCCAAAAATCCAAAACTCCAAAAATCCAAAACTCAAAAACTCCAAAACTCCAAAACTCCAATAATCTGCAACTCTGAAAATCCAAAGCTCCAAAAATCCAAAACACAAAAACTCCAATGCTCCAAAAATCCAAAACCCCAAATATCCAAAACTCCAAAAATCGAAAAATCCGAAGCTCCAAAACATGAAAACTCCGAAACCCTGAATCTCCAAAACTCCAAAAATCCATACCTCCAAAATCCAAAATTCTAAAACTCCAAAACTCCAAAACTACAAAATTCTGGAACAACAAAACCCCAAATCTGCAAAAATCCATACCTCCAAAACTCCAAAAGTCCAAAACTCCAAAAGTGCAAAATCCAAAACTCAAAAACTCCAAAACTCCAAAAATCCAAAACTCCAAAACTCCAAAACTCTGAAACACCGAAACTACAAAAATCCGAAACTCCAAAACTCCAAAACTCCGAATCTCCAAAACTACAAAATTCCGAAACTCCAAAACTATGAAACTCCAAAATACTTAAACTCACAACACTAAATCTCCAAAACTCCGAAACTCCAAAGCTCTAAAAGTGCAAAAATCCAGAACTCCAAAACTCAAAAACTCCAAAAAACAAAAACTCCAAAACTCGAAAACTCCAAAATTCCGAAACTGCAAAACTCCGAAACTCCGAAAATCTGGAACTCCAAAACTCCAAAGCTCTAAAACTCCAAAAGTCCAATAATCCGAAACTCCGAAAGTCCAAAACTCCAAAAATCCAAAACTCCTAAAATCCAAAACTCCAAAAATCGAAAACTCGAAAACTCCAAAACTGCAAAAATCCAAAACTCCAAAATTCCGAAACTCGGAAACTCCAAGACTCTGAACCTCCAAAATCTCCAAAGCTCCACAACCCCGAATCTCCAAAACTCTGAAACTCCAAAAATCCATACCTCCAAAATCCAAAATTCTAAAACTCCAAAACTACAAAACTACAAAATATTGGAACAACAAAACCCCAAATCTCCAAAAATCCATACCTCCAAAACTCCAAGAATCCAAAACTCCGAAACTCCAAAACTCCAAAAGTGCAAAAATCCAAAACTCCAAAGCTCTAAAACTCCAAAAGTCCAATAATGCGAAACTCCGAAAGTCCAAAACTCCAAAAATCCAAGACTCCAAAAATCCAAAACTCCAAAAATTCAAAACTCGAAAACTCCAAAACTGCAAAAATCCAAAACTCCAAAATTCCGAAACTCGGAAACTCCAAAACTCGGAAACTCCAAAACTCCGAACCTCCAAAATCTCCAAAACTCCACAACCCCGAATCTCCAAAACTCCGAAAACTCCAAAATTCCATACCTCCAAAATCCAAACTTCTAAAAGTCCAAAGCTACAAAACTACAAATTTCTGGAACAACAAAACCCCGAATCTCCAAAAATCCATACCTCCAAAACTCCGAAACTCCAAAACTCCAAAAGTGCAAAAATCCAAAACTCCAAAACTCACAAATCCAAAACTCGGAAACTCCAAAACTCGGAAACTCCAAAACTCCGAACCTCCAAAATCTCCAAAACTCCACAACCCCGAATCTCCAAAACTTCTAAAACTCCAAAACTACAAAACTACAAAATTCTGGAACAACAAAACCCCGAATCTCCAAAAATCCATACCTCCAAAACTCCGAAACTGCAAAAATCCAAAACTCCAAAATTCCGAAACTCGGAAACTCCAAAACTCGGAAACTCCAAAACTCCGAACCTCCAAAATCTCTAAAACTCCACAACCCCGAATCTCCAAAACTCCGAAAACTCCAAAATTCCATACCTCCAAAATCCAAACTTCTAAAAGTCCAAAACTACAAAATTCTGGAACAACAAAACCCCGAATCTCCAAAAATCCATACCTCCAAAACTCCGAAACTCCAAAACTGCAAAAGTGCAAAAATCCAAAACTCCAAAACTCACAAATCCAAAACTCGGAAACTCCAAAACTCGGAAACTCCAAAACTCCGAACCTCCAAAATCTCCAAAACTCCACAACCCCGAATCTCCAAAACTCCGAAAACTCCAAAATTCCATACCTCCAAAATCCAAACTTCTCAAACTCCAAAACTACAAAACTACAAAATTCTGGAACAACAAAACCCCAAATCTCCAAAAATCCATACCTCCAAAACTCCAAAAGTCCAAAACTCCAAAAGTGCAAAATCCAAAACTCAAAAACTCCAAAACTCCAAAAATCCAAAACTCCAAAACTCCAAAACTCTGAAACACCGAAACTACAAAAATCCGAAACTCCAAAACTCCGAATCTCCAAAACTACAAAATTCCGAAACTCCAAAACTATGAAACTCCAAAATACTTAAACTCACAACACTAAATCTCCAAAACTCCGAAACTCCAAAGCTCTAAAAGTGCAAAAATCCAGAACTCCGAAACTCAAAAACTCCAAAAAACAAAAACTCCAAAACTCCAAAACTCCAAAATTCCGAAACTGCAAAACTCCGAAACTCCGAAAATCTGGAACTCCAAAACTCCAAAGCTCTAAAACTCCAAAAGTCCAATAATCCGAAACTCTGAAAGTCCAAAACTCCAAAAATCCAAAACTCCAAAAATCCAAAACTCAAAAACTCCAAAACTCCAAAACTCCAATAATCTGCAACTCTGAAAATCCAAAGCTCCAAAAATCCAAAACACAAAAACTCCAATGCTCCAAAAATCCAAAACCCCAAATATCCAAAACTCCAAAAATCGAAAAATCCGAAGCTCCAAAACATGAAAACTCCGAAACCCTGAATCTCCAAAACTCCAAAAATCCATACCTCCAAAATCCAAAATTCTAAAACTCCAAAACTCCAAAACTACAAAATTCTGGAACAAAACCCCAAATCTCCAAAAATCCATACCTCCAAAACTCCAAAAGTCCAAAACTCCAAAAGTGCAAAATCCAAAACTCAAAAACTCCAAAACTCCAAAAATCCAAAACTCCAAAACTCCAAAACTCTGAAACACCGAAACTACAAAAATCCGAAACTCCAAAACTCCAAAATTCCGAATCTCCAAAACTACAAAATTCCGAAACTCCAAAACTATGAAACTCCAAAATACTTAAACTCACAACACTAAATCTCCAAAACTCCGAAACTCCAAAGCTCTAAAAGTGCAAAAATCCAGAACTCCGAAACTCAAAAACTCCAAAAAACAAAAACTCCAAAACTCGAAAACTCCAAAATTCCGAAACTGCAAAACTCCGAAACTCCGAAAATCTGGAACTCCAAAACTCCAAAGCTCTAAAACTCCAAAAGTCCAATAATCCGAAACTCCGAAAGTCCAAAACTCCAAAAATCCAAAACTCCTAAAATCCAAAACTCCAAAAATCCAAAACTCGAAAACTCCAAAACTGCAAAAATCCAAAACTCCAAAATTCCGAAACTCGGAAACTCCAAGACTCTGAACCTCCAAAATCTCCAAAGCTCCACAACCCCGAATCTCCAAAACTCTGAAACTCCAAAAATCCATACCTCCAAAATCCAAAATTCTAAAACTCCAAAACTACAAAACTACAAAATATTGGAACAACAAAACCCCAAATCTCCAAAAATCCATACCTCCAAAACTCCAAGAATCCAAAACTCCGAAACTCCAAAACTCCAAAAGTGCAAAAATCCAAAACTCCAAAGCTCTAAAACTCCAAAAGTCCAATAATGCGAAACTCCGAAAGTCCAAAACTCCAAAAATCCAAGACTCCAAAAATCCAAAACTCCAAAAATTCAAAACTCGAAAACTCCAAAACTGCAAAAATCCAAAACTCCAAAATTCCGAAACTCGGAAACTCCAAAACTCGGAAACTCCAAAACTCCGAACCTCCAAAATCTCCAAAACTCCACAACCCCGAATCTCCAAAACTCCGAAAACTCCAAAATTCCATACCTCCAAAATCCAAACTTCTAAAAGTCCAAAGCTACAAAACTACAAATTTCTGGAACAACAAAACCCCGAATCTCCAAAAATCCATACCTCCAAAACTCCGAAACTCCAAAACTCCAAAAGTGCAAAAATCCAAAACTCCAAAACTCACAAATCCAAAACTCGGAAACTCCAAAACTCGGAAACTCCAAAACTCCGAACCTCCAAAATCTCCAAAACTCCACAACCCCGAATCTCCAAAACTTCTAAAACTCCAAAACTACAAAACTACAAAATTCTGGAACAACAAAACCCCGAATCTCCAAAAATCCATACCTCCAAAACTCCGAAACTCCAAAACTCCAAAAGTGCAAAAATCCAAAACTCCAAAACTCAAAAACTCCAAAACTCCAAAAATCCAAAACTCCAAAACTCCAAAACTCCGAAACTCCGAAAATCCAGAACACCAAAACTCCAAAACTCTGAAACTCCAAAACTCCAAAACTCCAAAACTACAAAATTACGAAACTCCAAAACTGCAAAAATCCAGAACTCCAAAACTCCAAAGCTCTAAAACTCCAGACGTCCAATAATCCGAAACTCCGAAAGTCCAAAACTCCAAACATCCAAAACTCCAAAAACCCAAAACTTAAAATTCGAAACTCCAAAACTCCGAAACTGCAAAACTCGAGAACTCCGAAACTCCAAAATTCCGAAACTCCTAAACTCCGAAACTCCGAAAATCTGGAACTCCAAAACTCCAAAACTCCAAAGCTCTAAAACTCCAAAACTCCAAATCTCCAAAAATCCAAAACTCCAAAATTCCGAAACTCGGAAACTCCAAAACTCGGAAACTCCAAAACTCCGAACCTCCAAAACTCCACAACCCCTCAAAACTCAAAACCTCCAAAAATCCAAAACACCAAAACTCCAATGCTTTAAAAATCCAAAACTCCAAAAATGCAAAACTCCAAAAATCGAAAACTTAAAAACTCCAAAACTCCACAAATCCGAAACTCCAAAACTCTGAAACTCCAAAACTCCGAAACTCACAAATTCCGAAACTCCGCAACCCCGAATCTCCAAAACTCTGAAACTCCAAAACTCCGAAACTCCAAAAAACAGAACTCCAAAACTCCAAAGCTCTAAAACTCCAAATGTCCAATAATCCGAAACTCCGAAAGTCCAAAACTCCAAAAATCCAAAAATCCAAAACTCCAAAAATCCAAAACTCCAAAAATCCAAAACTCGAAAACTCCAAAACTGCAAAAATCCAAAACTCCAAAATTCCGAAACTCGGAAACTCCAAAACTCCGAACCTCCAAAATCTCCAAAACTCCACAACACCGAATCTCCAAAACTCCGAAAACTCCAAAATTCCATACCTCCAAAATCCAAACTTCTAAAACTCCAAAACTACAAAACTACAAAATTCTGGAACAACAAAACCCCGAATCTCCAAAAATCCATACCTCCAAAACTCCGAAACTCCAAAACTCCAAAAGTGCAAAAATCCAAAACTCCAAAACTCAAAAACTCCAAAAATCCAAAACTCCAAAACTCCAAAACTCTGAAACACCGAAACTACAAAAATCCGAAACTCCAAAACTCCAAAATTCCGAATCTCCAAAACTACAAAATTCCGAAACTCCAAAACTATGAAACTCCAAAATACTTAAACTCACAACACTAAATCTCCAAAACTCCGAAACTCCAAAGCTCTAAAAGTGCAAAAATCCAGAACTCCGAAACTCAAAAACTCCAAAAAACAAAAACTCCAAAACTCGAAAACTCCAAAATTCCGAAACTGCAAAACTCCGAAACTCCGAAAATCTGGAACTCCAAAACTCCAAAGCTCTAAAACTCCAAAAGTCCAATAATCCGAAACTCCGAAAGTCCAAAACTCCAAAAATCCAAAACTCCTAAAATCCAAAACTCCAAAAATCCAAAACTCGAAAACTCCAAAACTGCAAAAATCCAAAACTCCAAAATTCCGAAACTCGGAAACTCCAAGACTCTGAACCTCCAAAATCTCCAAAGCTCCACAACCCCGAATCTCCAAAACTCTGAAACTCCAAAAATCCATACCTCCAGAATCCAAAATTCTAAAACTCCAAAACTACAAAACTACAAAATATTGGAACAACAAAACCCCAAATCTCCAAAAATCCATACCTCCAAAACTCCAAGAATCCAAAACTCCGAAACTCCAAAACTCCAAAAGTGCAAAAATCCAAAACTCCAAAGCTCTAAAACTCCAAAAGTCCAATAATGCGAAACTCCGAAAGTCCAAAACTCCAAAAATCCAAGACTCCAAAAATCCAAAACTCCAAAAATTCAAAACTCGAAAACTCCAAAACTGCAAAAATCCAAAACTCCAAAATTCCGAAACTCGGAAACTCCAAAACTCGGAAACTCCAAAACTCCGAACCTCCAAAATCTCCAAAACTCCACAACCCCGAATCTCCAAAACTCCGAAAACTCCAAAATTCCATACCTCAAAATCCAAACTTCTAAAAGTCCAAAGCTACAAAACTACAAATTTCTGGAACAACAAAACCCCGAATCTCCAAAAATCCATACCTCCAAAACTCCGAAACTCCAAAACTCCAAAAGTGCAAAAATCCAAAACTCCAAAACTCACAAATCCAAAACTCGGAAACTCCAAAACTCGGAAACTCCAAAACTCCGAACCTCCAAAATCTCCAAAACTCCACAACCCCGAATCTCCAAAACTTCTAAAACTCCAAAACTACAAAACTACAAAATTCTGGAACAACAAAACCCCGAATCTCCAAAAATCCATACCTCCAAAACTCCGAAACTCCAAAACTCCAAAAGTGCAAAAATCCAAAACTCCAAAACTCAAAAACTCCAAAACTCCAAAAATCCAAAACTCCAAAACTCCAAAACTCCGAAACTCCGAAAATCCAGAACACCAAAACTCCAAAACTCTGAAACTCCAAAACTCCAAAACTCCAAAACTACAAAATTACGAAACTCCAAAACTGCAAAAATCCAGAACTCCAAAACTCCAAAGCTCTAAAACTCCAGACGTCCAATAATCCGAAACTCCGAAAGTCCAAAACTCCAAACATCCAAAACTCCAAAAACCCAAAACTTAAAATTCGAAACTCCAAAACTCCGAAACTGCAAAACTCGAGAACTCCGAAACTCCAAAATTCCGAAACTCCTAAACTCCGAAACTCCGAAAATCTGGAACTCCAAAACTCCAAAACTCCAAAGCTCTAAAACTCCAAAACTCCAAATCTCCAAAAATCCAAAACTCCAAAATTCCGAAACTCGGAAACTCCAAAACTCGGAAACTCCAAAACTCCGAACCTCCAAAACTCCACAACCCCTCAAAACTCAAAACCTCCAAAAATCCAAAACACCAAAACTCCAATGCTTTAAAAATCCAAAACTCCAAAAATGCAAAACTCCAAAAATCGAAAACTTAAAAACTCCAAAACTCCACAAATCCGAAACTCCAAAACTCTGAAACTCCAAAACTCCGAAACTCACAAATTCCGAAACTCCGCAACCCCGAATCTCCAAAACTCTGAAACTCCAAAACTCCGAAACTCCAAAAAACAGAACTCCAAAACTCCAAAGCTCTAAAACTCCAAATGTCCAATAATCCGAAACTCCGAAAGTCCAAAACTCCAAAAATCCAAAAATCCAAAACTCCAAAAATCCAAAACTCCAAAAATCCAAAACTCGAAAACTCCAAAACTGCAAAAATCCAAAACTCCAAAATTCCGAAACTCGGAAACTCCAAAACTCCGAACCTCCAAAATCTCCAAAACTCCACAACACCGAATCTCCAAAACTCCGAAAACTCCAAAATTCCATACCTCCAAAATCCAAACTTCTAAAACTCCAAAACTACAAAACTACAAAATTCTGGAACAACAAAACCCCGAATCTCCAAAAATCCATACCTCCAAAACTCCGAAACTCCAAAACTCCAAAAGTGCAAAAATCCAAAACTCCAAAACTCAAAAACTCAAAAACTCCAAAAATCCAAAACTCCAAAACTCCGAAACTCCGAAAATCCAAAACACCAAAACTCCAAAACTCTGAAACTCCAAAACTCCAAAACTCCAAAACTACAAAATTACGAAACTCCAAAACTGCAAAAATCCAGAACTCCAAAACTCCAAAGCTCTAAAACTCCAGACGTCCAATAATCCGAAACTCCGAAAGTCCAAAACTCCAAACATCCAAAACTCCAAAAATCCAAAACTTAAAATTCGGAACTCCAAAACTCTGAAACTGCAAAACTCGAGAACTCCGAAACTCCAAAATTCCGAAACTCCGAAACTCCGAAACTCCGAAAATCCGGAACTCCAAAACTCCAAAACTCCAAAGCTCTAAAACTCCAAAACTCCAAATCTCCAAAAATCCAAAACTCCAAAATTCCGAAACTCGGAAACTCCAAAACTCGGAAACTCCAAAACTCCGAACCTCCAAAACTCCAAAACTCCACAACCCCTCAAAACTCAAAACCTCCAAAAATCCAAAACACCAAAACTCCAATGCTTTAAAAATCCAAAACTCCAAAAATGCAAAACTCCAAAAATCGAAAACTTAAAAACTCCAAAACTCCACAAATCCGAAACTCCAAAACTCCGAAACTCACAAATTCCGAAACTCCGCAACCCCGAATCTCCAAAACTCTGAAACTCCAAAACTCCGAAACTCCAAAAAACAGAACTCCAAAACTCCAAAGCTCTAAAACTCCAAATGTCCAATAATCCGAAACTCCGAAAGTCCAAAACTCCAAAAATCCAATACTCCAAAAATCCAAAACTCCAAAAATCCAAAACTCGAAAACTCCAAAACTGCAAAAATCCAAAACTCCAAAATTCCGAAACTCGGAAACTCCAAAACTCCGAACCTCCAAAATCTCCAAAACTCCACAACCCCGAATCTCCAAAACTCCGAAAATCCAAAAATCCATACCTCCAAATCCAAACTTCTAAAACTCCAAAACTACAAAACTACAAAATATTGGAACAACAAAACCCCAAATCTCCAAAAATCCATACCTCCAAAACTCCAAGAATCCAAAACTCCGAAACTCCAAAACTCCAAAAGTGCAAAAATCCAAAACTCCAAAGCTCTAAAACTCCAAAAGTCCAATAATGCGAAACTCCGAAAGTCCAAAACTCCAAAAATCCAAGACTCCAAAAATCCAAAACTCCAAAAATTCAAAACTCGAAAACTCCAAAACTGCAAAAATCCAAAACTCCAAAATTCCGAAACTCGGAAACTCCAAAACTCGGAAACTCCAAAACTCCGAACCTCCAAAATCTCCAAAACTCCACAACCCCGAATCTCCAAAACTCCGAAAACTCCAAAATTCCATACCTCCAAAATCCAAACTTCTAAAACTCCAAAACTACAAAACTACAAAATTCTGGAACAACAAAACCCCGAATCTCCAAAAATCCATACCTCCAAAACTCCGAAACTCCAAAACTCCAAAAGTGCAAAAATCCAAAACTCCAAAACTCAAAAACTCAAAAACTCCAAAAATCCAAAACTCCAAAACTCCGAAACTCCGAAAATCCAAAACACCAAAACTCCAAAACTCTGAAACTCCAAAACTCCAAAACTCCAAAACTACAAAATTACGAAACTCCAAAACTGCAAAAATCCAGAACTCCAAAACTCCAAAGCTCTAAAACTCCAGACGTCCAATAATCCGAAACTCCGAAAGTCCAAAACTCCAAACATCCAAAACTCCAAAAATCCAAAACTTAAAATTCGGAACTCCAAAACTCTGAAACTGCAAAACTCGAGAACTCCGAAACTCCAAAATTCCGAAACTCCGAAACTCCGAAACTCCGAAAATCCGGAACTCCAAAACTCCAAAACTCCAAAGCTCTAAAACTCCAAAACTCCAAATCTCCAAAAATCCAAAACTCCAAAATTCCGAAACTCGGAAACTCCAAAACTCGGAAACTCCAAAACTCCGAACCTCCAAAACTCCAAAACTCCACAACCCCTCAAAACTCAAAACCTCCAAAAATCCAAAACACCAAAACTCCAATGCTTTAAAAATCCAAAACTCCAAAAATGCAAAACTCCAAAAATCGAAAACTTAAAAACTCCAAAACTCCACAAATCCGAAACTCCAAAACTCCGAAACTCACAAATTCCGAAACTCCGCAACCCCGAATCTCCAAAACTCTGAAACTCCAAAACTCCGAAACTCCAAAAAACAGAACTCCAAAACTCCAAAGCTCTAAAACTCCAAATGTCCAATAATCCGAAACTCCGAAAGTCCAAAACTCCAAAAATCCAATACTCCAAAAATCCAAAACTCCAAAAATCCAAAACTCGAAAACTCCAAAACTGCAAAAATCCAAAACTCCAAAATTCCGAAACTCGGAAACTCCAAAACTCCGAACCTCCAAAATCTCCAAAACTCCACAACCCCGAATCTCCAAAACTCCGAAAATCCAAAAATCCATACCTCCAAATCCAAACTTCTAAAACTCCAAAACTACAAAACTACAAAATATTGGAACAACAAAACCCCAAATCTCCAAAAATCCATACCTCCAAAACTCCAAGAATCCAAAACTCCGAAACTCCAAAACTCCAAAAGTGCAAAAATCCAAAACTCCAAAGCTCTAAAACTCCAAAAGTCCAATAATGCGAAACTCCGAAAGTCCAAAACTCCAAAAATCCAAGACTCCAAAAATCCAAAACTCCAAAAATTCAAAACTCGAAAACTCCAAAACTGCAAAAATCCAAAACTCCAAAATTCCGAAACTCGGAAACTCCAAAACTCGGAAACTCCAAAACTCCGAACCTCCAAAATCTCCAAAACTCCACAACCCCGAATCTCCAAAACTCCGAAAACTCCAAAATTCCATACCTCCAAAATCCAAACTTCTAAAAGTCCAAAGCTACAAAACTACAAATTTCTGGAACAACAAAACCCCGAATCTCCAAAAATCCATACCTCCAAAACTCCGAAACTCCAAAACTCCAAAAGTGCAAAAATCCAAAACTCCAAAACTCACAAATCCAAAACTCGGAAACTCCAAAACTCGGAAACTCCAAAACTCCGAACCTCCAAAATCTCCAAAACTCCACAACCCCGAATCTCCAAAACTTCTAAAACTCCAAAACTACAAAACTACAAAATTCTGGAACAACAATACCCCGAATCTCCAAAAATCCATACCTCCAAAACTCCGAAACTCCAAAACTCCAAAAGTGCAAAAATCCAAAACTCCAAAACTCCAAAAATCCAAAACTCCAAAACTCCAAAACTCCGAAACTCCGAAAATCCAGAACACCAAAACTCCAAAACTCTGAAACTCCAAAACTCCAAAACTCCAAAACTACAAAATTACGAAACTCCAAAACTGCAAAAATCCAGAACTCCAAAAGTCCAAAGCTCTAAAACTCCAGACGTCCAATAATCCGAAACTCCGAAAGTCCAAAACTCCAAACATCCAAAACTCCAAAAACCCAAAACTTAAAATTCGAAACTCCAAAACTCCGAAACTGCAAAACTCGAGAACTCCGAAACTCCAAAATTCCGAAACTCCTAAACTCCGAAACTCCGAAAATCTGGAACTCCAAAACTCCAAAACTCCAAAGCTCTAAAACTCCAAAACTCCAAATCTCCAAAAATCCAAAACTCCAAAATTCCGAAACTCGGAAACTCCAAAACTCGGAAACTCCAAAACTCCGAACCTCCAAAACTCCACAACCCCTCAAAACTCAAAACCTCCAAAAATCCGAAACACCAAAACTCCAATGCTTTAAAAATCCAAAACTCCAAAAATGCAAAACTCCAAAAATCGAAAACTTAAAAACTCCAAAACTCCACAAATCCGAAACTCCAAAACTCTGAAACTCCAAAACTCCGAAACTCACAAATTCCGAAACTCCGCAACCCCGAATCTCCAAAACTCTGAAACTCCAAAACTCCGAAACTCCAAAAAACAGAACTCCAAAACTCCAAAGCTCTAAAACTCCAAATGTCCAATAATCCGAAACTCCGAAAGTCCAAAACTCCAAAAATCCAAAAATCCAAAACTCCAAAACTCCAAAAATCCAAAACTCCAAAAATCCAAAACTCGAAAACTCCAAAACTGCAAAAATCCAAAACTCCAAAATTCCGAAACTCGGAAACTCCAAAACTCCGAACCTCCAAAATCTCCAAAACTCCACAACACCGAATCTCCAAAACTCCGAAAACTCCAAAATTCCATACCTCCAAAATCCAAACTTCTAAAACTCCAAAACTACAAAACTACAAAATTCTGGAACAACAAAACCCCGAATCTCCAAAAATCCATACCTCCAAAACTCCGAAACTCCAAAACTCCAAAAGTGCAAAAATCCAAAACTCCAAAACTCAAAAACTCAAAAACTCCAAAAATCCAAAACTCAAAAACTCCGAAACTCCGAAAATCCAAAACACCAAAACTCCAAAACTCTGAAACTCCAAAACTCCAAAACTCCAAAACTACAAAATTACGAAACTCCAAAACTGCAAAAATCCAGAACTCCAAAACTCCAAAGCTCTAAAACTCCAGACGTCCAATAATCCGAAACTCCGAAAGTCCAAAACTCCAAACATCCAAAACTCCAAAAATCCAAAACTTAAAATTCGGAACTCCAAAACTCTGAAACTGCAAAACTCGAGAACTCCGAAACTCCAAAATTCCGAAACTCCGAAACTCCGAAACTCCGAAAATCCGGAACTCCAAAACTCCAAAACTCCAAAGCTCTAAAACTCCAAAACTCCAAATCTCCAAAAATCCAAAACTCCAAAATTCCGAAACTCGGAAACTCCAAAACTCGGAAACTCCAAAACTCCGAACCTCCAAAACTCCAAAACTCCACAACCCCTCAAAACTCAAAACCTCCAAAAATCCAAAACACCAAAACTCCAATGCTTTAAAAATCCAAAACTCCAAAAATGCAAAACTCCAAAAATCGAAAACTTAAAAACTCCAAAACTCCACAAATCCGAAACTCCAAAACTCCGAAACTCACAAATTCCGAAACTCCGCAACCCCGAATCTCCAAAACTCTGAAACTCCAAAACTCCGAAACTCCAAAAAACAGAACTCCAAAACTCCAAAGCTCTAAAACTCCAAATGTCCAATAATCCGAAACTCCGAAAGTCCAAAACTCCAAAAATCCAATACTCCAAAAATCCAAAACTCCAAAAATCCAAAACTCGAAAACTCCAAAACTGCAAAAATCCAAAACTCCAAAATTCCGAAACTCGGAAACTCCAAAACTCCGAACCTCCAAAATCTCCAAAACTCCACAACCCCGAATCTCCAAAACTCCGAAAATCCAAAAATCCATACCTCCAAATCCAAACTTCTAAAACTCCAAAACTACAAAACTACAAAATTCTGGAACAACAACACTCCGAATCTCCAAAAATCCATACCTCCAAAACTCCAAAAATCCATAACTCCGAAACTCCAAAACTCCAAAAGTGCAAAAATACAAAACTCCAAAACTCAAAAACTCCGAAACTCCAAGAATCCAAAACTCCAAAGCTCCAAAACTCCGAAACTCCGAAAATCCAAAACACCAAATCTCCAAAACTCTGAAACTCCAAAACTCCAAAACTACAAAATTACGAAACTCCAAAACTGCAAAAATCCAAAACTCCAAAATTCCGAAACTCGGAAACTCCAAAACTCCGAAACTCCGAAACTCCGAAAATCCAGAACTCCAAAACTCCAAAGCTCTAAAACTCCAGACGTCCAATAATCCGAAACTCCGAAAGTCCAAAACTCCAAACATCCAAAACTCCAAAAATCCAAAACTTAAAATTCGAAACTCCAAAACTCCAAAACTCCGAAACTGCAAAACTCCAAAACTCCGAAACTCCAAAATTCCGAAACTCCAAAACTCCGAAACTCCGAAAATCCGGAACTCCAAAACTCCAAAACTCCAAAAATCCAAAACTCCAAAATTCCGAAACTCGGAAACCACAAAACTCGGAAACTCCAAAACTCCGAACCTCCAAAATCTCCAAAGCTCCACAACCCCGAATCTCCAAAACTCTGAAACTCCAAAAATCCATACCTCCAAAATCCAAAATTCTAAAACTCCAAAACTACAAAACTACAAAATATTGGAAAAACAAAACCCCAAATCTCCAAAAATCCATACCTCCAAAACTCCAAGAATCCAAAACTCCGAAACTCCAAAACTCCAAAAGTGCAAAAATCCAAAACTCCAAAGCTCTAAAACTCCAAAAGTCCAATAATCCGAAACTCGAAAGTCCAAAACTCCAAAAATCCAAGACTCCAAAAATCCAGAACTCCAAAAATTCAAAACTCGAAAACTCCAAAACTGCAAAAATCCAAAACTCCAAAATTCCGAAACTCGGAAACTCCAAAACTCGGAAACTCCAAAACTCCGAACCTCCAAAATCTCCAAAACTCCACAACCCCGAATCTCCAAAACTCCGAAAACTCCAAAATTCCATACCTCCAAAATCCAAACTTCTAAAAGTCCAAAACTACAAAACTACAAAATTCTGGAACAACAAAACCCCGAATCTCCAAAAATCCATACCTCCAAAACTCCGAAACTCCAAAACTCCAAAAGTGCACAAATCCAAAACTCCAAAACTCACAAATCCAAAACTCGGAAACTCCAAAACTCGGAAAGTCCAAAACTCCGAACCTCCAAATTCTCCAAAACTCCACAACCCCGAATCTCCAAAACTCCGAAAACTCCAAAATTCCATACCTCCAAAATCCAAACTTCTCAAACTCCAAAACTACAAAACTACAAAATTTTGGAACAACAAAATCCGAATCTCCAAAAATCCATACCTCCAAAACTCCGAAACTCCAAAACTCCAAAAGTGCAAAAATCCAAAACTCCAAAACTCAAAAACTCCAAAACTCCAAAAATCCAAAACTCCAAAACTCCAAAACTCCGAAACTCCGAAAATCCAAAACACCAAAACTCCAAAACTCTGAAACTCCAAAACTCCAAAACTACAAAATTACGAAACTCCAAAACTGCAAAAATCCAGAACTCCAAAAATCCAAAGCTCTAAAACTCCAGATGTCCAATAATCCGAAACTCCGAAAGTCCAAAACTCCAAACATCCAAAACTCCAAAAATCCAAAACTTAAAATTCGGAACTCCAAAACTCTGAAACTGCAAAACTCGAGAACTCCGAAACTCCAAAATTCCGAAACTCCGAAACTCCGAAACTCCGAAAATCCGGAACTCCAAAACTCCAAAACTCCAAAGCTCTAAAACTCCAAAACTCCAAATCTCCAAAAATCCAAAACTCCAAAATTCCGAAACTCGGAAACTCCAAAACTCGGAAACTCCAAAACTCCGAACCTCCAAAACTCCAAAACTCCACAACCCCTCAAAACTCAAAACCTCCAAAAATCCAAAACACCAAAACTCCAATGCTTTAAAAATCCAAAACTCCAAAAATGCAAAACTCCAAAAATCGAAAACTTAAAAACTCCAAAACTCCGCAACCCCGAATCTCCAAAACTCTGAAACTCCAAAACTCCGAAACTCCAAAAAACAGAACTCCAAAACTCCAAAGCTCTAAAACTCCAAATGTCCAATAATCCGAAACTCCGAAAGTCCAAAACTCCAAAAATCCAATACTCCAAAAATCCAAAACTCCAAAAATCCAAAACTCGAAAACTCCAAAACTGCAAAAATCCAAAACTCCAAAATTCCGAAACTCGGAAACTCCAAAACTCCGAACCTCCAAAATCTCCAAAACTCCACAACCCCGAATCTCCAAAACTCCGAAAATCCAAAAATCCATACCTCCAAATCCAAACTTCTAAAACTCCAAAACTACAAAACTACAAAATTCTGGAACAACAACACTCCGAATCTCCAAAAATCCATACCTCCAAAACTCCAAAAATCCATAACTCCGAAACTCCAAAACTCCAAAAGTGCAAAAATACAAAACTCCAAAACTCAAAAACTCCGAAACTCCAAAAATCCAAAACTCCAAAGCTCCAAAACTCCGAAACTCCGAAAATCCAAAACACCAAATCTCCAAAACTCTGAAACTCCAAAACTCCAAAACTACAAAATTACGAAACTCCAAAACTGCAAAAATCCAAAACTCCAAAATTCCGAAACTCGGAAACTCCAAAACTCCGAAACTCCGAAACTCCGAAAATCCAGAACTCCAAAACTCCAAAGCTCTAAAACTCCAGACGTCCAATAATCCGAAACTCCGAAAGTCCAAAACTCCAAACATCCAAAACTCCAAAAATCCAAAACTTAAAATTCGAAACTCCAAAACTCCAAAACTCCGAAACTGCAAAACTCCAAAACTCCGAAACTCCAAAATTCCGAAACTCCAAAACTCCGAAACTCCGAAAATCCGGAACTCCAAAACTCCAAAACTCCAAAAATCCAAAACTCCAAAATTCCGAAACTCGGAAACCACAAAACTCGGAAACTCCAAAACTCCGAACCTCCAAAATCTCCAAAGCTCCACAACCCCGAATCTCCAAAACTCTGAAACTCCAAAAATCCATACCTCCAAAATCCAAAATTCTAAAACTCCAAAACTACAAAACTACAAAATATTGGAAAAACAAAACCCCAAATCTCCAAAAATCCATACCTCCAAAACTCCAAGAATCCAAAACTCCGAAACTCCAAAACTCCAAAAGTGCAAAAATCCAAAACTCCAAAGCTCTAAAACTCCAAAAGTCCAATAATCCGAAACTCGAAAGTCCAAAACTCCAAAAATCCAAGACTCCAAAAATCCAGAACTCCAAAAATTCAAAACTCGAAAACTCCAAAACTGCAAAAATCCAAAACTCTAAAATTCCGAAACTCGGAAACTCCAAAACTCGGAAACTCCAAAACTCCGAACCTCCAAAATCTCCAAAACTCCACAACCCCGAATCTCCAAAACTCCGAAAACTCCAAAATTCCATACCTCCAAAATCCAAACTTCTAAAAGTCCAAAACTACAAAACTACAAAATTCTGGAACAACAAAACCCCGAATCTCCAAAAATCCATACCTCCAAAACTCCGAAACTCCAAAACTCCAAAAGTGCACAAATCCAAAACTCCAAAACTCACAAATCCAAAACTCGGAAACTCCAAAACTCGGAAAGTCCAAAACTCCGAACCTCCAAATTCTCCAAAACTCCACAACCCCGAATCTCCAAAACTCCGAAAACTCCAAAATTCCATACCTCCAAAATCCAAACTTCTCAAACTCCAAAACTACAAAACTACAAAATTCTGGAACAACAACACCCCGAATCTCCAAAAATCCATACCTCCAAAACTCCAAAAATCCATAACTCCGAAACTCCAAAACTCCAAAAGTGCAAAAATACAAAACTCCAAAACTCAAAAACTCCGAAACTCCAAAAATCCAAAACTCCAAAGCTCCAAAACTCCGAAACTCCAAAACACCAAAACTCCAAAACCCTGAAACTCCAAAACTCCAAAACTCCAAAACTACAAAATTACAAAACTCCAAAACTCCAAAAATCCAAAACTCCAAAATTCCGAAACTCGGAAACCACAAAACTCGGAAACTCCAAAACTCCGAACCTCCAAAATCTCCAAAGCTCCACAACCCCGAATCTCCAAAACTCTGAAACTCCAAAAATCCATACCTCCAAAATCCAAAATTCTAAAACTCCAAAACTACAAAACTACAAAATATTGGAAAAACAAAACCCCAAATCTCCAAAAATCCATACCTCCAAAACTCCAAGAATCCAAAACTCCGAAACTCCAAAACTCCAAAAGTGCAAAAATCCAAAACTCCAAAGCTCTAAAACTCCAAAAGTCCAATAATCCGAAACTCGAAAGTCCAAAACTCCAAAAATCCAAGACTCCAAAAATCCAGAACTCCAAAAATTCAAAACTCGAAAACTCCAAAACTGCAAAAATCCAAAACTCCAAAATTCCGAAACTCGGAAACTCCAAAACTCGGAAACTCCAAAACTCCGAACCTCCAAAATCTCTAAAACTCCACAACCCCGAATCTCCAAAACTCCGAAAACTCCAAAATTCCATACCTCCAAAATCCAAACTTCTAAAACTCCAAAACTACAAAACTACAAAATTCTGGAACAACAAAATCCCGAATCTCCAAAAATCCATACCTCCAAAACTCCAAGAATCCAAAACTCCGAAACTCCAAAACTCCAAAAGTGCAAAAATCCAAAACTCCAAAGCTCTAAAACTCCAAATGTCCAATAATCCGAAACTCCAAAAGTCCAAAACTCCAAAAATCCAATACTCCAAAAATCCAAAACTCCAAAAATCCAAAACTCGAAAACTCGAAAACTGCAAAAATCCAAAACTCCAAAATTCCGAAACTCGGAAACTCCAAAACTCCGAACCTCCAAAATCTCCAAAACTCCACAACCCCGAATCTCCAAAACTCCGAAAATCCAAAAATCCATACCTCCAAATCCAAACTTCTAAAACTCCAAAACTACAAAACTACAAAATTCTGGAACACTCCGAATCTCCAAAAATCCATACCTCCAAAACTCCAAAAATCCATAACTCCGAAACTCCAAAACTCCAAAAGTGCAAAAATACAAAACTCCAAAACTCAAAAACTCCGAAACTCCAAAAATCCAAAACTCCAAAGCTCCAAAACTCCGAAACTCCGAAAATCCAAAACACCAAAACTCCAAAACTCTGAAACTCCAAAACTCCAAAACTCCAAAACTACAAAATTACGAAACTCCAAAACTGCAAAAATCCAAAACTCCAAAATTCCGAAACTCGGAAACTCCAAAACTCCGAAACTCCGAAAATCCAGAACTCCAAAACTCCAAAGCTCTAAAACTCCAGACGTCCAATAATCCGAAACTCCGAAAGTCCAAAACTCCAAACATCAAAAACTCCAAAAATCCAAAACTTAAAATTCGAAACTCCAAAACTCCAAAACTCCGAAACTGCAAAACTCCAAAACTCCGAAACTCCAAAATTCCGAAACTCCAAAACTCCGAAACTCCGAAAATCCGAAACTCCAAAACTCCAAAACTGCAAAACTCCAAAAATCCAAAACTCCAAAATTCCGAAACTCGGAAACCACAAAACTCAGAAACTCCAAAACTCCGAACCTCCAAAATCTCCAAAGCTCCACAACCCCGAATCTCCAAAACTCTGAAACTCCAAAAATCCATACCTCCAGAATCCAAAATTCTAAAACTCCAAAACTACAAAACTACAAAATATTGGAAAAACAAAACCCCAAATCTCCAAAAATCCATACCTCCAAAACTCCAAGAATCCAAAACTCCGAAACTCCAAAACTCCAAAAGTGCAAAAATCCAAAACTCCAAAGCTCTAAAACTCCAAAAATAGAAAACTTAAAAACTCCAAAAATCGAAAAATCCGAAGCTCCAAAAATTCCGAAACTCGGAAACTCCAAAACTCGGAAACTCCAAAACTCCGAACCTCCAAAATCTCCAAAGCTCCACAACCCCGAATCTCCAAAACTCTGAAACTCCAAAAATCCATACCTCCAAAATCCAAAATTCTAAAACTCCAAAACTACAAAACTACAAAATATTGGAAAAACAAAACCCCAAATCTCCAAAAATCCATACCTCCAAAACTCCAAGAATCCAAAACTCCGAAACTCCAAAACTCCAAAAGTGCAAAAATCCAAAACTCCAAAGCTCTAAAACTCCAAAAGTCCAATAATCCGAAACTCGAAAGTCCAAAACTCCAAAAATCCAAGACTCCAAAAATCCAGAACTCCAAAAATTCAAAACTCGAAAACTCCAAAACTGCAAAAATCCAAAACTCCAAAATTCCGAAACTCGGAAACTCCAAAACTCGGAAACTCCAAAACTCCGAACCTCCAAAATCTCTAAAACTCCACAACCCCGAATCTCCAAAACTCCGAAAACTCCAAAATTCCATACCTCCAAAATCCAAACTTCTAAAAGTCCAAAACTACAAAACTACAAAATTCTGGAACAACAAAACCCCGAATCTCCAAAAATCCATACCTCCAAAACTCCGAAACTCCAAAACTCCAAAAGTGCAAAAATCCAAAACTCCAAAACTCACAAATCCAAAACTCGGAAACTCCAAAACTCGGAAACTCCAAAACTCGGAAACTCCAAAACTCCGAACCTCCAAAATCTCCAAAACTCCACAACCCCGAATCTCCAAAACTCCGAAAACTCCAAAATTCCATACCTCCAAAATCCAAACTTCTCAAACTCCAAAACTACAAAACTACAAAATTCTGGAACAACAAAATCCGAATCTCCAAAAATCCATACCTCCAAAACTCCGAAACTCCAAAACTCCAAAAGTGCAAAAATCCAAAACTCCAAAACTCAAAAACTCCAAAACTCCAAAAATCCAAAACTCCAAAACTCCAAAACTCCGAAACTCCGAAAATCCAAAACACCAAAACTCCAAAACTCTGAAACTCCAAAACTCCAAAACTACAAAATTACAAAACTCCAAAACTGCAAAAATCCAGAACTCCAAAACTCCAAAGCTCTAAAACTCCAGACGTCCAATAATCCGAAACTCCGAAAGTCCAAAACTCCAAACATCCAAAACTCCAAAAATCCAAAACTTAAAATTCGAAACTCCAAAACTCCGAAACTGCAAAACTCGAGAACTCCGAAGCTCCAAAACTCCAAATCTCCAAAAATCCAAAACTCCAAAATTCCGAAACTCGGAAACTCCAAAACTCCGCACCTCCAAAACTCCACAACCCCTCAAAACTCAAAACCTCCAAAAATCCAAAACACCAAAACTCCAATGCTTTAAAAATCCAAAACTCCAAAAATGCAAAACTCCAAAAATCGAAAACTTAAAAACTCCAAAACTCCACAAATCCGAAACTCCAAAACTCCGAAACTCACAAATTCCAAAACTCCGCAACCCCGAATCTCCAAAACTCTGAAACTCCAAAACTCCGAAACTCTAAAAAACAGAACTCCAAAACTCCAAAGCTCTAAAACTCCAAATGTCCAATAATCCGAAACTCCGAAAGTCCAAAACTCCAAAAATCCAATACTCCAAAAATCCAAAACTCCAAAAATCCAAAACTCGAAAACTCCAAAACTGCAAAAATCCAAAACTCCAAAATTCCGAAACTCGGAAACTCCAAAACTCCGAACCTCCAAAATCTCCAAAACTCCACAACCCCGAATCTCCAAAACTCCGAAAATCCAAAAATCCATACCTCCAAATCCAAACTTCTAAAACTCCAAAACTACAAAACTACAAAATTCTGGAACACTCCGAATCTCCAAAAATCTATACCTCCAAAACTCCAAAAATCCATAACTCCGAAACTCCAAAACTCCAAAAGTGCAAAAATACAAAACTCCAAAACTCAAAAACTCCGAAACTCCAAAAATCCAAAACTCCAAAGCTCCAAAACTCCGAAACTCCGAAAATCCAAAACACCAAAACTCCAAAACTCTGAAACTCCAAAACTCCAAAACTCCAAAACTCCAAAACTCCAAAACTACAAAATTACGAAACTCCAAAACTGCAAAAATCCAAAACTCCAAAATTCCGAAACTCGGAAACTCCGAAACTCCGAAACTCCGAAAATCCAGAACTCCAAAACTCCAAAGCTCTAAAACTCCAGACGTCCAATAATCCGAAACTCCGAAAGTCCAAAACTCCAAACATCCAAAACTCCAAAAATCCAAAACTTAAAATTCGAAACTCCAAAACTCCAAAACTCCGAAACTGCAAAACTCCAAAACTCCGAAACTCCAAAATTCCGAAACTCCAAAACTCCGAAACTCCGAAAACCCGGAACTCCAAAACTCCAAAACTCCAAAAATCCAAAACTCCAAAATTCCGAAACTCGGAAACCACAAAACTCAGAAACTCCAAAACTCCGAACCTCCAAAATCTCCAAAGCTCCACAACCCCGAATCTCCAAAACTCTGAAACTCCAAAAATCCATACCTCCAGAATCCAAAATTCTAAAACTGCAAAACTACAAAACTACAAAATATTGGAAAAACAAAACCCCAAATCTCCAAAAATCCATACCTCCAAAACTCCAAGAATCCAAAACTCCGAAACTCCAAAACTCCAAAAGTGCAAAAATCCAAAACTCCAAAGCTCTAAAACTCCAAAAATAGAAAACTTAAAAACTCCAAAAATCGAAAAATCCGAAGCTCCAAAAATTCCGAAACTCGGAAACTCCAAAACTCTGAACCTCCAAAATCTCCAAAGCTCCACAACCCCGAATCTCCAAAACTCTGAAACTCCAAAAATCCATACCTCCAAAATCCAAAATTCTAAAACTCCAAAACTACAAAACTACAAAATATTGGAAAAACAAAACTCCAAATCTCCAAAAATCCATACCTCCAAAACTCCAAGAATCCAAAACTCCGAAACTCCAAAACTCCAAAAGTGCAAAAATCCAAAACTCCAAAGCTCTAAAACTCCAAAAGTCCAATAATCCGAAACTCGAAAGTCCAAAACTCCAAAAATCCAAGACTCCAAAAATCCAGAACTCCAAAAATTCAAAACTCGAAAACTCCAAAACTGCAAAAATCCAAAACTCCAAAATTCCGAAACTCGGAAACTCCAAAACTCGGAAACTCCAAAACTCCGAACCTCCAAAATCTCTAAAACTCCACAACCCCGAATCTCCAAAACTCCGAAAACTCCAAAATTCCATACCTCCAAAATCCAAACTTCTAAAAGTCCAAAACTACAAAACTACAAAATTCTGGAACAACAAAACCCCGGATCTCCAAAAATCCATACCTCCAAAACTCCGAAACTCCAAAAGTGCAAAAATCCAAAACTCCAAAACTCACAAATCCAAAACTCGGAAACTCCAAAACTCGGAAACTCCAAAACTCGGAAACTCCAAAACTCCGAACCTCCAAAATCTCCAAAACTCCACAACCCCGAATCTCCAAAACTCCGAAAACTCCAAAATTCCATACCTCCAAAATCCAAACTTCTCAAACTCCAAAACTACAAAACTACAAAATTCTGGAACAAAATCCGAATCTCCAAAAATCCATACCTCCAAAACTCCGAAACTCCAAAACTCCAAAAGTGGAAAAATCCAAAACTCCAAAACTCAAAAACTCCAAAACTCCAAAAATCCAAAACTCCAAAACTCCAAAACTCCGAAACTCTGAAAATCCAAAACACCAAAACTCCAATACTCTGAAACTCCAAAACTCCAAAACTACAAAATTACGAAACTCCAAAACTGCAAAAATCCAGAACTCCAAAACTCCAAAGCTCTAAAACTCCAGACGTCCAATAATCCGAAACTCCGAAAGTCCAAAACTCCAAACATCCAAAACTCCAAAAATCCAAAACTTAAAATTCGAAACTCCAAAACTCCGAAACTGCAAAACTCGAGAACTCCGAAACTCCAAAATTCCGGAACTCCTAAACTCCGAAACTCCGAAAATCCGGAACTCCAAAATTCCGAAACTCGGAAACCACAAAACTAAGAAACTCCAAAACTCCGAACCTCCAAAATCTCCAAAGCTCCACAACCCCGAATCTCCAAAACTCTGAAACTCCAAAAATCCATACCTCCAGAATCCAAAATTCTAAAACTCCAAAACTACAAAACTACAAAATATTGGAAAAACAAAACCCCAAATCTCCAAAAATCCATACCTCCAAAACTCCAAGAATCCAAAACTCCGAAACTCCAAAACTCCAAAAGTGCAAAAATCCAAAACTCCAAAGCTCTAAAACTCCAGAAATAGAAAACTTAAAAACTCCAAAAATCGAAAAATCCGAAGCTCCAAAAATTCCGAAACTCGGAAACTCCAAAACTCGGAAACTCCAAAACTCCGAACCTCCAAAATCTCCAAAACTCCACAACCCCGAATCTCCAAAACTCCGAAAACTCCAAAATTCCATACCTCCAAAATCCAAACTTCTAAAAGTCCAAAACTACAAAACTACAAAATTCTGGAACAACAAAACCCCGAATCTCCAAAAATCCATACCTCCAAAACTCCGAAACTCCAAAACTCCAAAAGTGCAAAAATCCAAAACTCCAAAACTCAAAAATCCAAAACTCGGAAACTCCAAAACTCCGAACCTCCAAAACTCCAAAACTCCACAACCCCTCAAAACTCAAAACCTCCAAAAATCCAAAACACCAAAACTCCAATGCTTTAAAAATCCAAAACTCCAAAAATGCAAAACACCAAAAATCGAAAACTTAAAAACTCCAAAACTCCACAAATCCGAAACTCCAAAACTCCGAAACTCACAAATTCCGAAACTCCGCAACCCCGAATCTCCAAAACTCGGAAACTCCAAAACTCCGAACCTCCAAAATCTCCAAAACTCCACAACCCCGAATCTCCAAAACTCCGAAAATCCAAAAATCCATACCTCCAAATCCAAACTTCTAAAACTCCAAAACTACAAAACTACAAAATTCTGGAACAACAACACCCCGAATCTCCAAAAATCCATACCTCCAAAACTCCAAAAATGCATAACTCCGAAACTCCAAAACTCCAAAAGTGCAAAAATACAAAACTCCAAAACTCAAAAACTCCGATACTCCAAAAATCCAAAACTCCAAAGCTCCAAAACTCCGAAACTCCGAAAATCCAAAACACCAAAACTCCAAAACTCTGAAACTCCAAAACTCCAAAACTCCAAAACTCCAAAACTACAAAATTACAAAACTCCAAAACTGCAAAAATCCAAAACTCCAAAATTCCGAAACTCGGAAACTCCAAAACTCCGAAACTCCGAAACTCCAAAAAGCCAGAACTCCAAAACTCCAAAGCTCTAAAACTCCAGACGTCCAATAATCCGAAACTCCGAAAGTCCAAAACTCCAAACATCCAAAACTCCAAAAATCCAAAACTTAAAATTCGAAACTCCAAAACTCCAAAACTCCGAAACTGCAAAACTCCAAAACTCCGAAACTCCAAAATTCCGAAACTCCAAAACTCCGAAACTCCGAAAATCCGGAACTCCAAAACTCCAAAACTCCAAAAATCCAAAACTCCAAAATTCCGAAACTCGGAAACCACAAAACTCGGAAACTCCAAAACTCCGAACCTCCAAAATCTCCAAAGCTCCACAACCCCGAATCTCCAAAACTCTGAAACTCCGAAAATCCATACCTCCAAAATCCAAAATTCTAAAACTCCAAAACTACAAAACTACAAAATATTGGAAAAACAAAACCCCAAATCTCCAAAAATCCATACCTCCAAAACTCCAAGAATCCAAAACTCCGAAACTCCAAAACTCCAAAAGTGCAAAAATCCAAAACTCCAAAGCTCTAAAACTCCAAAAGTCCAATAATCCGAAACTCGAAAGTCCAAAACTCCAAAAATCCAAGACTCCAAAAATCCAGAACTCCAAAAATTCAAAACTCGAAAACTCCAAAACTGCAAAAATCCAAAACTCGAAAATTCCGAAACTCGGAAACTCCAAAACTCGGAAACTCCAAAACTCCGAACCTCCAAAATCTCTAAAACTCCACAACCCCGAATCTCCAAAACTCCGAAAACTCCAAAATTCCATACCTCCAAAATCCAAACTTCTAAAAGTCCAAAACTACAAAATTCTGGAACAACAAAACCCCGAATCTCCAAAAATCCATACCTCCAAAACTCCGAAACTCCAAAACTCCAAAAGTGCAAAAATCCAAAACTCCAAAACTCACAAATCCAAAACTCGGAAACTCCAAAACTCGGAAACTCCAAAACTCCGAACCTCCAAAATCTCCAAAACTCCACAACCCCGAATCTCCAAAACTCCGAAAACTCCAAAATTCCATACCTCCAAAATCCAAACTTCTCAAACTCCAAAACTACAAAACTACAAAATTCTGGAACAACAAAACCCCAAATCTCCAAAAATCCATACCTCCAAAACTCCAAAAGTCCAAAACTCCAAAAGTGCAAAATCCAAAACTCAAAAACTCCAAAACTCCAAAAATCCAAAACTCCAAAACTCCAAAACTCTGAAACACCGAAACTACAAAAATCCGAAACTCCAAAACTCCGAATCTCCAAAACTACAAAATTCCGAAACTCCAAAACTATGAAACTCCAAAATACTTAAACTCACAACACTAAATCTCCAAAACTCCGAAACTCCAAAGCTCTAAAAGTGCAAAAATCCAGAACTCCGAAACTCAAAAACTCCAAAAAACAAAAACTCCAAAACTCGAAAACTCCAAAATTCCGAAACTGCAAAACTCCGAAACTCCGAAAATCTGGAACTCCAAAACTCCAAAGCTCTAAAACTCCAAAAGTCCAATAATCCGAAACTCCGAAAGTCCAAAACTCCAAAAATCCAAAACTCCTAAAATCCAAAACTCCAAAAATCCAAAACTCGAAAACTCCAAAACTGCAAAAATCCAAAACTCCAAAATTCCGAAACTCGGAAACTCCAAGACTCTGAACCTCCAAAATCTCCAAAGCTCCACAACCCCGAATCTCCAAAACTCTGAAACTCCAAAAATCCATACCTCCAAAATCCAAAATTCTAAAACTCCAAAACTACAAAACTACAAAATATTGGAACAACAAAACCCCAAATCTCCAAAAATCCATACCTCCAAAACTCCAAGAATCCAAAACTCCGAAACTCCAAAACTCCAAAAGTGCAAAAATCCAAAACTCCAAAGCTCTAAAACTCCAAAAGTCCAATAATGCGAAACTCCGAAAGTCCAAAACTCCAAAAATCCAAGACTCCAAAAATCCAAAACTCCAAAAATTCAAAACTCGAAAACTCCAAAACTGCAAAAATCCAAAACTCCAAAATTCCGAAACTCGGAAACTCCAAAACTCGGAAACTCCAAAACTCCGAACCTCCAAAATCTCCAAAACTCCACAACCCCGAATCTCCAAAACTCCGAAAACTCCAAAATTCCATACCTCCAAAATCCAAACTTCTAAAAGTCCAAAGCTACAAAACTACAAATTTCTGGAACAACAAAACCCCGAATCTCCAAAAATCCATACCTCCAAAACTCCGAAACTCCAAAACTCCAAAAGTGCAAAAATCCAAAACTCCAAAACTCACAAATCCAAAACTCGGAAACTCCAAAACTCGGAAACTCCAAAACTCCGAACCTCCAAAATCTCCAAAACTCCACAACCCCGAATCTCCAAAACTTCTAAAACTCCAAAACTACAAAACTACAAAATTCTGGAACAACAAAACCCCGAATCTCCAAAAATCCATACCTCCAAAACTCCGAAACTGCAAAAATCCAAAACTCCAAAATTCCGAAACTCGGAAACTCCAAAACTCGGAAACTCCAAAACTCCGAACCTCCAAAATCTCTAAAACTCCACAACCCCGAATCTCCAAAACTCCGAAAACTCCAAAATTCCATACCTCCAAAATCCAAACTTCTAAAAGTCCAAAACTACAAAATTCTGGAACAACAAAACCCCGAATCTCCAAAAATCCATACCTCCAAAACTCCGAAACTCCAAAACTGCAAAAGTGCAAAAATCCAAAACTCCAAAACTCACAAATCCAAAACTCGGAAACTCCAAAACTCGGAAACTCCAAAACTCCGAACCTCCAAAATCTCCAAAACTCCACAACCCCGAATCTCCAAAACTCCGAAAACTCCAAAATTCCATACCTCCAAAATCCAAACTTCTCAAACTCCAAAACTACAAAACTACAAAATTCTGGAACAACAAAACCCCAAATCTCCAAAAATCCATACCTCCAAAACTCCAAAAGTCCGAAACTCCAAAAGTGCAAAATCCAAAACTCAAAAACTCCAAAACTCCAAAAATCCAAAACTCCAAAACTCCAAAACTCTGAAACACCGAAACTACAAAAATCCGAAACTCCAAAACTCCGAATCTCCAAAACTACAAAATTCCGAAACTCCAAAACTATGAAACTCCAAAATACTTAAACTCACAACACTAAATCTCCAAAACTCCGAAACTCCAAAGCTCTAAAAGTGCAAAAATCCAGAACTCCGAAACTCAAAAACTCCAAAAAACAAAAACTCCAAAACTCCAAAACTCCAAAATTCCGAAACTGCAAAACTCCGAAACTCCGAAAATCTGGAACTCCAAAACTCCAAAGCTCTAAAACTCCAAAAGTCCAATAATCCGAAACTCCGAAAGTCCAAAACTCCAAAAATCCAAAACTCCAAAAATCCAAAACTCAAAAACTCCAAAACTCCAAAACTCCAATAATCTGCAACTCTGAAAATCCAAAGCTCCAAAAATCCAGAACACAAAAACTCCAATGCTCCAAAAATCCAAAACCCCAAATATCCAAAACTCCAAAAATCGAAAAATCCGAAGCTCCAAAACATGAAAACTCCGAAACCCTGAATCTCCAAAACTCCAAAAATCCATACCTCCAAAATCCAAAATTCTAAAACTCCAAAACTCCAAAACTACAAAATTCTGGAACAACAAAACCCCAAATCTCCAAAAATCCATACCTCCAAAACTCCAAAAGTCCAAAACTCCAAAAGTGCAAAATCCAAAACTCAAAAACTCCAAAACTCCAAAAATCCAAAACTCCAAAACTCCAAAACTCTGAAACACCGAAACTACAAAAATCCGAAACTCCAAAACTCCAAAACTCCGAATCTCCAAAACTACAAAATTCCGAAACTCCAAAACTATGAAACTCCAAAATACTTAAACTCACAACACTAAATCTCCAAAACTCCGAAACTCCAAAGCTCTAAAAGTGCAAAAATCCAGAACTCCGAAACTCAAAAACTCCAAAAAACAAAAACTCCAAAACTCGAAAACTCCAAAATTCCGAAACTGCAAAACTCCGAAACTCCGAAAATCTGGAACTCCAAAACTCCAAAGCTCTAAAACTCCAAAAGTCCAATAATCCGAAACTCCGAAAGTCCAAAACTCCAAAAATCCAAAACTCCTAAAATCCAAAACTCCAAAAATCCAAAACTCGAAAACTCCAAAACTGCAAAAATCCAAAACTCCAAAATTCCGAAACTCGGAAACTCCAAGACTCTGAACCTCCAAAATCTCCAAAGCTCCACAACCCCGAATCTCCAAAACTCTGAAACTCCAAAAATCCATACCTCCAAAATCCAAAATTCTAAAACTCCAAAACTACAAAACTACAAAATATTGGAACAACAAAACCCCAAATCTCCAAAAATCCATACCTCCAAAACTCCAAGAATCCAAAACTCCGAAACTCCAAAACTCCAAAAGTGCAAAAATCCAAAACTCCAAAGCTCTAAAACTCCAAAAGTCCAATAATGCGAAACTCCGAAAGTCCAAAACTCCAAAAATCCAAGACTCCAAAAATCCAAAACTCCAAAAATTCAAAACTCGAAAACTCCAAAACTGCAAAAATCCAAAACTCCAAAATTCCGAAACTCGGAAACTCCAAAACTCGGAAACTCCAAAACTCCGAACCTCCAAAATCTCCAAAACTCCACAACCCCGAATCTCCAAAACTCCGAAAACTCCAAAATTCCATACCTCCAAAATCCAAACTTCTAAAAGTCCAAAGCTACAAAACTACAAATTTCTGGAACAACAAAACCCCGAATCTCCAAAAATCCATACCTCCAAAACTCCGAAACTCCAAAACTCCAAAAGTGCAAAAATCCAAAACTCCAAAACTCACAAATCCAAAACTCGGAAACTCCAAAACTCGGAAACTCCAAAACTCTGAACCTCCAAAATCTCCAAAACTCCACAACCCCGAATCTCCAAAACTTCTAAAACTCCAAAACTACAAAACTACAAAATTCTGGAACAACAAAACCCCGAATCTCCAAAAATCCATACCTCTAAAACTCCGAAACTGCAAAAATCCAAAACTCCAAAATTCCGAAACTCGGAAACTCCAAAACTCGGAAACTCCAAAACTCCGAACCTCCAAAATCTCTAAAACTCCACAACCCCGAATCTCCAAAACTCCGAAAACTCCAAAATTCCATACCTCCAAAATCCAAACTTCTAAAAGTCCAAAACTACAAAATTCTGGAACAACAAAACCCCGAATCTCCAAAAATCCATACCTCCAAAACTCCGAAACTCCAAAACTGCAAAAGTGCAAAAATCCAAAACTCCAAAACTCACAAATCCAAAACTCGGAAACTCCAAAACTCGGAAACTCCAAAACTCCGAACCTCCAAAATCTCCAAAACTCCACAACCCCGAATCTCCAAAACTCCGAAAACTCCAAAATTCCATACCTCCAAAATCCAAACTTCTCAAACTCCAAAACTACAAAACTACAAAATTCTGGAACAACAAAACCCCAAATCTCCAAAAATCCATACCTCCAAAACTCCAAAAGTCCAAAACTCCAAAAGTGCAAAATCCAAAACTCAAAAACTCCAAAACTCCAAAAATCCAAAACTCCAAAACTCCAAAACTCTGAAACACCGAAACTACAAAAATCCGAAACTCCAAAACTCCGAATCTCCAAAACTACAAAATTCCGAAACTCCAAAACTATGAAACTCCAAAATACTTAAACTCACAACACTAAATCTCCAAAACTCCGAAACTCCAAAGCTCTAAAAGTGCAAAAATCCAGAACTCCGAAACTCAAAAACTCCAAAAAACAAAAACTCCAAAACTCCAAAACTCCAAAATTCCGAAACTGCAAAACTCCGAAACTCCGAAAATCTGGAACTCCAAAACTCCAAAGCTCTAAAACTCCAAAAGTCCAATAATCCGAAACTCCGAAAGTCCAAAACTCCAAAAATCCAAAACTCCAAAAATCCAAAACTCAAAAACTCCAAAACTCCAAAACTCCAATAATCTGCAACTCTGAAAATCCAAAGCTCCAAAAATCCAAAACACAAAAACTCCAATGCTCCAAAAATCCAAAACCCCAAATATCCAAAACTCCAAAAATCGAAAAATCCGAAGCTCCAAAACATGAAAACTCCGAAACCCTGAATCTCCAAAACTCCAAAAATCCATACCTCCAAAATCCAAAATTCTAAAACTCCAAAACTCCAAAACTACAAAATTCTGGAACAACAAAACCCCAAATCTCCAAAAATCCATACCTCCAAAACTCCAAAAGTCCAAAACTCCAAAAGTGCAAAATCCAAAACTCAAAAACTCCAAAACTCCAAAAATCCAAAACTGCAAAACTCCAAAACTCTGAAACACCGAAACTACAAAAATCCGAAACTCCAAAACTCCAAAACTCCGAATCTCCAAAACTACAAAATTCCGAAACTCCAAAACTATGAAACTCCAAAATACTTAAACTCACAACACTAAATCTCCAAAACTCCGAAACTCCAAAGCTCTAAAAGTGCAAAAATCCAGAACTCCGAAACTCAAAAACTCCAAAAAACAAAAACTCCAAAACTCGAAAACTCCAAAATTCCGAAACTCCAAAACTCCGAAACTCCGAAAATCTGGAACTCCAAAACTCCGAAGCTCTAAAACTCCAAAAGTCCAATAATCCGAAACTCCGAAAGTCCAAAACTCCAAAAATCCAAAACTCCTAAAATCCAAAACTCCAAAAATCCAAAACTCGAAAACTCCAAAACTGCAAAAATCCAAAACTCCAAAATTCCGAAACTCGGAAACTCCAAGACTCTGAACCTCCACAATCTCCAAAGCTCCACAACCCCGAATCTCCAAAACTCTGAAACTCCAAAAATCCATACCTCCAAAATCCAAAATTCTAAAACTCCAAAACTACAAAACTACAAAATATTGGAACAACAAAACCCCAAATCTCCAAAAATCCATACCTCCAAAACTCCAAGAATCCAAAACTCCGAAACTCCAAAACTCCAAAAGTGCAAAAATCCAAAACTCCAAAGCTCTAAAACTCCAAAAGTCCAATAATGCGAAACTCCGAAAGTCCAAAACTCCAAAAATCCAAGACTCCAAAAATCCAAAACTCCAAAAATTCAAAACTCGAAAACTCCAAAACTGCAAAAATCCAAAACTCCAAAATTCCGAAACTCGGAAACTCCAAAACTCGGAAACTCCAAAACTCCGAACCTCCAAAATCTCCAAAACTCCACAACCCCGAATCTCCAAAACTCCGAAAACTCCAAAATTCCATACCTCCAAAATCCAAACTTCTAAAAGTCCAAAGCTACAAAACTACAAATTTCTGGAACAACAAAACCCCGAATCTCCAAAAATCCATACCTCCAAAACTCCGAAACTCCAAAACTCCAAAAGTGCAAAAATCCAAAACTCCAAAACTCACAAATCCAAAACTCGGAAACTCCAAAACTCGGAAACTCCAAAACTCCGAACCTCCAAAATCTCCAAAACTCCACAACCCCGAATCTCCAAAACTTCTAAAACTCCAAAACTACAAAACTACAAAATTCTGGAACAACAAAACCCCGAATCTCCAAAAATCCATACCTCCAAAACTCCAAAACTCCAAAACTCCAAAAGTGCAAAAATCCAAAACTCCAAAACTCCAAAACTCCAAAAATCCAAAACTCCAAAACTCCAAAACTCCGAAACTCCGAAAATCCAGAACACCAAAACTCCAAAACTCTGAAACTCCAAAACTCCAAAACTCCAAAACTACAAAATTACGAAACTCCAAAACTGCAAAAATCCAGAACTCCAAAACTCCAAAGCTCTAAAACTCCAGACGTCCAATAATCCGAAACTCCGAAAGTCCAAAACTCCAAACATCCAAAACTCCAAAAACCCAAAACTTAAAATTCGAAACTCCAAAACTCCGAAACTGCAAAACTCGAGAACTCCGAAACTCCAAAATTCCGAAACTCCTAAACTCCGAAACTCCGAAAATCTGGAACTCCAAAACTCCAAAACTCCAAAGCTCTAAAACTCCAAAACTCCAAATCTCCAAAAATCCAAAACTCCAAAATTCCGAAACTCGGAAACTCCAAAACTCGGAAACTCCAAAACTCCGAACCTCCAAAACTCCACAACCCCTCAAAACTCAAAACCTCCAAAAATCCAAAACACCAAAACTCCAATGCTTTAAAAATCCAAAACTCCAAAAATGCAAAACTCCAAAAATCGAAAACTTAAAAACTCCAAAACTCCACAAATCCGAAACTCCAAAACTCTGAAACTCCAAAACTCCGAAACTCACAAATTCCGAAACTCCGCAACCCCGAATCTCCAAAACTCTGAAACTCCAAAACTCCGAAACTCCAAAAAACAGAACTCCAAAACTCCAAAGCTCTAAAACTCCAAATGTCCAATAATCCGAAACTCCGAAAGTCCAAAACTCCAAAAATCCAAAACTCCAAAAATCCAAAACTCGAAAACTCCAAAACTGCAAAAATCCAAAACTCCAAAATTCCGAAACTCGGAAACTCCAAAACTCCGAACCTCCAAAATCTCCAAAACTCCACAACACCGAATCTCCAAAACTCCGAAAACTCCAAAATTCCATACCTCCAAAATCCAAACTTCTAAAACTCCAAAACTACAAAACTACAAAATTCTGGAACAACAAAACCCCGAATCTCCAAAAATCCATACCTCCAAAACTCCGAAACTCCAAAACTCCAAAAGTGCAAAAATCCAAAACTCCAAAACTCAAAAACTCCAAAACTCCAAAAATCCAAAACTCCAAAACTCCGAAACTCCGAAAATCCAAAACACCAAAACTCCAAAACTCTGAAACTCCAAAACTCCAAAACTCCAAAACTACAAAATTACGAAACTCCAAAACTGCAAAAATCCAGAACTCCAAAACTCCAAAGCTCTAAAACTCCAGACGTCCAATAATCCGAAACTCCGAAAGTCCAAAACTCCAAACATCCAAAACTCCAAAAATCCAAAACTTAAAATTCGGAACTCCAAAACTCTGAAACTGCAAAACTCGAGAACTCCGAAACTCCAAAATTCCGAAACTCCGAAACTCCGAAAATCCGGAACTCCAAAACTCCAAAACTCCAAAGCTCTAAAACTCCAAAACTCCAAATCTCCAAAAATCCAAAACTCCAAAATTCCGAAACTCGGAAACTCCAAAACTCGGAAACTCCAAAACTCCGAACCTCCAAAACTCCAAAACTCCACAACCCCTCAAAACTCAAAACCTCCAAAAATCCAAAACACCAAAACTCCAATGCTTTAAAAATCCAAAACTCCAAAAATGCAAAACTCCAAAAATCGAAAACTTAAAAACTCCAAAACTCCACAAATCCGAAACTCCAAAACTCCGAAACTGCAAAACTCGAGAACTCCGAAACTCCAAAATTCCGGAACTCCTAAACTCCGAAACTCCGAAAATCCGGAACTCCAAAATTCCGAAACTCGGAAACCACAAAACTAAGAAACTCCAAAACTCCGAACCTCCAAAATCTCCAAAGCTCCACAACCCCGAATCTCCAAAACTCTGAAACTCCAAAAATCCATACCTCCAGAATCCAAAATTCTAAAACTCCAAAACTACAAAACTACAAAATATTGGAAAAACAAAACCCCAAATCTCCAAAAATCCATACCTCCAAAACTCCAAGAATCCAAAACTCCGAAACTCCAAAACTCCAAAAGTGCAAAAATCCAAAACTCCAAAGCTCTAAAACTCCAGAAATAGAAAACTTAAAAACTCCAAAAATCGAAAAATCCGAAGCTCCAAAAATTCCGAAACTCGGAAACTCCAAAACTCGGAAACTCCAAAACTCCGAACCTCCAAAATCTCCAAAACTCCACAACCCCGAATCTCCAAAACTCCGAAAACTCCAAAATTCCATACCTCCAAAATCCAAACTTCTAAAAGTCCAAAACTACAAAACTACAAAATTCTGGAACAACAAAACCCCGAATCTCCAAAAATCCATACCTCCAAAACTCCGAAACTCCAAAACTCCAAAAGTGCAAAAATCCAAAACTCCAAAACTCAAAAATCCAAAACTCGGAAACTCCAAAACTCCGAACCTCCAAAACTCCAAAACTCCACAACCCCTCAAAACTCAAAACCTCCAAAAATCCAAAACACCAAAACTCCAATGCTTTAAAAATCCAAAACTCCAAAAATGCAAAACACCAAAAATCGAAAACTTAAAAACTCCAAAACTCCACAAATCCGAAACTCCAAAACTCCGAAACTCACAAATTCCGAAACTCCGCAACCCCGAATCTCCAAAACTCTGAAACTCCAAAACTCCGAAACTCCAAAAAACAGAACTCCAAAACTCCAAAGCTCTAAAACTCCAAATGTCCAATAATCCGAAACTCCGAAAGTCCAAAACTCCAAAAATCCAATACTCCAAAAATCCAAAACTCCAAAAATCCAAAACTCGAAAACTCCAAAACTGCAAAAATCCAAAACTCCAAAATTGCGAAACTCGGAAACTCCAAAACTCCGAACCTCCAAAATCTCCAAAACTCCACAACCCCGAATTTCCAAAACTCCGAAAATCCAAAAATCCATACCTCCAAATCCAAACTTCTAAAACTCCAAAACTACAAAACTACAAAATTCTGGAACAACAACACTCCGAATCTCCAAAAATCCATACCTCCAAAACTCCAAAAATCCATAACTCCGAAACTCCAAAACTCCAAAAGTGCAAAAATACAAAACTCCAAAACTCAAAAACTCCGAAACTCCAAAAATCCAAAACTCCAAAGCTCCAAAACTCCGAAACTCCGAAAATCCAAAACACCAAATCTCCAAAACTCTGAAACTCCAAAACTCCAAAACTACAAAATTACGAAACTCCAAAACTGCAAAAATCCAAAACTCCAAAATTCCGAAACTCGGAAACTCCAAAACTCCGAAACTCCGAAACTCCGAAACTCCGAAAATCCAGAACTCCAAAACTCCAAAGCTCTAAAACTCCAGATGTCCAATAATCCGAAACTCCGAAAGTCCAAAACTCCAAACATCCAAAACTCCAAAAATCCAAAACTTAAAATTCGAAACTCCAAAACTCCAAAACTCCGAAACTGCAAAACTCCAAAACTCCGAAACTCCAAAATTCCGAAACTCCAAAACTCCGAAACTCCGAAAATCCGGAACTCCAAAACTCCAAAACTCCAAAAATCCAAAACTCCAAAATTCCGAAACTCGGAAACCACAAAACTCGGAAACTCCAAAACTCCGAACCTCCAAAATCTCCAAAGCTCCACAACCCCGAATCTCCAAAACTCTGAAACTCCAAAAATCCATACCTCCAAAATCCAAAATTCTAAAACTCCAAAACTACAAAACTGCAAAATATTGGAAAAACAAAACCCCAAATCTCCAAAAATCCATACCTCCAAAACTCCAAGAATCCAAAACTCCGAAACTCCAAAAGTGCAAAAATCCAAAACTCCAAAGCTCTAAAACTCCAAAAGTCCAATAATCCGAAACTCGAAAGTCCAAAACTGCAAAAATCCAAAACTCCAGATTCCGAAACTCGGAAACTCCAAAACTCGGAAACTCCAAAACTCCGAACCTCCAAAATCTCCAAAACTCCACAACCCCGAATCTCCAAAACTCCGAAAACTCCAAAATTCCATACCTCCAAAATCCAAACTTCTAAAAGTCCAAAACTACAAAACTACAAAATTCTGGAACAACAAAACCCCGAATCTCCAAAAATCCATACCTCCAAAACTCCGAAACTCCAAAACTCCAAAAGTGCAAAAATCCAAAACTCCAAAACTCACAAATCCAAAACTCGGAAACTCCAAAACTCGGAAAGTCCAAAACTCCGAACCTCCAAAATCTCCAAAACTCCACAACCCCGAATCTCCAAAACTCCGAAAACTCCAAAATTCCATACCTCCAAAATCCAAACTTCTCAAACTCCAAAACTACAAAACTACAAAATTCTGGAACAACAAAATCCGAATCTCCAAAAATCCATACCTCCAAAACTCCGAAACTCCAAAACTCCAAAAGTGCAAAAATCCAAAACTCCAAAACTCAAATACTCCAAAACTCCAAAAATCCAAAACTCCAAAACTGCAAAACTCCGAAACTCCGAAAATCCAAAACACCAAAACTCCAAAACTCTGAAACTCCAAAACTCCAAAACTACAAAATTACGAAACTCCAAAACTGCAAAAATCCAGAACTCCAAAACTCCAAAGCTCTAAAACTCCAGATGTCCAATAATCCGAAACTCCGAAAGTCCAAAACTCCAAACATCCAAAACTCCAAAAATCCAAAACTTAAAATTCGAAACTCCAAAACTCCGAAACTGCAAAACTCGAGAACTCCGAAACTCCAAAATTCCGAAACTCCTAAACTCCGAAACTCCGAAAATCCGGAACTCCAAAACTCCAAAACTCCAAAGCTCTAAAACTCCAAAACTCCAAATCTCCAAAAATCCAAAACTCCAAAATTCCGAAACTCGGAAACTCCAAAACTCGGAAACTCCAAAACTCCGAACCTCCAAAACTCCACAACCCCTCAAAACTCAAAACCTCCAAAAATCCAAAACACCAAAACTCCAATGCTTTAAAAATCCAAAACTCCAAAAATGCAAAACTCCAAAAATCGAAAACTTAAAAACTCCAAAACTCCACAAATCCGAAACTCCAAAACTCCGAAACTCACAAATTCCGAAACTCCGCAACCCCGAATCTCCAAAACTCTGAAACTCCAAAACTCCGAAACTCCAAAAAAGAGAACTCCAAAACTCCAAAGCTCTAAAACTCCAAATGTCCAATAATCCGAAACTCCGAAAGTCCAAAACTCCAAAAATCCAATACTACAAAAATCCAAAACTCCAAAAATCCAAAACTCGAAAACTCCAAAACTGCAAAAATCCAAAACTCCAAAATTCCGAAACTCGGAAACTCCAAAACTCCGAACCTCCAAAATCTCCAAAACTCCACAACCCCGAATCTCCAAAACTCCGAAAATCCAAAAATCCATACCTCCAAATCCAAACTTCTAAAACTCCAAAACTACAAAACTACAAAATTCTGGAACAACAACACCCCGAATCTCCAAAAATCCATACCTCCAAAACTCCAAAAATGCATAACTCCGAAACTCCAAAACTCCAAAAGTGCAAAAATACAAAACTCCAAAACTCAAAAACTCCGATACTCCAAAAATCCAAAACTCCAAAGCTCCAAAACTCCGAAACTCCGAAAATCCAAAACACCAAAACTCCAAAACTCTGAAACTCCAAAACTCCAAAACTCCAAAACTCCAAAACTACAAAATTACAAAACTCCAAAACTGCAAAAATCCAAAACTCCAAAATTCCGAAACTCGGAAACTCCAAAACTCCGAAACTCCGAAACTCCGAAAATCCAGAACTCCAAAACTCCAAAGCTCTAAAACTCCAGACGTCCAATAATCCGAAACTCCGAAAGTCCAAAACTCCAAACATCCAAAACTCCAAAAATCCAAAACTTAAAATTCGAAACTCCAAAACTCCAAAACTCCGAAACTGCAAAACTCCAAAACTCCGAAACTCCAAAATTCCGAAACTCCAAAACTCCGAAACTCCGAAAATCCGGAACTCCAAAACTCCAAAACTCCAAAAATCCAAAACTCCAAAATTCCGAAACTCGGAAACCACAAAACTCGGAAACTCCAAAACTCCGAACCTCCAAAATCTCCAAAGCTCCACAACCCCGAATCTCCAAAACTCTGAAACTCCGAAAATCCATACCTCCAAAATCCAAAATTCTAAAACTCCAAAACTACAAAACTACAAAATATTGGAAAAACAAAACCCCAAATCTCCAAAAATCCATACCTCCAAAACTCCAAGAATCCAAAACTCCGAAACTCCAAAACTCCAAAAGTGCAAATATCCAAAACTCCAAAGCTCTAAAACTCCAAAAGTCCAATAATCCGAAACTCGAAAGTCCAAAACTCCAAAAATCCAAGACTCCAAAAATCCAGAACTCCAAAAATTCAAAACTCGAAAACTCCAAAACTGCAAAAATCCAAAACTCGAAAATTCCGAAACTCGGAAACTCCAAAACTCGGAAACTCCAAAACTCCGAACCTCCAAAATCTCTAAAACTCCACAACCCCGAATCTCCAAAACTCCGAAAACTCCAAAATTCCATACCTCCAAAATCCAAACTTCTAAAAGTCCAAAACTACAAAATTCTGGAACAACAAAACCCCGAATCTCCAAAAATCCATACCTCCAAAACTCCGAAACTCCAAAACTCCAAAAGTGCAAAAATCCAAAACTCCAAAACTCACAAATCCAAAACTCGGAAACTCCAAAACTCGGAAACTCCAAAACTCCGAACCTCCAAAATCTCCAAAACTCCACAACCCCGAATCTCCAAAACTCCGAAAACTCCAAAATTCCATACCTCCAAAATCCAAACTTCTCAAACTCCAAAACTACAAAACTACAAAATTCTGGAACAACAAAACCCCAAATCTCCAAAAATCCATACCTCCAAAACTCCAAAAGTCCAAAACTCCAAAAGTGCAAAATCCAAAACTCAAAAACTCCAAAACTCCAAAAATCCAAAACTCCAAAACTCCAAAACTCTGAAACACCGAAACTACAAAAATCCGAAACTCCAAAACTCCGAATCTCCAAAACTACAAAATTCCGAAACTCCAAAACTATGAAACTCCAAAATACTTAAACTCACAACACTAAATCTCCAAAACTCCGAAACTCCAAAGCTCTAAAAGTGCAAAAATCCAGAACTCCGAAACTCAAAAACTCCAAAAAACAAAAACTCCAAAACTCCAAAACTCCAAAATTCCGAAACTGCAAAACTCCGAAACTCCGAAAATCTGGAACTCCAAAACTCCAAAGCTCTAAAACTCCAAAAGTCCAATAATCCGAAACTCCGAAAGTCCAAAACTCCAAAAATCCAAAACTCCTAAAATCCAAAACTCCAAAAATCCAAAACTCGAAAACTCCAAAACTGCAAAAATCCAAAACTCCAAAATTCCGAAACTCGGAAACTCCAAGACTCTGAACCTCCAAAATCTCCAAAGCTCCACAACCCCGAATCTCCAAAACTCTGAAACTCCAAAAATCCATACCTCCAAAATCCAAAATTCTAAAACTCCAAAACTACAAAACTACAAAATATTGGAACAACAAAACCCCAAATCTCCAAAAATCCATACCTCCAAAACTCCAAGAATCCAAAACTCCGAAACTCCAAAACTCCAAAAGTGCAAAAATCCAAAACTCCAAAGCTCTAAAACTCCAAAAGTCCAATAATGCGAAACTCCGAAAGTCCAAAACTCCAAAAATCCAAGACTCCAAAAATCCAAAACTCCAAAAATTCAAAACTCCAAAACTCCAAAACTGCAAAAATCCAAAACTCCAAAATTCCGAAACTCGGAAACTCCAAAACTCGGAAACTCCAAAACTCCGAACCTCCAAAATCTCCAAAACTCCACAACCCCGAATCTCCAAAACTCCGAAAACTCCAAAATTCCATACCTCCAAAATCCAAACTTCTAAAAGTCCAAAGCTACAAAACTACAAATTTCTGGAACAACAAAACCCCGAATCTCCAAAAATCCATACCTCCAAAACTCCGAAACTCCAAAACTCCAAAAGTGCAAAAATCCAAAACTCCAAAACTCACAAATCCAAAACTCGGAAACTCCAAAACTCGGAAACTCCAAAACTCCGAACCTCCAAAATCTCCAAAACTCCACAACCCCGAATCTCCAAAACTTCTAAAACTCCAAAACTACAAAACTACAAAATTCTGGAACAACAAAACCCCGAATCTCCAAAAATCCATACCTCCAAAACTCCGAAACTGCAAAAATCCAAAACTCCAAAATTCCGAAACTCGGAAACTCCAAAACTCGGAAACTCCAAAACTCCGAACCTCCAAAATCTCTAAAACTCCACAACCCCGAATCTCCAAAACTCCGAAAACTCCAAAATTCCATACCTCCAAAATCCAAACTTCTAAAAGTCCAAAACTACAAAATTCTGGAACAACAAAACCCCGAATCTCCAAAAATCCATACCTCCAAAACTCCGAAACTCCAAAACTGCAAAAGTGCAAAAATCCAAAACTCCAAAACTCACAAATCCAAAACTCGGAAACTCCAAAACTCGGAAACTCCAAAACTCCGAACCTCCAAAATCTCCAAAACTCCACAACCCCGAATCTCCAAAACTCCGAAAACTCCAAAATTCCATACCTCCAAAATCCAAACTTCTCAAACTCCAAAACTACAAAACTACAAAATTCTGGAACAACAAAACCCCAAATCTCCAAAAATCCATACCTCCAAAACTCCAAAAGTCCGAAACTCCAAAAGTGCAAAATCCAAAACTCAAAAACTCCAAAACTCCAAAAATCCAAAACTCCAAAACTCCAAAACTCTGAAACACCGAAACTACAAAAATCCGAAACTCCAAAACTCCGAATCTCCAAAACTACAAAATTCCGAAACTCCAAAACTATGAAACTCCAAAATACTTAAACTCACAACACTAAATCTCCAAAACTCCGAAACTCCAAAGCTCTAAAAGTGCAAAAATCCAGAACTCCGAAACTCAAAAACTCCAAAAAACAAAAACTCCAAAACTCCAAAACTCCAAAATTCCGAAACTGCAAAACTCCGAAACTCCGAAAATCTGGAACTCCAAAACTCCAAAGCTCTAAAACTCCAAAAGTCCAATAATCCGAAACTCCGAAAGTCCAAAACTCCAAAAATCCAAAACTCCAAAAATCCAAAACTCAAAAACTCCAAAACTCCAAAACTCCAATAATCTGCAACTCTGAAAATCCAAAGCTCCAAAAATCCAGAACACAAAAACTCCAATGCTCCAAAAATCCAAAACCCCAAATATCCAAAACTCCAAAAATCGAAAAATCCGAAGCTCCAAAACATGAAAACTCCGAAACCCTGAATCTCCAAAACTCCAAAAATCCATACCTCCAAAATCCAAAATTCTAAAACTCCAAAACTCCAAAACTACAAAATTCTGGAACAACAAAACCCCAAATCTCCAAAAATCCATACCTCCAAAACTCCAAAAGTCCAAAACTCCAAAAGTGCAAAATCCAAAACTCAAAAACTCCAAAACTCCAAAAATCCAAAACTCCAAAACTCCAAAACTCTGAAACACCGAAACTACAAAAATCCGAAACTCCAAAACTCCAAAACTCCGAATCTCCAAAACTACAAAATTCCGAAACTCCAAAACTATGAAACTCCAAAATACTTAAACTCACAACACTAAATCTCCAAAACTCCGAAACTCCAAAGCTCTAAAAGTGCAAAAATCCAGAACTCCGAAACTCAAAAACTCCAAAAAACAAAAACTCCAAAACTCGAAAACTCCAAAATTCCGAAACTGCAAAACTCCGAAACTCCGAAAATCTGGAACTCCAAAACTCCAAAGCTCTAAAACTCCAAAAGTCCAATAATCCGAAACTCCGAAAGTCCAAAACTCCAAAAATCCAAAACTCCTAAAATCCAAAACTCCAAAAATCCAAAACTCGAAAACTCCAAAACTGCAAAAATCCAAAACTCCAAAATTCCGAAACTCGGAAACTCCAAGACTCTGAACCTCCAAAATCTCCAAAGCTCCACAACCCCGAATCTCCAAAACTCTGAAACTCCAAAAATCCATACCTCCAAAATCCAAAATTCTAAAACTCCAAAACTACAAAACTACAAAATATTGGAACAACAAAACCCCAAATCTCCAAAAATCCATACCTCCAAAACTCCAAGAATCCAAAACTCCGAAACTCCAAAACTCCAAAAGTGCAAAAATCCAAAACTCCAAAGCTCTAAAACTCCAAAAGTCCAATAATGCGAAACTCCGAAAGTCCAAAACTCCAAAAATCCAAGACTCCAAAAATCCAAAACTCCAAAAATTCAAAACTCGAAAACTCCAAAACTGCAAAAATCCAAAACTCCAAAATTCCGAAACTCGGAAACTCCAAAACTCGGAAACTCCAAAACTCCGAACCTCCAAAATCTCCAAAACTCCACAACCCCGAATCTCCAAAACTCCGAAAACTCCAAAATTCCATACCTCCAAAATCCAAACTTCTAAAAGTCCAAAGCTACAAAACTACAAATTTCTGGAACAACAAAACCCCGAATCTCCAAAAATCCATACCTCCAAAACTCCGAAACTCCAAAACTCCAAAAGTGCAAAAATCCAAAACTCCAAAACTCACAAATCCAAAACTCGGAAACTCCAAAACTCGGAAACTCCAAAACTCCGAACCTCCAAAATCTCCAAAACTCCACAACCCCGAATCTCCAAAACTTCTAAAACTCCAAAACTACAAAAATACAAAATTCTGGAACAACAAAACCCCGAATCTCCAAAAATCCATACCTCCAAAACTCCGAAACTGCAAAAATCCAAAACTCCAAAATTCCGAAACTCGGAAACTCCAAAACTCGGAAACTCCAAAACTCCGAACCTCCAAAATCTCTAAAACTCCACAACCCCGAATCTCCAAAACTCCGAAAACTCCAAAATTCCATACCTCCAAAATCCAAACTTCTAAAAGTCCAAAACTACAAAATTCTGGAACAACAAAACCCCGAATCTCCAAAAATCCATACCTCCAAAACTCCGAAACTCCAAAACTGCAAAAGTGCAAAAATCCAAAACTCCAAAACTCACAAATCCAAAACTCGGAAACTCCAAAACTCGGAAACTCCAAAACTCCGAACCTCCAAAATCTCCAAAACTCCACAACCCCGAATCTCCAAAACTCCGAAAACTCCAAAATTCCATACCTCCAAAATCCAAACTTCTCAAACTCCAAAACTACAAAACTACAAAATTCTGGAACAACAAAACCCCAAATCTCCAAAAATCCATACCTCCAAAACTCCAAAAGTCCGAAACTCCAAAAGTGCAAAATCCAAAACTCAAAAACTCCAAAACTCCAAAAATCCAAAACTCCAAAACTCCAAAACTCTGAAACACCGAAACTACAAAAATCCGAAACTCCAAAACTCCGAATCTCCAAAACTACAAAATTCCGAAACTCCAAAACTATGAAACTCCAAAATACTTAAACTCACAACACTAAATCTCCAAAACTCCGAAACTCCAAAGCTCTAAAAGTGCAAAAATCCAGAACTCCGAAACTCAAAAACTCCAAAAAACAAAAACTCCAAAACTCCAAAACTCCAAAATTCCGAAACTGCAAAACTCCGAAACTCCGAAAATCTGGAACTCCAAAACTCCAAAGCTCTAAAACTCCAAAAGTCCAATAATCCGAAACTCCGAAAGTCCAAAACTCCAAAAATCCAAAACTCCAAAAATCCAAAACTCAAAAACTCCAAAACTCCAAAACTCCAATAATCTGCAACTCTGAAAATCCAAAGCTCCAAAAATCCAGAACACAAAAACTCCAATGCTCCAAAAATCCAAAACCCCAAATATCCAAAACTCCAAAAATCGAAAAATCCGAAGCTCCAAAACATGAAAACTCCGAAACCCTGAATCTCCAAAACTCCAAAAATCCATACCTCCAAAATCCAAAATTCTAAAACTCCAAAACTCCAAAACTACAAAATTCTGGAACAACAAAACCCCAAATCTCCAAAAATCCATACCTCCAAAACTCCAAAAGTCCAAAACTCCAAAAGTGCAAAATCCAAAACTCAAAAACTCCAAAACTCCAAAAATCCAAAACTCCAAAACTCCAAAACTCTGAAACACCGAAACTACAAAAATCCGAAACTCCAAAACTCCAAAACTCCGAATCTCCAAAACTACAAAATTCCGAAACTCCAAAACTATGAAACTCCAAAATACTTAAACTCACAACACTAAATCTCCAAAACTCCGAAACTCCAAAGCTCTAAAAGTGCAAAAATCCAGAACTCCGAAACTCAAAAACTCCAAAAAACAAAAACTCCAAAACTCGAAAACTCCAAAATTCCGAAACTGCAAAACTCCGAAACTCCGAAAATCTGGAACTCCAAAACTCCAAAGCTCTAAAACTCCAAAAGTCCAATAATCCGAAACTCCGAAAGTCCAAAACTCCAAAAATCCAAAACTCCTAAAATCCAAAACTCCAAAAATCCAAAACTCGAAAACTCCAAAACTGCAAAAATCCAAAACTCCAAAATTCCGAAACTCGGAAACTCCAAGACTCTGAACCTCCAAAATCTCCAAAGCTCCACAACCCCGAATCTCCAAAACTCTGAAACTCCAAAAATCCATACCTCCAAAATCCAAAATTCTAAAACTCCAAAACTACAAAACTACAAAATATTGGAACAACAAAACCCCAAATCTCCAAAAATCCATACCTCCAAAACTCCAAGAATCCAAAACTCCGAAACTCCAAAACTCCAAAAGTGCAAAAATCCAAAACTCCAAAGCTCTAAAACTCCAAAAGTCCAATAATGCGAAACTCCGAAAGTCCAAAACTCCAAAAATCCAAGACTCCAAAAATCCAAAACTCCAAAAATTCAAAACTCGAAAACTCCAAAACTGCAAAAATCCAAAACTCCAAAATTCCGAAACTCGGAAACTCCAAAACTCGGAAACTCCAAAACTCCGAACCTCCAAAATCTCCAAAACTCCACAACCCCGAATCTCCAAAACTCCGAAAACTCCAAAATTCCATACCTCCAAAATCCAAACTTCTAAAAGTCCAAAGCTACAAAACTACAAATTTCTGGAACAACAAAACCCCGAATCTCCAAAAATCCATACCTCCAAAACTCCGAAACTCCAAAACTCCAAAAGTGCAAAAATCCAAAACTCCAAAACTCACAAATCCAAAACTCGGAAACTCCAAAACTCGGAAACTCCAAAACTCTGAACCTCCAAAATCTCCAAAACTCCACAACCCCGAATCTCCAAAACTTCTAAAACTCCAAAACTACAAAACTACAAAATTCTGGAACAACAAAACCCCGAATCTCCAAAAATCCATACCTCTAAAACTCCGAAACTGCAAAAATCCAAAACTCCAAAATTCCGAAACTCGGAAACTCCAAAACTCGGAAACTCCAAAACTCCGAACCTCCAAAATCTCTAAAACTCCACAACCCCGAATCTCCAAAACTCCGAAAACTCCAAAATTCCATACCTCCAAAATCCAAACTTCTAAAAGTCCAAAACTACAAAATTCTGGAACAACAAAACCCCGAATCTCCAAAAATCCATACCTCCAAAACTCCGAAACTCCAAAACTGCAAAAGTGCAAAAATCCAAAACTCCAAAACTCACAAATCCAAAACTCGGAAACTCCAAAACTCGGAAACTCCAAAACTCCGAACCTCCAAAATCTCCAAAACTCCACAACCCCGAATCTCCAAAACTCCGAAAACTCCAAAATTCCATACCTCCAAAATCCAAACTTCTCAAACTCCAAAACTACAAAACTACAAAATTCTGGAACAACAAAACCCCAAATCTCCAAAAATCCATACCTCCAAAACTCCAAAAGTCCAAAACTCCAAAAGTGCAAAATCCAAAACTCAAAAACTCCAAAACTCCAAAAATCCAAAACTCCAAAACTCCAAAACTCTGAAACACCGAAACTACAAAAATCCGAAACTCCAAAACTCCGAATCTCCAAAACTACAAAATTCCGAAACTCCAAAACTATGAAACTCCAAAATACTTAAACTCACAACACTAAATCTCCAAAACTCCGAAACTCCAAAGCTCTAAAAGTGCAAAAATCCAGAACTCCGAAACTCAAAAACTCCAAAAAACAAAAACTCCAAAACTCCAAAACTCCAAAATTCCGAAACTGCAAAACTCCGAAACTCCGAAAATCTGGAACTCCAAAACTCCAAAGCTCTAAAACTCCAAAAGTCCAATAATCCGAAACTCCGAAAGTCCAAAACTCCAAAAATCCAAAACTCCAAAAATCCAAAACTCAAAAACTCCAAAACTCCAAAACTCCAATAATCTGCAACTCTGAAAATCCAAAGCTCCAAAAATCCAAAACACAAAAACTCCAATGCTCCAAAAATCCAAAACCCCAAATATCCAAAACTCCAAAAATCGAAAAATCCGAAGCTCCAAAACATGAAAACTCCGAAACCCTGAATCTCCAAAACTCCAAAAATCCATACCTCCAAAATCCAAAATTCTAAAACTCCAAAACTCCAAAACTACAAAATTCTGGAACAACAAAACCCCAAATCTCCAAAAATCCATACCTCCAAAACTCCAAAAGTCCAAAACTCCAAAAGTGCAAAATCCAAAACTCAAAAACTCCAAAACTCCAAAAATCCAAAACTCCAAAACTCCAAAACTCTGAAACACCGAAACTACAAAAATCCGAAACTCCAAAACTCCAAAACTCCGAATCTCCAAAACTACAAAATTCCGAAACTCCAAAACTATGAAACTCCAAAATACTTAAACTCACAACACTAAATCTCCAAAACTCCGAAACTCCAAAGCTCTAAAAGTGCAAAAATCCAGAACTCCGAAACTCAAAAACTCCAAAAAACAAAAACTCCAAAACTCGAAAACTCCAAAATTCCGAAACTGCAAAACTCCGAAACTCCGAAAATCTGGAACTCCAAAACTCCAAAGCTCTAAAACTCCAAAAGTCCAATAATCCGAAACTCCGAAAGTCCAAAACTCCAAAAATCCAAAACTCCTAAAATCCAAAACTCCAAAAATCCAAAACTCGAAAACTCCAAAACTGCAAAAATCCAAAACTCCAAAATTCCGAAACTCGGAAACTCCAAGACTCTGAACCTCCAAAATCTCCAAAGCTCCACAACCCCGAATCTCCAAAACTCTGAAACTCCAAAAATCCATACCTCCAAAATCCAAAATTCTAAAACTCCAAAACTACAAAACTACAAAATATTGGAACAACAAAACCCCAAATCTCCAAAAATCCATACCTCCAAAACTCCAAGAATCCAAAACTCCGAAACTCCAAAACTCCAAAAGTGCAAAAATCCAAAACTCCAAAGCTCTAAAACTCCAAAAGTCCAATAATGCGAAACTCCGAAAGTCCAAAACTCCAAAAATCCAAGACTCCAAAAATCCAAAACTCCAAAAATTCAAAACTCGAAAACTCCAAAACTGCAAAAATCCAAAACTCCAAAATTCCGAAACTCGGAAACTCCAAAACTCGGAAACTCCAAAACTCCGAACCTCCAAAATCTCCAAAACTCCACAACCCCGAATCTCCAAAACTCCGAAAACTCCAAAATTCCATACCTCCAAAATCCAAACTTCTAAAAGTCCAAAGCTACAAAACTACAAATTTCTGGAACAACAAAACCCCGAATCTCCAAAAATCCATACCTCCAAAACTCCGAAACTCCAAAACTCCAAAAGTGCAAAAATCCAAAACTCCAAAACTCACAAATCCAAAACTCGGAAACTCCAAAACTCGGAAACTCCAAAACTCCGAACCTCCAAAATCTCCAAAACTCCACAACCCCGAATCTCCAAAACTTCTAAAACTCCAAAACTACAAAACTACAAAATTCTGGAACAACAAAACCCCGAATCTCCAAAAATCCATACCTCCAAAACTCCAAAACTCCAAAACTCCAAAAGTGCAAAAATCCAAAACTCCAAAACTCCAAAACTCCAAAAATCCAAAACTCCAAAACTCCAAAACTCCGAAACTCCGAAAATCCAGAACACCAAAACTCCAAAACTCTGAAACTCCAAAACTCCAAAACTCCAAAACTACAAAATTACGAAACTCCAAAACTGCAAAAATCCAGAACTCCAAAACTCCAAAGCTCTAAAACTCCAGACGTCCAATAATCCGAAACTCCGAAAGTCCAAAACTCCAAACATCCAAAACTCCAAAAACCCAAAACTTAATATTCGAAACTCCAAAACTCCGAAACTGCAAAACTCGAGAACTCCGAAACTCCAAAATTCCGAAACTCCTAAACTCCGAAACTCCGAAAATCTGGAACTCCAAAACTCCAAAGCTCTAAAACTCCAAAACTCCAAATCTCCAAAAATCCAAAACTCCAAAATTCCGAAACTCGGAAACTCCAAAACTCGGAAACTCCAAAACTCCGAACCTCCAAAACTCCACAACCCCTCAAAACTCAAAACCTCCAAAAATCCAAAACACCAAAACTCCAATGCTTTAAAAATCCAAAACTCCAAAAATGCAAAACTCCAAAAATCGAAAACTTAAAAACTCCAAAACTCCACAAATCCGAAACTCCAAAACTCTGAAACTCCAAAACTCCGAAACTCACAAATTCCGAAACTCCGCAACCCCGAATCTCCAAAACTCTGAAACTCCAAAACTCCGAAACTCCAAAAAACAGAACTCCAAAACTCCAAAGCTCTAAAACTCCAAATGTCCAATAATCCGAAACTCCGAAAGTCCAAAACTCCAAAAATCCAAAACTCCAAAAATCCAAAACTTGAAAACTCCAAAACTGCAAAAATCCAAAACTCCAAAATTCCGAAACTCGGAAACTCCAAAACTCCGAACCTCCAAAATCTCCAAAACTCCACAACACCGAATCTCCAAAACTCCGAAAACTCCAAAATTCCATACCTCCAAAATCCAAACTTCTAAAACTCCAAAACTACAAAACTACAAAATTCTGGAACAACAAAACCCCGAATCTCCAAAAATCCATACCTCCAAAACTCCGAAACTCCAAAACTCCAAAAGTGCAAAAATCCAAAACTCCAAAACTCAAAAACTCCAAAACTCCAAAAATCCAAAACTCCAAAACTCCGAAACTCCGAAAATCCAAAACACCAAAACTCCAAAACTCTGAAACTCCAAAACTCCAAAACTCCAAAACTACAAAATTACGAAACTCCAAAACTGCAAAAATCCAGAACTCCAAAACTCCAAAGCTCTAAAACTCCAGACGTCCAATAATCCGAAACTCCGAAAGTCCAAAACTCCAAACATCCAAAACTCCAAAAATCCAAAACTTAAAATTCGGAACTCCAAAACTCTGAAACTGCAAAACTCGAGAACTCCGAAACTCCAAAATTCCGAAACTCCGAAACTCCGAAAATCCGGAACTCCAAAACTCCAAAACTCCAAAGCTCTAAAACTCCAAAACTCCAAATCTCCAAAAATCCAAAACTCCAAAATTCCGAAACTCGGAAACTCCAAAACTCGGAAACTCCAAAACTCCGAACCTCCAAAACTCCAAAACTCCACAACCCCTCAAAACTCAAAACCTCCAAAAATCCAAAACACCAAAACTCCAATGCTTTAAAAATCCAAAACTCCAAAAATGCAAAACTCCAAAAATCGAAAACTTAAAAACTCCAAAACTCCACAAATCCGAAACTCCAAAACTCCGAAACTCACAAATTCCGAAACTCCGCAACCCCGAATCTCCAAAACTCCGAAACTCCAAAACTCCGAAACTCCAAAAAACAGAACTCCAAAACTCCAAAGCTCTAAAACTCCAAATGTCCAATAATCCGAAACTCCGAAAGTCCAAAACTCCAAAAATCCAATACTCCAAAAATCCAAAACTCCAAAAATCCAAAACTCGAAAACTCCAAAACTGCAAAAATCCAAAACTCCAAAATTCCGAAACTCGGAAACTCCAAAACTCCGAACCTCCAAAATCTCCAGAACTCCACAACCCCGAATCTCCAAAACTCCGAAAATCCAAAAATCCATACCTCCAAATCCAAACTTCTAAAACTCCAAAACTACAAAACTACAAAATTCTGGAACAACAACACTCCGAATCTCCAAAAATCCATACCTCCAAAACTCCAAAAATCCATAACTCCGAAACTCCAAAACTCCAAAAGTGCAAAAATACAAAACTCCAAAACTCAAAAACTCCGAAACTCCAAAAATCCAAAACTCCAAAGCTCCAAAACTCCGAAACTCCGAAAATCCAAAACACCAAATCTCCAAAACTCTGAAACTCCAAAACTCCAAAACTACAAAATTACGAAACTCCAAAACTGCAAAAATCCAAAACTCCAAAATTCCGAAACTCGGAAACTCCAAAACTCCGAAACTCCGAAACTACGAAAATCCAGAACTCCAAAAGTCCAAAGCTCTAAAACTCCAGACGTCCAATAATCCGAAACTCCGAAAGTCCAAAACTCCAAACATCCAAAACTCCAAAAATCCAAAACTTAAAATTCGAAACTCCAAAACTCCAAAACTCCGAAACTGCAAAACTCCAAAACTCCGAAACTCCAAAATTCCGAAACTCCAAAACTCCGAAACTCCGAAAATCCGGAACTCCAAAACTCCAAAACTCCAAAAATCCAAAACTCCAAAATTGCGAAACTCGGAAACCACAAAACTCGGAAACTCCAAAACTCCGAACCTCCAAAATCTCCAAAGCTCCACAACCCCGAATCTCCAAAACTCTGAAACTCCAAAAATCCATACCTCCAAAATCCAAAATTCTAAAACTCCAAAACTACAAAACTACAAAATATTGGAAAAACAAAACCCCAAATCTCCAAAAATCCATACCTCCAAAACTCCAAGAATCCAAAACTCCGAAACTCCAAAACTCCAAAAGTGCAAAAATCCAAAACTCCAAAGCTCTAAAACTCCAAAAGTCCAATAATCCGAAACTCGAAAGTCCAAAACTCCAAAAATCCAAGACTCCAAAAATCCAGAACTCCAAAAATTCAAAACTCGAAAACTCCAAAACTGCAAAAATCCAAAACTCCAAAATTCCGAAACTCGGAAACTCCAAAACTCGGAAACTCCAAAACTCCGAACCTCCAAAATCTCCAAAACTCCACAACCCCGAATCTCCAAAACTCCGAAAACTCCAAAATTCCATACCTCCAAAATCCAAACTTCTAAAAGTCCAAAACTACAAAACTACAAAATTCTGGAACAACAAAACCCCGAATCTCCAAAAATCCATACCTCCAAAACTCCGAAACTCCAAAACTCCAAAAGTGCAAAAATCCAAAACTCCAAAACTCACAAATCCAAAACTCGGAAACTCCAAAACTCGGAAAGTCCAAAACTCCGAACCTCCAAATTCTCCAAAACTCCACAACCCCGAATCTCCAAAACTCCGAAAACTCCAAAATTCCATACCTCCAAAATCCAAACTTCTCAAACTCCAAAACTACAAAACTACAAAATTTTGGAACAACAAAATCCAATACTCCAAAACTCAAAAACTCCAAAACTCCAAAAATCCAAAACTCCAAAACTCCAAAACTCCGATACTCCGAAAATCCAAAACACCAAAACTCCAAAACTCTGAACCTCCAAAATCTCCAAAACTCCACAACCCCGAATCTCCAAAACTTCTAAAACTCCAAAACTACAAAACTACAAAATTCTGGAACAACAAAACCCCGAATCTCCAAAAATCCATACCTCTAAAACTCCGAAACTGCAAAAATCCAAAACTCCAAAATTCCGAAACTCGGAAACTCCAAAACTCGGAAACTCCAAAACTCCGAACCTCCAAAATCTCTAAAACTCCACAACCCCGAATCTCCAAAACTCCGAAAACTCCAAAATTCCATACCTCCAAAATCCAAACTTCTAAAAGTCCAAAACTACAAAATTCTGGAACAACAAAACCCCGAATCTCCAAAAATCCATACCTCCAAAACTCCGAAACTCCAAAACTGCAAAAGTGCAAAAATCCAAAACTCCAAAACTCACAAATCCAAAACTCGGAAACTCCAAAACTCGGAAACTCCAAAACTCCGAACCTCCAAAATCTCCAAAACTCCACAACCCCGAATCTCCAAAACTCCGAAAACTCCAAAATTCCATACCTCCAAAATCCAAACTTCTCAAACTCCAAAACTACAAAACTACAAAATTCTGGAACAACAAAACCCCAAATCTCCAAAAATCCATACCTCCAAAACTCCAAAAGTCCAAAACTCCAAAAGTGCAAAATCCAAAACTCAAAAACTCCAAAACTCCAAAAATCCAAAACTCCAAAACTCCAAAACTCTGAAACACCGAAACTACAAAAATCCGAAACTCCAAAACTCCGAATCTCCAAAACTACAAAATTCCGAAACTCCAAAACTATGAAACTCCAAAATACTTAAACTCACAACACTAAATCTCCAAAACTCCGAAACTCCAAAGCTCTAAAAGTGCAAAAATCCAGAACTCCGAAACTCAAAAACTCCAAAAAACAAAAACTCCAAAACTCCAAAACTCCAAAATTCCGAAACTGCAAAACTCCGAAACTCCGAAAATCTGGAACTCCAAAACTCCAAAGCTCTAAAACTCCAAAAGTCCAATAATCCGAAACTCCGAAAGTCCAAAACTCCAAAAATCCAAAACTCCAAAAATCCAAAACTCAAAAACTCCAAAACTCCAAAACTCCAATAATCTGCAACTCTGAAAATCCAAAGCTCCAAAAATCCAAAACACAAAAACTCCAATGCTCCAAAAATCCAAAACCCCAAATATCCAAAACTCCAAAAATCGAAAAATCCGAAGCTCCAAAACATGAAAACTCCGAAACCCTGAATCTCCAAAACTCCAAAAATCCATACCTCCAAAATCCAAAATTCTAAAACTCCAAAACTCCAAAACTACAAAATTCTGGAACAACAAAACCCCAAATCTCCAAAAATCCATACCTCCAAAACTCCAAAAGTCCAAAACTCCAAAAGTGCAAAATCCAAAACTCAAAAACTCCAAAACTCCAAAAATCCAAAACTCCAAAACTCCAAAACTCTGAAACACCGAAACTACAAAAATCCGAAACTCCAAAACTCCAAAACTCCGAATCTCCAAAACTACAAAATTCCGAAACTCCAAAACTATGAAACTCCAAAATACTTAAACTCACAACACTAAATCTCCAAAACTCCGAAACTCCAAAGCTCTAAAAGTGCAAAAATCCAGAACTCCGAAACTCAAAAACTCCAAAAAACAAAAACTCCAAAACTCGAAAACTCCAAAATTCCGAAACTGCAAAACTCCGAAACTCCGAAAATCTGGAACTCCAAAACTCCAAAGCTCTAAAACTCCAAAAGTCCAATAATCCGAAACTCCGAAAGTCCAAAACTCCAAAAATCCAAAACTCCTAAAATCCAAAACTCCAAAAATCCAAAACTCGAAAACTCCAAAACTGCAAAAATCCAAAACTCCAAAATTCCGAAACTCGGAAACTCCAAGACTCTGAACCTCCAAAATCTCCAAAGCTCCACAACCCCGAATCTCCAAAACTCTGAAACTCCAAAAATCCATACCTCCAAAATCCAAAATTCTAAAACTCCAAAACTACAAAACTACAAAATATTGGAACAACAAAACCCCAAATCTCCAAAAATCCATACCTCCAAAACTCCAAGAATCCAAAACTCCGAAACTCCAAAACTCCAAAAGTGCAAAAATCCAAAACTCCAAAGCTCTAAAACTCCAAAAGTCCAATAATGCGAAACTCCGAAAGTCCAAAACTCCAAAAATCCAAGACTCCAAAAATCCAAAACTCCAAAAATTCAAAACTCGAAAACTCCAAAACTGCAAAAATCCAAAACTCCAAAATTCCGAAACTCGGAAACTCCAAAACTCGGAAACTCCAAAACTCCGAACCTCCAAAATCTCCAAAACTCCACAACCCCGAATCTCCAAAACTCCGAAAACTCCAAAATTCCATACCTCCAAAATCCAAACTTCTAAAAGTCCAAAGCTACAAAACTACAAATTTCTGGAACAACAAAACCCCGAATCTCCAAAAATCCATACCTCCAAAACTCCGAAACTCCAAAACTCCAAAAGTGCAAAAATCCAAAACTCCAAAACTCACAAATCCAAAACTCGGAAACTCCAAAACTCGGAAACTCCAAAACTCCGAACCTCCAAAATCTCCAAAACTCCACAACCCCGAATCTCCAAAACTTCTAAAACTCCAAAACTACAAAACTACAAAATTCTGGAACAACAAAACCCCGAATCTCCAAAAATCCATACCTCCAAAACTCCAAAACTCCAAAACTCCAAAAGTGCAAAAATCCAAAACTCCAAAACTCCAAAACTCCAAAAATCCAAAACTCCAAAACTCCAAAACTCCGAAACTCCGAAAATCCAGAACACCAAAACTCCAAAACTCTGAAACTCCAAAACTCCAAAACTCCAAAACTACAAAATTACGAAACTCCAAAACTGCAAAAATCCAGAACTCCAAAACTCCAAAGCTCTAAAACTCCAGACGTCCAATAATCCGAAACTCCGAAAGTCCAAAACTCCAAACATCCAAAACTCCAAAAACCCAAAACTTAAAATTCGAAACTCCAAAACTCCGAAACTGCAAAACTCGAGAACTCCGAAACTCCAAAATTCCGAAACTCCTAAACTCCGAAACTCCGAAAATCTGGAACTCCAAAACTCCAAAGCTCTAAAACTCCAAAACTCCAAATCTCCAAAAATCCAAAACTCCAAAATTCCGAAACTCGGAAACTCCAAAACTCGGAAACTCCAAAACTCCGAACCTCCAAAACTCCACAACCCCTCAAAACTCAAAACCTCCAAAAATCCAAAACACCAAAACTCCAATGCTTTAAAAATCCAAAACTCCAAAAATGCAAAACTCCAAAAATCGAAAACTTAAAAACTCCAAAACTCCACAAATCCGAAACTCCAAAACTCTGAAACTCCAAAACTCCGAAACTCACAAATTCCGAAACTCCGCAACCCCGAATCTCCAAAACTCTGAAACTCCAAAACTCCGAAACTCCAAAAAACAGAACTCCAAAACTCCAAAGCTCTAAAACTCCAAATGTCCAATAATCCGAAACTCCGAAAGTCCAAAACTCCAAAAATCCAAAACTCCAAAAATCCAAAACTCGAAAACTCCAAAACTGCAAAAATCCAAAACTCCAAAATTCCGAAACTCGGAAACTCCAAAACTCCGAACCTCCAAAATCTCCAAAACTCCACAACACCGAATCTCCAAAACTCCGAAAACTCCAAAATTCCATACCTCCAAAATCCAAACTTCTAAAACTCCAAAACTACAAAACTACAAAATTCTGGAACAACAAAACCCCGAATCTCCAAAAATCCATACCTCCAAAACTCCGAAACTCCAAAACTCCAAAAGTGCAAAAATCCAAAACTCCAAAACTCAAAAACTCCAAAACTCCAAAAATCCAAAACTCCAAAACTCCGAAACTCCGAAAATCCAAAACACCAAAACTCCAAAACTCTGAAACTCCAAAACTCCAAAACTCCAAAACTACAAAATTACGAAACTCCAAAACTGCAAAAATCCAGAACTCCAAAACTCCAAAGCTCTAAAACTCCAGACGTCCAATAATCCGAAACTCCGAAAGTCCAAAACTCCAAACATCCAAAACTCCAAAAATCCAAAACTTAAAATTCGGAACTCCAAAACTCTGAAACTGCAAAACTCGAGAACTCCGAAACTCCAAAATTCCGAAACTCCGAAACTCCGAAAATCCGGAACTCCAAAACTCCAAAACTCCAAAGCTCTAAAACTCCAAAACTCCAAATCTCCAAAAATCCAAAACTCCAAAATTCCGAAACTCGGAAACTCCAAAACTCGGAAACTCCAAAACTCCGAACCTCCAAAACTCCAAAACTCCACAACCCCTCAAAACTCAAAACCTCCAAAAATCCAAAACACCAAAACTCCAATGCTTTAAAAATCCAAAACTCCAAAAATGCAAAACTCCAAAAATCGAAAACTTAAAAACTCCAAAACTCCACAAATCCGAAACTCCAAAACTCCGAAACTCACAAATTCCGAAACTCCGCAACCCCGAATCTCCAAAACTCCGAAACTCCAAAACTCCGAAACTCCAAAAAACAGAACTCCAAAACTCCAAAGCTCTAAAACTCCAAATGTCCAATAATCCGAAACTCCGAAAGTCCAAAACTCCAAAAATCCAATACTCCAAAAATCCAAAACTCCAAAAATCCAAAACTCGAAAACTCCAAAACTGCAAAAATCCAAAACTCCAAAATTCCGAAACTCGGAAACTCCAAAACTCCGAACCTCCAAAATCTCCAGAACTCCACAACCCCGAATCTCCAAAACTCCGAAAATCCAAAAATCCATACCTCCAAATCCAAACTTCTAAAACTCCAAAACTACAAAACTACAAAATTCTGGAACAACAACACTCCGAATCTCCAAAAATCCATACCTCCAAAACTCCAAAAATCCATAACTCCGAAACTCCAAAACTCCAAAAGTGCAAAAATACAAAACTCCAAAACTCAAAAACTCCGAAACTCCAAAAATCCAAAACTCCAAAGCTCCAAAACTCCGAAACTCCGAAAATCCAAAACACCAAATCTCCAAAACTCTGAAACTCCAAAACTCCAAAACTACAAAATTACGAAACTCCAAAACTGCAAAAATCCAAAACTCCAAAATTCCGAAACTCGGAAACTCCAAAACTCCGAAACTCCGAAACTACGAAAATCCAGAACTCCAAAAGTCCAAAGCTCTAAAACTCCAGACGTCCAATAATCCGAAACTCCGAAAGTCCAAAACTCCAAACATCCAAAACTCCAAAAATCCAAAACTTAAAATTCGAAACTCCAAAACTCCAAAACTCCGAAACTGCAAAACTCCAAAACTCCGAAACTCCAAAATTCCGAAACTCCAAAACTCCGAAACTCCGAAAATCCGGAACTCCAAAACTCCAAAACTCCAAAAATCCAAAACTCCAAAATTGCGAAACTCGGAAACCACAAAACTCGGAAACTCCAAAACTCCGAACCTCCAAAATCTCCAAAGCTCCACAACCCCGAATCTCCAAAACTCTGAAACTCCAAAAATCCATACCTCCAAAATCCAAAATTCTAAAACTCCAAAACTACAAAACTACAAAATATTGGAAAAACAAAACCCCAAATCTCCAAAAATCCATACCTCCAAAACTCCAAGAATCCAAAACTCCGAAACTCCAAAACTCCAAAAGTGCAAAAATCCAAAACTCCAAAGCTCTAAAACTCCAAAAGTCCAATAATCCGAAACTCGAAAGTCCAAAACTCCAAAAATCCAAGACTCCAAAAATCCAGAACTCCAAAAATTCAAAACTCGAAAACTCCAAAACTGCAAAAATCCAAAACTCCAAAATTCCGAAACTCGGAAACTCCAAAACTCGGAAACTCCAAAACTCCGAACCTCCAAAATCTCCAAAACTCCACAACCCCGAATCTCCAAAACTCCGAAAACTCCAAAATTCCATACCTCCAAAATCCAAACTTCTAAAAGTCCAAAACTACAAAACTACAAAATTCTGGAACAACAAAACCCCGAATCTCCAAAAATCCATACCTCCAAAACTCCGAAACTCCAAAACTCCAAAAGTGCAAAAATCCAAAACTCCAAAACTCACAAATCCAAAACTCGGAAACTCCAAAACTCGGAAAGTCCAAAACTCCGAACCTCCAAATTCTCCAAAACTCCACAACCCCGAATCTCCAAAACTCCGAAAACTCCAAAATTCCATACCTCCAAAATCCAAACTTCTCAAACTCCAAAACTACAAAACTACAAAATTTTGGAACAACAAAATCCAATACTCCAAAACTCAAAAACTCCAAAACTCCAAAAATCCAAAACTCCAAAACTCCAAAACTCCGATACTCCGAAAATCCAAAACACCAAAACTCCAAAACTCTGAAACTCCAAAACTCCAAAACTACAAAATTACGAAACTCCAAAACTGCAAAAATCCAGAACTCCAAAACTCCAAAGCTCTAAAACTCCAGATGTCCAATAATCCGAAACTCCGAAAGTCCAAAACTCCAAACATCGAAAACTCCAAAAATCCAAAACTTAAAATTCGAAACTCCAAAACTCCGAAACTGCAAAACTCGAGAACTCCGAAACTCCAAAATTCCGAAACTCCTAAACTCCGAAACTCCGAAAATACGGAACTCCAAAACTCCAAAACTCCAAAGCTCTAAAACTCCAAAACTCCAAATCTCCAAAAATACAAAACTCCAAAATTCCGAAACTCGGAAACTCCAAAACTCCGAACCTCCAAAACTCCACAACCCCTCAAAACTCAAAACCTCCAAAAATCCAAAACACCAAAACTCCAATGCTTTAAAAATCCAAAACTCCAAAAATGCAAAACTCCAAAAATCGAAAACTTAAAAACTCCAAAACTCCACAAATCCGAAACTCCAAAACTCCGAAACTCACAAATTCCGAAACTCCGCAACCCCGAATCTCCAAAACTCTGAAACTCCAAAACTCCGAAACTCCAAAAAACAGAACTCCAAAACTCCAAAGCTCTAAAACTCCAAATGTCCAATAATCCGAAACTCCGAAAGTCCAAAACTCCAAAAATCCAATACTACAAAAATCCAAAACTCCAAAAATCCAAAACTCGAAAACTCCAAAACTGCAAAAAACCAAAACTCCAAAATTCCGAAACTCGGAAACTCCAAAACTCCGAACCTCCAAAATCTCCAAAACTCCACAACCCCGAATCTCCAAAACTCCGAAAATCCAAAAATCCATACCTCCAAATCCAAACTTCTAAAACTCCAAAACTACAAAACTACAAAATTCTGGAACAACACCCCGAATCTCCAAAAATCCATACCTCCAAAACTCCAAAAATGCATAACTCCGAAACTCCAAAACTCCAAAAGTGCAAAAATACAAAACTCCAAAACTCAAAAACTCCGAAACTCCAAAAATCCAAAACTCCAAAGCTACAAAACTCCGAAACTCCGAAAATCCAAAACACCAAAACTCCAAAACTCTGAAACTCCAAAACTCCAAAACTCCAAAACTACAAAATTACAAAACTCCAAAACTGCAAAAATCCAAAACTCCAAAATTCCGAAACTCGGAAACTCCAAAACTCCGAAACTCCGAAACTCCGAAAATCCAGAACTCCAAAACTCCAAAGCTCTAAAACTCCAGACGTCCAATAATCCGAAACTCCGAAAGTCCAAAACTCCAAACATCCAAAACTCCAAAAATCCAAAACTTAAAATTCGAAACTCCAAAACTCCAAAACTCCGAAACTGCAAAACTCCAAAACTCCGAAACTCCAAAATTCCGAAACTCCAAAACTCCGAAACTCCGAAAATCCGGAACTCCAAAACTCCAAAACTCCAAAAATCCAAAACTCCAAAATTCCGAAACTCGGAAACCACAAAACTCGGAAACTCCAAAACTCCGAACCTCCAAAATCTCCAAAGCTCCACAACCCCGAATCTCCAAAACTCTGAAACTCCAAAAATCCATACCTCCAAAATCCAAAATTCTAAAACTCCAAAACTACAAAACTACAAAATATTGGAAAAACAAAACCCCAAATCTCCAAAAATCCATACCTCCAAAACTCCAAGAATCCAAAACTCCGAAACTCCAAAACTCCAAAAGTGCAAAAATCCAAAACTCCAAAGCTCTAAAACTCCAAAAGTCCAATAATCCGAAACTCGAAAGTCCAAAACTCCAAAAATCCAAGACTCCAAAAATCCAGAACTCCAAAAATTCAAAACTCGAAAACTCCAAAACTGCAAAAATCCAAAACTCCAAAATTCCGAAACTCGGAAACTCCAAAACTCGGAAACTCCAAAACTCCGAACCTCCAAAATCTCTAAAACTCCACAACCCCGAATCTCCAAAACTCCGAAAACTCCAAAATTCCATACCTCCAAAATCCAAACTTCTAAAAGTCCAAAACTACAAAATTCTGGAACAACAAAACCCCGAATCTCAAAAAATCCATACCTCCAAAACTCCGAAACTGCAAAACTCCAAAAGTGCAAAAATCCAAAACTCCAAAACTCACAAATCCAAAACTCGGAAACTCCAAAACTCGGAAACTCCAAAACTCCGAACCTCCAAAATCTCCAAAACTCCACAACCCCGAATCTCCAAAACTCCGAAAACTCCAAAATTCCATACCTCCAAAATCCAAACTTCTCAAACTCCAAAACTACAAAACTACAAAATTCTGGAACAACAAAACCCCAAATCTCCAAAAATCCATACCTCCAAAACTCCAAAAGTCCAAAACTCCAAAAGTGCAAAATCCAAAACTCAAAAACTCCAAAACTCCAAAAATCCAAAACTCCAAAACTCCAAAACTCTGAAACACCGAAACTACAAAAATCCGAAACTCCAAAACTCCGAATCTCCAAAACTACAAAATTCCGAAACTCCAAAACTATGAAACTCCAAAATACTTAAACTCACAACACTAAATCTCCAAAACTCCGAAACTCCAAAGCTCTAAAAGTGCAAAAATCCAGAACTCCGAAACTCAAAAACTCCAAAAAACAAAAACTCCAAAACTCCAAAACTCCAAAATTCCGAAACTGCAAAACTCCGAAACTCCGAAAATCTGGAACTCCAAAACTCCAAAGCTCTAAAACTCCAAAAGTCCAATAATCCGAAACTCCGAAAGTCCAAAACTCCAAAAATCCAAAACTCCAAAAATCCAAAACTCAAAAACTCCAAAACTCCAAAACTCCAATAATCTGCAACTCTGAAAATCCAAAGCTCCAAAAATCCAAAACACAAAAACTCCAATGCTCCAAAAATCCAAAACCCCAAATATCCAAAACTCCAAAAATCGAAAAATCCGAAGCTCCAAAACATGAAAACTCCGAAACCCTGAATCTCCAAAACTCCAAAAATCCATACCTCCAAAATCCAAAATTCTAAAACTCCAGAACTCCAAAACTACAAAATTCTGGAACAACAAAACCCCAAATCTCCAAAAATCCATACCTCCAAAACTCCAAAAGTCCAAAACTCCAAAAGTGCAAAATCCAAAACTCAAAAACTCCAAAACTCCAAAAATCCAAAACTCCAAAACTCCAAAACTCTGAAACACCGAAACTACAAATATCCGAAACTCCAAAACTCCAAAACTCCGAATCTCCAAAACTACAAAATTCCGAAACTCCAAAACTATGAAACTCCAAAATACTTAAACTCACAACACTAAATCTCCAAAACTCCGAAACTCCAAAGCTCTAAAAGTGCAAAAATCCAGAACTCCGAAACTCAAAAACTCCAAAAAACAAAAACTCCAAAACTCGAAAACTCCAAAATTCCGAAACTGCAAAACTCCGAAACTCCGAAAATCTGGAACTCCAAAACTCCAAAGCTCTAAAACTCCAAAAGTCCAATAATCCGAAACTCCGAAAGTCCAAAACTCCAAAAATCCAAAACTCCTAAAATCCAAAACTCCAAAAATCCAAAACTCGAAAACTCCAAAACTGCAAAAATCCAAAACTCCAAAATTCCGAAACTCGGAAACTCCAAGACTCTGAACCTCCAAAATCTCCAAAGCTCCACAACCCCGAATCTCCAAAACTCTGAAACTCCAAAAATCCATACCTCCAAAATCCAAAATTCTAAAACTCCAAAACTACAAAACTACAAAATATTGGAACAACAAAACCCCAAATCTCCAAAAATCCATACCTCCAAAACTCCAAGAATCCAAAACTCCGAAACTCCAAAACTCCAAAAGTGCAAAAATCCAAAACTCCAAAGCTCTAAAACTCCAAAAGTCCAATAATGCGAAACTCCGAAAGTCCAAAACTCCAAAAATCCAAGACTCCAAAAATCCAAAACTCCAAAAATTCAAAACTCGAAAACTCCAAAACTGAAAAAATCCAAAACTCCAAAATTCCGAAACTCGGAAACTCCAAAACTCGGAAACTCCAAAACTCCGAACCTCCAAAATCTCCAAAACTCCACAACCCCGAATCTCCAAAACTCCGAAAACTCCAAAATTCCATACCTCCAAAATCCAAACTTCTAAAAGTCCAAAGCTACAAAACTACAAATTTCTGGAACAACAAAACCCCGAATCTCCAAAAATCCATGCCTCCAAAACTCCGAAACTCCAAAACTCCAAAAGTGCAAAAATCCAAAACTCCAAAACTCACAAATCCAAAACTCGGAAACTCCAAAACTCGGAAACTCCAAAACTCCGAACCTCCAAAATCTCCAAAACTCCACAACCCCGAATCTCCAAAACTTCTAAAACTCCAAAACTACAAAACTACAAAATTCTGGAACAACAAAACCCCGAATCTCCAAAAATCCATACCTCCAAAACTCCGAAACTGCAAAAATCCAAAACTCCAAAATTCCGAAACTCGGAAACTCCAAAACTCGGAAACTCCAAAACTCCGAACCTCCAAAATCTCTAAAACTCCACAACCCCGAATCTCCAAAACTCCGAAAACTCCAAAATTCCATACCTCCAAAATCCAAACTTCTAAAAGTCCAAAACTACAAAATTCTGGAACAACAAAACCCCGAATCTCCAAAAATCCATACCTCCAAAACTCCGAAACTCCAAAACTGCAAAAGTGCAAAAATCCAAAACTCCAAAACTCACAAATCCAAAACTCGGAAACTCCAAAACTCGGAAACTCCAAAACTCCGAACCTCCAAAATCTCCAAAACTCCACAACCCCGAATCTCCAAAACTCCGAAAACTCCAAAATTCCATACCTCCAAAATCCAAACTTCTCAAACTCCAAAACTACAAAACTACAAAATTCTGGAACAACAAAACCCCAAATCTCCAAAAATCCATACCTCCAAAACTCCAAAAGTCCAAAACTCCAAAAGTGCAAAATCCAAAACTCAAAAACTCCAAAACTCCAAAAATCCAAAACTCCAAAACTCCAAAACTCTGAAACACCGAAACTACAAAAATCCGAAACTCCAAAACTCCGAATCTCCAAAACTACAAAATTCCGAAACTCCAAAACTATGAAACTCCAAAATACTTAAACTCACAACACTAAATCTCCAAAACTCCGAAACTCCAAAGCTCTAAAAGTGCAAAAATCCAGAACTCCGAAACTCAAAAACTCCAAAAAACAAAAACTCCAAAACTCCAAAACTCCAAAATTCCGAAACTGCAAAACTCCGAAACTCCGAAAATCTGGAACTCCAAAACTCCAAAGCTCTAAAACTCCAAAAGTCCAATAATCCGAAACTCCGAAAGTCCAAAACTCCAAAAATCCAAAACTCCAAAAATCCAAAACTCAAAAACTCCAAAACTCCAAAACTCCAATAATCTGCAACTCTGAAAATCCAAAGCTCCAAAAATCCAAAACACAAAAACTCCAATGCTCCAAAAATCCAAAACCCCAAATATCCAAAACTCCAAAAATCGAAAAATCCGAAGCTCCAAAACATGAAAACTCCGAAACCCTGAATCTCCAAAACTCCAAAAATCCATACCTCCAAAATCCAAAATTCTAAAACTCCAAAACTCCAAAACTACAAAATTCTGGAACAACAAAACCCCAAATCTCCAAAAATCCATACCTCCAAAACTCCAAAAGTCCAAAACTCCAAAAGTGCAAAATCCAAAACTCAAAAACTCCAAAACTCCAAAAATCCAAAACTCCAAAACTCCAAAACTCTGAAACACCGAAACTACAAAAATCCGAAACTCCAAAACTCCAAAACTCCGAATCTCCAAAACTACAAAATTCCGAAACTCCAAAACTATGAAACTCCAAAATACTTAAACTCACAACACTAAATCTCCAAAACTCCGAAACTCCAAAGCTCTAAAAGTGCAAAAATCCAGAACTCCGAAACTCAAAAACTCCAAAAAACAAAAACTCCAAAACTCGAAAACTCCAAAATTCCGAAACTGCAAAACTCCGAAACTCCGAAAATCTGGAACTCCAAAACTCCAAAGCTCTAAAACTCCAAAAGTCCAATAATCCGAAACTCCGAAAGTCCAAAACTCCAAAAATCCAAAACTCCTAAAATCCAAAACTCCAAAAATCGAAAACTCGAAAACTCCAAAACTGCAAAAATCCAAAACTCCAAAATTCCGAAACTCGGAAACTCCAAGACTCTGAACCTCCAAAATCTCCAAAGCTCCACAACCCCGAATCTCCAAAACTCTGAAACTCCAAAAATCCATACCTCCAAAATCCAAAATTCTAAAACTCCAAAACTACAAAACTACAAAATATTGGAACAACAAAACCCCAAATCTCCAAAAATCCATACCTCCAAAACTCCAAGAATCCAAAACTCCGAAACTCCAAAACTCCAAAAGTGCAAAAATCCAAAACTCCAAAGCTCTAAAACTCCAAAAGTCCAATAATGCGAAACTCCGAAAGTCCAAAACTCCAAAAATCCAAGACTCCAAAAATCCAAAACTCCAAAAATTCAAAACTCGAAAACTCCAAAACTGCAAAAATCCAAAACTCCAAAATTCCGAAACTCGGAAACTCCAAAACTCGGAAACTCCAAAACTCCGAACCTCCAAAATCTCCAAAACTCCACAACCCCGAATCTCCAAAACTCCGAAAACTCCAAAATTCCATACCTCCAAAATCCAAACTTCTAAAAGTCCAAAGCTACAAAACTACAAATTTCTGGAACAACAAAACCCCGAATCTCCAAAAATCCATACCTCCAAAACTCCGAAACTCCAAAACTCCAAAAGTGCAAAAATCCAAAACTCCAAAACTCACAAATCCAAAACTCGGAAACTCCAAAACTCGGAAACTCCAAAACTCCGAACCTCCAAAATCTCCAAAACTCCACAACCCCGAATCTCCAAAACTTCTAAAACTCCAAAACTACAAAACTACAAAATTCTGGAACAACAAAACCCCGAATCTCCAAAAATCCATACCTCCAAAACTCCGAAACTCCAAAACTCCAAAAGTGCAAAAATCCAAAACTCCAAAACTCAAAAACTCCAAAACTCCAAAAATCCAAAACTCCAAAACTCCAAAACTCTGAAACTCCGAAAATCCAGAACACCAAAACTCCAAAACTCTGAAACTCCAAAACTCCAAAACTCCAAAACTACAAAATTACGAAACTCCAAAACTGCAAAAATCCAGAACTCCAAAACTCCAAAGCTCTAAAACTCCAGACGTCCAATAATCCGAAACTCCGAAAGTCCAAAACTCCAAACATCCAAAACTCCAAAAACCCAAAACTTAAAATTCGAAACTCCAAAACTCCGAAACTGCAAAACTCGAGAACTCCGAAACTCCAAAATTCCGAAACTCCTAAACTCCGAAACTCCGAAAATCTGGAACTCCAAAACTCCAAAACTCCAAAGCTCTAAAACTCCAAAACTCCAAATCTCCAAAAATCCAAAACTCCACAAATCCGAAACTCCAAAACTCCGAAACTCACAAATTCCGAAACTCCGCAACCCCGAATCTCCAAAACTCTGAAACTCCAAAACTCCGAAACTCCAAAAAACAGAACTCCAAAACTCCAAAGCTCTAAAACTCCAAATGTCCAATAATCCGAAACTCCGAAAGTCCAAAACTCCAAAAATCCAATACTCCAAAAATCCAAAACTCCAAAAATCCAAAACTCGAAAACTCCAAAACTGCAAAAATCCAAAACTCCAAAATTCCGAAACTCGGAAACTCCAAAACTCCGAACCTCCAAAATCTCCAAAACTCCACAACCCCGAATCTCCAAAACTCCGAAAATCCAAAAATCCATACCTCCAAATCCAAACTTCTAAAACTCCAAAACTACAAAACTACAAAATTCTGGAACAACAACACTCCGAATCTCCAAAAATCCATACCTCCAAAACTCCAAAAATCCATAACTCCGAAACTCCAAAACTCCAAAAGTGCAAAAATACAAAACTCCAAAACTCAAAAACTCCGAAACTCCAAAAATCCAAAACTCCAAAGCTCCAAAACTCCGAAACTCCGAAAATCCAAAACACCAAATCTCCAAAACTCTGAAACTCCAAAACTCCAAAACTACAAAATTACGAAACTCCAAAACTGCAAAAATCCAAAACTCTGAAACTCCAAAACTCCAAAACTACAAAATTACAAAACTCCAAAACTGCAAAAATCCAGAACTCCAAAACTCCAAAGCTCTAAAACTCCAGACGTCCAATAATCCGAAACTCCGAAAGTCCAAAACTCCAAACATCCAAAACTCCAAAAATCCAAAACTTAAAATTCGAAACTCCAAAACTCCGAAACTGCAAAACTCGAGAACTCCGAAGCTCCAAAACTCCAAATCTCCAAAAATCCAAAACTCCAAAATTCCGAAACTCGGAAACTCCAAAACTCCGCACCTCCAAAACTCCACAACCCCTCAAAACTCAAAACCTCCAAAAATCCAAAACACCAAAACTCCAATGCTTTAAAAATCCAAAACTCCAAAAATGCAAAACTCCAAAAATCGAAAACTTAAAAACTCCAAAACTCCACAAATCCGAAACTCCAAAACTCCGAAACTCACAAATTCCAAAACTCCGCAACCCCGAATCTCCAAAACTCTGAAACTCCAAAACTCCGAAACTCTAAAAAACAGAACTCCAAAACTCCAAAGCTCTAAAACTCCAAATGTCCAATAATCCGAAACTCCGAAAGTCCAAAACTCCAAAAATCCAATACTCCAAAAATCCAAAACTCCAAAAATCCAAAACTCGAAAACTCCAAAACTGCAAAAATCCAAAACTCCAAAATACCGAAACTCGGAAACTCCAAAACTCCGAACCTCCAAAATCTCCAAAACTCCACAACCCCGAATCTCCAAAACTCCGAAAATCCAAAAATCCATACCTCCAAATCCAAACTTCTAAAACTCCAAAACTACAAAACTACAAAATTCTGGAACACTCCGAATCTCCAAAAATCCATACCTCCAAAACTCCAAAAATCCATAACTCCGAAACTCCAAAACTCCAAAAGTGCAAAAATACAAAACTCCAAAACTCAAAAACTCCGAAACTCCAAAAATCCAAAACTCCAAAGCTCCAAAACTCCGAAACTCCGAAAATCCAAAACACCAAAACTCCAAAACTCTGAAACTCCAAAACTCCAAAACTCCAAAACTCCAAAACTCCAAAACTACAAAATTACGAAACTCCAAAACTGCAAAAATCCAAAACTCCAAAATTCCGAAACTCGGAAACTCCGAAACTCCGAAACTCCGAAAATCCAGAACTCCAAAACTCCAAAGCTCTAAAACTCCAGACGTCCAATAATCCGAAACTCCGAAAGTCCAAAACTCCAAACATCCAAAACTCCAAAAATCCAAAACTTAAAATTCGACACTCCAAAACTCCAAAACTCCGAAACTGCAAAACTCCAAAACTCCGAAACTCCAAAATTCCGAAACTCCAAAACTCCGAAACTCCGAAAATCCCGAACTCCAAAACTCCAAAACTCCAAAAATCCAAAACTCCAAAATTCCGAAACTCGGAAACCACAAAACTCAGAAACTCCAAAACTCCGAACCTCCAAAATCTCCAAAGCTCCACAACCCCGAATCTCCAAAACTCTGAAACTCCAAAAATCCATACCTCCAGAATCCAAAATTCTAAAACTGCAAAACTACAAAACTACAAAATATTGGAAAAACAAAACCCCAAATCTCCAAAAATCCATACCTCCAAAACTCCAAGAATCCAAAACTCCGAAACTCCAAAACTCCAAAAGTGCAAAAATCCAAAACTCCAAAGCTCTAAAACTCCAAAAATAGAAAACTTAAAAACTCCAAAAATCGAAAAATCCGAAGCTCCAAAAATTCCGAAACTCGGAAACTCCAAAACTCTGAACCTCCAAAATCTCCAAAGCTCCACAACCCCGAATCTCCAAAACTCTGAAACTCCAAAAATCCATACCTCCAAAATCCAAAATTCTAAAACTCCAAAACTACAAAACTACAAAATATTGGAAAAACAAAACCCCAAATCTCCAAAAATCCATACCTCCAAAACTCCAAGAATCCAAAACTCCGAAACTCCAAAACTCCAAAAGTGCAAAAATCCAAAACTCCAAAGCTCTAAAACTCCAAAAGTCCAATAATCCGAAACTCGAAAGTCCAAAACTCCAAAAATCCAAGACTCCAAAAATCCAGAACTCCAAAAATTCAAAACTCGAAAACTCCAAAACTGCAAAAATCCAAAACTCCAAAATTCCGAAACTCGGAAACTCCAAAACTCGGAAACTCCAAAACTCCGAACCTCCAAAATCTCTAAAACTCCACAACCCCGAATCTCCAAAACTCCGAAAACTCCAAAATTCCATACCTCCAAAATCCAAACTTCTAAAAGTCCAAAACTACAAAACTACAAAATTCTGGAACAACAAAACCCCGAATCTCCAAAAATCCATACCTCCAAAACTCCGAAACTCCAAAAGTGCAAAAATCCAAAACTCCAAAACTCACAAATCCAAAACTCGGAAACTCCAAAACTCGGAAACTCCAAAACTCGGAAACTCCAAAACTCCGAACCTCCAAAATCTCCAAAACTCCACAACCCCGAATCTCCAAAACTCCGAAAACTCCAAAATTCCATACCTCCAAAATCCAAACTTCTCAAACTCCAAAACTACAAAACTACAAAATTCTGGAACAAAATCCGAATCTCCAAAAATCCATACCTCCAAAACTCCGAAACTCCAAAACTCCAAAAGTGGAAAAATCCAAAACTCCAAAACTCAAAAACTCCAAAACTCCAAAAATCCAAAACTCCAAAACTCCAAAACTCCGAAACTCTGAAAATCCAAAACACCAAAACTCCAATACTCTGAAACTCCAAAACTCCAAAACTACAAAATTACGAAACTCCAAAACTGCAAAAATCCAGAACTCCAAAACTCCAAAGCTCTAAAACTCCAGACGTCCAATAATCCGAAACTCCGAAAGTCCAAAACTCCAAACATCCAAAACTCCAAAAATCCAAAACTTAAAATTCGAAACTCCAAAACTCCGAAACTGCAAAACTCGAGAACTCCGAAACTCCAAAATTCCGGAACTCCTAAACTCCGAAACTCCGAAAATCCGGAACTCCAAAATTCCGAAACTCGGAAACCACAAAACTAAGAAACTCCAAAACTCCGAACCTCCAAAATCTCCAAAGCTCCACAACCCCGAATCTCCAAAACTCTGAAACTCCAAAAATCCATACCTCCAGAATCCAAAATTCTAAAACTCCAAAACTACAAAACTACAAAATATTGGAAAAACAAAACCCCAAATCTCCAAAAATCCATACCTCCAAAACTCCAAGAATCCAAAACTCCGAAACTCCAAAACTCCAAAAGTGCAAAAATCCAAAACTCCAAAGCTCTAAAACTCCAAAAATAGAAAACTTAAAAACTCCAAAAATCGAAAAATCCGAAGCTCCAAAAATTCCGAAACTCGGAAACTCCAAAACTCGGAAACTCCAAAACTCCGAACCTCCAAAATCTCCAAAGCTCCACAACCCCGAATCTCCAAAACTCTGAAACTCCAAAAATCCATACCTCCAAAATCCAAAATTCTAAAACTCCAAAACTACAAAACTACAAAATATTGGAAAAACAAAACCCCAAATCTCCAAAAATCCATACCTCCAAAACTCCAAGAATCCAAAACTCCGAAACTCCAAAACTCCAAAAGTGCAAAAATCCAAAACTCCAAAGCTCTAAAACTCCAAAAGTCCAATAATCCGAAACTCGAAAGTCCAAAACTCCAAAAATCCAAGACTCCAAAAATCCAGAACTCCAAAAATTCAAAACTCGAAAACTCCAAAACTGCAAAAATCCAAAACTCCAAAATTCCGAAACTCGGAAACTCCAAAACTCGGAAACTCCAAAACTCCGAACCTCCAAAATCTCTAAAACTCCACAACCCCGAATCTCCAAAACTCCAAAAACTCCAAAATTCCATACCTCCAAAATCCAAACTTCTAAAAGTCCAAAACTACAAAACTACAAAATTCTGGAACAACAAAACCCCGAATCTCCAAAAATCCATACCTCCAAAACTCCGAAACTCCAAAACTCCAAAAGTGCAAAAATCCAAAACTCCAAAACTCACAAATCCAAAACTCGGAAACTCCAAAACTCGGAAACTCCAAAACTCGGAAACTCCAAAACTCCGAACCTCCAAAATCTCCAAAACTCCACAACCCCGAATCTCCAAAACTCCGAAAACTCCAAAATTCCATACCTCCAAAATCCAAACTTCTCAAACTCCAAAACTACAAAACTACAAAATTCTGGAACAACAAAATCCGAATCTCCAAAAATCCATACCTCCAAAACTCCGAAACTCCAAAACTCCAAAAGTGCAAAAATCCAAAACTCCAAAACTCAAAAACTCCAAAACTCCAAAAATCCAAAACTCCAAAACTCCAAAACTCCGAAACTCCGAAAATCCAAAACACCAAAACTCCAAAACTCTGAAACTCCAAAACTCCAAAACTACAAAATTACAAAACTCCAAAACTGCAAAAATCCAGAACTCCAAAACTCCAAAGCTCTAAAACTCCAGACGTCCAATAATCCGAAACTCCGAAAGTCCAAAACTCCAAACATCCAAAACTCCAAAAATCCAAAACTTAAAATTCGAAACTCCAAAACTCCGAAACTGCAAAACTCGAGAACTCCGAAGCTCCAAAACTCCAAATCTCCAAAAATCCAAAACTCCAAAATTCCGAAACTCGGAAACTCCAAAACTCCGCACCTCCAAAACTCCACAACCCCTCAAAACTCAAAACCTCCAAAAATCCAAAACACCAAAACTCCAATGCTTTAAAAATCCAAAACTCCAAAAATGCAAAACTCCAAAAATCGAAAACTTAAAAACTCCAAAACTCCACAAATCCGAAACTCCAAAACTCCGAAACTCACAAATTCCAAAACTCCGCAACCCCGAATCTCCAAAACTCTGAAACTCCAAAACTCCGAAACTCTAAAAAACAGAACTCCAAAACTCCAAAGCTCTAAAACTCCAAATGTCCAATAATCCGAAACTCCGAAAGTCCAAAACTCCAAAAATCCAATACTCCAAAAATCCAAAACTCCAAAAATCCAAAACTCGAAAACTCCAAAACTGCAAAAATCCAAAACTCCAAAATACCGAAACTCGGAAACTCCAAAACTCCGAACCTCCAAAATCTCCAAAACTCCACAACCCCGAATCTCCAAAACTCCGAAAATCCAAAAATCCATACCTCCAAATCCAAACTTCTAAAACTCCAAAACTACAAAACTACAAAATTCTGGAACACTCCGAATCTCCAAAAATCCATACCTCCAAAACTCCAAAAATCCATAACTCCGAAACTCCAAAACTCCAAAAGTGCAAAAATACAAAACTCCAAAACTCAAAAACTCCGAAACTCCAAAAATCCAAAACTCCAAAGCTCCAAAACTCCGAAACTCCGAAAATCCAAAACACCAAAACTCCAAAACTCTGAAACTCCAAAACTCCAAAACTCCAAAACTCCAAAACTACAAAATTACGAAACTCCAAAACTGCAAAAATCCAAAACTCCAAAATTCCGAAACTCGGAAACTCCGAAACTCCGAAACTCCGAAAATCCAGAACTCCAAAACTCCAAAGCTCTAAAACTCCAGACGTCCAATAATCCGAAACTCCGAAAGTCCAAAACTCCAAACATCCAAAACTCCAAAAATCCAAAACTTAAAATTCGAAACTCCAAAACTCCAAAACTCCGAAACTGCAAAACTCCAAAACTCCGAAACTCCAAAATTCCGAAACTCCAAAACTCCGAAACTCCGAAAATCCGGAACTCCAAAACTCCAAAACTCCAAAAATCCAAAACTCCAAAATTCCGAAACTCGGAAACCACAAAACTCAGAAACTCCAAAACTCCGAACCTCCAAAATCTCCAAAGCTCCACAACCCCGAATCTCCAAAACTCTGAAACTCCAAAAATCCATACCTCCAGAATCCAAAATTCTAAAACTGCAAAACTACAAAACTACAAAATATTGGAAAAACAAAACCCCAAATCTCCAAAAATCCATACCTCCAAAACTCCAAGAATCCAAAACTCCGAAACTCCAAAACTCCAAAAGTGCAAAAATCCAAAACTCCAAAGCTCTAAAACTCCAAAAATAGAAAACTTAAAAACTCCAAAAATCGAAAAATCCGAAGCTCCAAAAATTCCGAAACTCGGAAACTCCAAAACTCTGAACCTCCAAAATCTCCAAAGCTCCACAACCCCGAATCTCCAAAACTCTGAAACTCCAAAAATCCATACCTCCAAAATCCAAAATTCTAAAACTCCAAAACTACAAAACTACAAAATATTGGAAAAACAAAACCCCAAATCTCCAAAAATCCATACCTCCAAAACTCCAAGAATCCAAAACTCCGAAACTCCAAAACTCCAAAAGTGCAAAAATCCAAAACTCCAAAGCTCTAAAACTCCAAAAGTCCAATAATCCGAAACTCGAAAGTCCAAAACTCCAAAAATCCAAGACTCCAAAAATCCAGAACTCCAAAAATTCAAAACTCGAAAACTCCAAAACTGCAAAAATCCAAAACTCCAAAATTCCGAAACTCGGAAACTCCAAAACTCGGAAACTCCAAAACTCCGAACCTCCAAAATCTCTAAAACTCCACAACCCCGAATCTCCAAAACTCCGAAAACTCCAAAATTCCATACCTCCAAAATCCAAACTTCTAAAAGTCCAAAACTACAAAACTACAAAATTCTGGAACAACAAAACCCCGAATCTCCAAAAATCCATACCTCCAAAACTCCGAAACTCCAAAAGTGCAAAAATCCAAAACTCCAAAACTCACAAATCCAAAACTCGGAAACTCCAAAACTCGGAAACTCCAAAACTCGGAAACTCCAAAACTCCGAACCTCCAAAATCTCCAAAACTCCACAACCCCGAATCTCCAAAACTCCGAAAACTCCAAAATTCCATACCTCCAAAATCCAAACTTCTCAAACTCCAAAACTACAAAACTACAAAATTCTGGAACAAAATCCGAATCTCCAAAAATCCATACCTCCAAAACTCCGAAACTCCAAAACTCCAAAAGTGGAAAAATCCAAAACTCCAAAACTCAAAAACTCCAAAACTCCAAAAATCCAAAACTCCAAAACTCCAAAACTCCGAAACTCTGAAAATCCAAAACACCAAAACTCCAATACTCTGAAACTCCAAAACTCCAAAACTACAAAATTACGAAACTCCAAAACTGCAAAAATCCAGAACTCCAAAACTCCAAAGCTCTAAAACTCCAGACGTCCAATAATCCGAAACTCCGAAAGTCCAAAACTCCAAACATCCAAAACTCCAAAAATCCAAAACTTAAAATTCGAAACTCCAAAACTCCGAAACTGCAAAACTCGAGAACTCCGAAACTCCAAAATTCCGGAACTCCTAAATTCCGAAACTCCGAAAATCCGGAACTCCAAAATTCCGAAACTCGGAAACCACAAAACTAAGAAACTCCAAAACTCCGAACCTCCAAAATCTCCAAAGCTCCACAACCCCGAATCTCCAAAACTCTGAAACTCCAAAAATCCATACCTCCAGAATCCAAAATTCTAAAACTCCAAAACTACAAAACTACAAAATATTGGAAAAACAAAACCCCAAATCTCCAAAAATCCATACCTCCAAAACTCCAAGAATCCAAAACTCCGAAACTCCAAAACTCCAAAAGTGCAAAAATCCAAAACTCCAAAGCTCTAAAACTCCAAAAATAGAAAACTTAAAAACTCCAAAAATCGAAAAATCCGAAGCTCCAAAAATTCCGAAACTCGGAAACTCCAAAACTCGGAAACTCCAAAACTCCGAACCTCCAAAATCTCCAAAGCTCCACAACCCCGAATCTCCAAAACTCTGAAACTCCAAAAATCCATACCTCCAAAATCCAAAATTCTAAAACTCCAAAACTACAAAACTACAAAATATTGGAAAAACAAAACCCCAAATCTCCAAAAATCCATACCTCCAAAACTCCAAGAATCCAAAACTCCGAAACTCCAAAACTCCAAAAGTGCAAAAATCCAAAACTCCAAAGCTCTAAAACTCCAAAAGTCCAATAATCCGAAACTCGAAAGTCCAAAACTCCAAAAATCCAAGACTCCAAAAATCCAGAACTCCAAAAATTCAAAACTCGAAAACTCCAAAACTGCAAAAATCCAAAACTCCAAAATTCCGAAACTCGGAAACTCCAAAACTCGGAAACTCCAAAACTCCGAACCTCCAAAATCTCTAAAACTCCACAACCCCGAATCTCCAAAACTCCGAAAACTCCAAAATTCCATACCTCCAAAATCCAAACTTCTAAAAGTCCAAAACTACAAAACTACAAAATTCTGGAACAACAAAACCCCGAATCTCCAAAAATCCATACCTCCAAAACTCCGAAACTCCAAAACTCCAAAAGTGCAAAAATCCAAAACTCCAAAACTCACAAATCCAAAACTCGGAAACTCCAAAACTCGGAAACTCCAAAACTCGGAAACTCCAAAACTCCGAACCTCCAAAATCTCCAAAACTCCACAACCCCGAATCTCCAAAACTCCGAAAACTCCAAAATTCCATACCTCCAAAATCCAAACTTCTCAAACTCCAAAACTACAAAACTACAAAATTCTGGAACAACAAAATCCGAATCTCCAAAAATCCATACCTCCAAAACTCCGAAACTCCAAAACTCCAAAAGTGCAAAAATCCAAAACTCCAAAACTCAAAAACTCCAAAACTCCAAAAATCCAAAACTCCAAAACTCCAAAACTCCGAAACTCCGAAAATCCAAAACACCAAAACTCCAAAACTCTGAAACTCCAAAACTCCAAAACTACAAAATTACAAAACTCCAAAACTGCAAAAATCCAGAACTCCAAAACTCCAAAGCTCTAAAACTCCAGACGTCCAATAATCCGAAACTCCGAAAGTCCAAAACTCCAAACATCCAAAACTCCAAAAATCCAAAACTTAAAATTCGAAACTCCAAAACTCCGAAACTGCAAAACTCGAGAACTCCGAAGCTCCAAAACTCCAAATCTCCAAAAATCCAAAACTCCAAAATTCCGAAACTCGGAAACTCCAAAACTCCGCACCTCCAAAACTCCACAACCCCTCAAAACTCAAAACCTCCAAAAATCCAAAACACCAAAACTCCAATGCTTTAAAAATCCAAAACTCCAAAAATGCAAAACTCCAAAAATCGAAAACTTAAAAACTCCAAAACTCCACAAATCCGAAACTCCAAAACTCCGAAACTCACAAATTCCAAAACTCCGCAACCCCGAATCTCCAAAACTCTGAAACTCCAAAACTCCGAAACTCTAAAAAACAGAACTCCAAAACTCCAAAGCTCTAAAACTCCAAATGTCCAATAATCCGAAACTCCGAAAGTCCAAAACTCCAAAAATCCAATACTCCAAAAATCCAAAACTCCAAAAATCCAAAACTCGAAAACTCCAAAACTGCAAAAATCCAAAACTCCAAAATACCGAAACTCGGAAACTCCAAAACTCCGAACCTCCAAAATCTCCAAAACTCCACAACCCCGAATCTCCAAAACTCCGAAAATCCAAAAATCCATACCTCCAAATCCAAACTTCTAAAACTCCAAAACTACAAAACTACAAAATTCTGGAACACTCCGAATCTCCAAAAATCCATACCTCCAAAACTCCAAAAATCCATAACTCCGAAACTCCAAAACTCCAAAAGTGCAAAAATACAAAACTCCAAAACTCAAAAACTCCGAAACTCCAAAAATCCAAAACTCCAAAGCTCCAAAACTCCGAAACTCCGAAAATCCAAAACACCAAAACTCCAAAACTCTGAAACTCCAAAACTCCAAAACTCCAAAACTCCAAAACTCCAAAACTACAAAATTACGAAACTCCAAAACTGCAAAAATCCAAAACTCCAAAATTCCGAAACTCGGAAACTCCGAAACTCCGAAACTCCGAAAATCCAGAACTCCAAAACTCCAAAGCTCTAAAACTCCAGACGTCCAATAATCCGAAACTCCGAAAGTCCAAAACTCCAAACATCCAAAACTCCAAAAATCCAAAACTTAAAATTCGAAACTCCAAAACTCCAAAACTCCGAAACTGCAAAACTCCAAAACTCCGAAACTCCAAAATTCCGAAACTCCAAAACTCCGAAACTCCGAAAATCCGGAACTCCAAAACTCCAAAACTCCAAAAATCCAAAACTCCAAAATTCCGAAACTCGGAAACCACAAAACTCAGAAACTCCAAAACTCCGAACCTCCAAAATCTCCAAAGCTCCACAACCCCGAATCTCCAAAACTCTGAAACTCCAAAAATCCATACCTCCAGAATCCAAAATTCTAAAACTGCAAAACTACAAAACTACAAAATATTGGAAAAACAAAACCCCAAATCTCCAAAAATCCATACCTCCAAAACTCCAAGAATCCAAAACTCCGAAACTCCAAAACTCCAAAAGTGCAAAAATCCAAAACTCCAAAGCTCTAAAACTCCAAAAATAGAAAACTTAAAAACTCCAAAAATCGAAAAATCCGAAGCTCCAAAAATTCCGAAACTCGGAAACTCCAAAACTCTGAACCTCCAAAATCTCCAAAGCTCCACAACCCCGAATCTCCAAAACTCTGAAACTCCAAAAATCCATACCTCCAAAATCCAAAATTCTAAAACTCCAAAACTACAAAACTACAAAATATTGGAAAAACAAAACCCCAAATCTCCAAAAATCCATACCTCCAAAACTCCAAGAATCCAAAACTCCGAAACTCCAAAACTCCAAAAGTGCAAAAATCCAAAACTCCAAAGCTCTAAAACTCCAAAAGTCCAATAATCCGAAACTCGAAAGTCCAAAACTCCAAAAATCCAAGACTCCAAAAATCCAGAACTCCAAAAATTCAAAACTCGAAAACTCCAAAACTGCAAAAATCCAAAACTCCAAAATTCCGAAACTCGGAAACTCCAAAACTCGGAAACTCCAAAACTCCGAACCTCCAAAATCTCTAAAACTCCACAACCCCGAATCTCCAAAACTCCGAAAACTCCAAAATTCCATACCTCCAAAATCCAAACTTCTAAAAGTCCAAAACTACAAAACTACAAAATTCTGGAACAACAAAACCCCGAATCTCCAAAAATCCATACCTCCAAAACTCCGAAACTCCAAAAGTGCAAAAATCCAAAACTCCAAAACTCACAAATCCAAAACTCGGAAACTCCAAAACTCGGAAACTCCAAAACTCGGAAACTCCAAAACTCCGAACCTCCAAAATCTCCAAAACTCCACAACCCCGAATCTCCAAAACTCCGAAAACTCCAAAATTCCATACCTCCAAAATCCAAACTTCTCAAACTCCAAAACTACAAAACTACAAAATTCTGGAACAAAATCCGAATCTCCAAAAATCCATACCTCCAAAACTCCGAAACTCCAAAACTCCAAAAGTGGAAAAATCCAAAACTCCAAAACTCAAAAACTCCAAAACTCCAAAAATCCAAAACTCCAAAACTCCAAAACTCCGAAACTCTGAAAATCCAAAACACCAAAACTCCAATACTCTGAAACTCCAAAACTCCAAAACTACAAAATTACGAAACTCCAAAACTGCAAAAATCCAGAACTCCAAAACTCCAAAGCTCTAAAACTCCAGACGTCCAATAATCCGAAACTCCGAAAGTCCAAAACTCCAAACATCCAAAACTCCAAAAATCCAAAACTTAAAATTCGAAACTCCAAAACTCCGAAACTGCAAAACTCGAGAACTCCGAAACTCCAAAATTCCGGAACTCCTAAACTCCGAAACTCCGAAAATCCGGAACTCCAAAATTCCGAAACTCGGAAACCACAAAACTAAGAAACTCCAAAACTCCGAACCTCCAAAATCTCCAAAGCTCCACAACCCCGAATCTCCAAAACTCTGAAACTCCAAAAATCCATACCTCCAGAATCCAAAATTCTAAAACTCCAAAACTACAAAACTACAAAATATTGGAAAAACAAAACCCCAAATCTCCAAAAATCCATACCTCCAAAACTCCAAGAATCCAAAACTCCGAAACTCCAAAACTCCAAAAGTGCAAAAATCCAAAACTCCAAAGCTCTAAAACTCCAAAAATAGAAAACTTAAAAACTCCAAAAATCGAAAAATCCGAAGCTCCAAAAATTCCGAAACTCGGAAACTCCAAAACTCGGAAACTCCAAAACTCCGAACCTCCAAAATCTCCAAAGCTCCACAACCCCGAATCTCCAAAACTCTGAAACTCCAAAAATCCATACCTCCAAAATCCAAAATTCTAAAACTCCAAAACTACAAAACTACAAAATATTGGAAAAACAAAACCCCAAATCTCCAAAAATCCATACCTCCAAAACTCCAAGAATCCAAAACTCCGAAACTCCAAAACTCCAAAAGTGCAAAAATCCAAAACTCCAAAGCTCTAAAACTCCAAAAGTCCAATAATCCGAAACTCGAAAGTCCAAAACTCCAAAAATCCAAGACTCCAAAAATCCAGAACTCCAAAAATTCAAAACTCGAAAACTCCAAAACTGCAAAAATCCAAAACTCCAAAATTCCGAAACTCGGAAACTCCAAAACTCGGAAACTCCAAAACTCCGAACCTCCAAAATCTCTAAAACTCCACAACCCCGAATCTCCAAAACTCCGAAAACTCCAAAATTCCATACCTCCAAAATCCAAACTTCTAAAAGTCCAAAACTACAAAACTACAAAATTCTGGAACAACAAAACCCCGAATCTCCAAAAATCCATACCTCCAAAACTCCGAAACTCCAAAACTCCAAAAGTGCAAAAATCCAAAACTCCAAAACTCACAAATCCAAAACTCGGAAACTCCAAAACTCGGAAACTCCAAAACTCGGAAACTCCAAAACTCCGAACCTCCAAAATCTCCAAAACTCCACAACCCCGAATCTCCAAAACTCCGAAAACTCCAAAATTCCATACCTCCAAAATCCAAACTTCTCAAACTCCAAAACTACAAAACTACAAAATTCTGGAACAACAAAATCCGAATCTCCAAAAATCCATACCTCCAAAACTCCGAAACTCCAAAACTCCAAAAGTGCAAAAATCCAAAACTCCAAAACTCAAAAACTCCAAAACTCCAAAAATCCAAAACTCCAAAACTCCAAAACTCCGAAACTCCGAAAATCCAAAACACCAAAACTCCAAAACTCTGAAACTCCAAAACTCCAAAACTACAAAATTACAAAACTCCAAAACTGCAAAAATCCAGAACTCCAAAACTCCAAAGCTCTAAAACTCCAGACGTCCAATAATCCGAAACTCCGAAAGTCCAAAACTCCAAACATCCAAAACTCCAAAAATCCAAAACTTAAAATTCGAAACTCCAAAACTCCGAAACTGCAAAACTCGAGAACTCCGAAGCTCCAAAACTCCAAATCTCCAAAAATCCAAAACTCCAAAATTCCGAAACTCGGAAACTCCAAAACTCCGCACCTCCAAAACTCCACAACCCCTCAAAACTCAAAACCTCCAAAAATCCAAAACACCAAAACTCCAATGCTTTAAAAATCCAAAACTCCAAAAATGCAAAACTCCAAAAATCGAAAACTTAAAAACTCCAAAACTCCACAAATCCGAAACTCCAAAACTCCGAAACTCACAAATTCCAAAACTCCGCAACCCCGAATCTCCAAAACTCTGAAACTCCAAAACTCCGAAACTCTAAAAAACAGAACTCCAAAACTCCAAAGCTCTAAAACTCCAAATGTCCAATAATCCGAAACTCCGAAAGTCCAAAACTCCAAAAATCCAATACTCCAAAAATCCAAAACTCCAAAAATCCAAAACTCGAAAACTCCAAAACTGCAAAAATCCAAAACTCCAAAATACCGAAACTCGGAAACTCCAAAACTCCGAACCTCCAAAATCTCCAAAACTCCACAACCCCGAATCTCCAAAACTCCGAAAATCCAAAAATCCATACCTCCAAATCCAAACTTCTAAAACTCCAAAACTACAAAACTACAAAATTCTGGAACACTCCGAATCTCCAAAAATCCATACCTCCAAAACTCCAAAAATCCATAACTCCGAAACTCCAAAACTCCAAAAGTGCAAAAATACAAAACTCCAAAACTCAAAAACTCCGAAACTCCAAAAATCCAAAACTCCAAAGCTCCAAAACTCCGAAACTCCGAAAATCCAAAACACCAAAACTCCAAAACTCTGAAACTCCAAAACTCCAAAACTCCAAAACTCCAAAACTACAAAATTACGAAACTCCAAAACTGCAAAAATCCAAAACTCCAAAATTCCGAAACTCGGAAACTCCGAAACTCCGAAACTCCGAAAATCCAGAACTCCAAAACTCCAAAGCTCTAAAACTCCAGACGTCCAATAATCCGAAACTCCGAAAGTCCAAAACTCCAAACATCCAAAACTCCAAAAATCCAAAACTTAAAATTCGAAACTCCAAAACTCCAAAACTCCGAAACTGCAAAACTCCAAAACTCCGAAACTCCAAAATTCCGAAACTCCAAAACTCCGAAACTCCGAAAATCCGGAACTCCAAAACTCCAAAACTCCAAAAATCCAAAACTCCAAAATTCCGAAACTCGGAAACCACAAAACTCAGAAACTCCAAAACTCCGAACCTCCAAAATCTCCAAAGCTCCACAACCCCGAATCTCCAAAACTCTGAAACTCCAAAAATCCATACCTCCAGAATCCAAAATTCTAAAACTGCAAAACTACAAAACTACAAAATATTGGAAAAACAAAACCCCAAATCTCCAAAAATCCATACCTCCAAAACTCCAAGAATCCAAAACTCCGAAACTCCAAAACTCCAAAAGTGCAAAAATCCAAAACTCCAAAGCTCTAAAACTCCAAAAATAGAAAACTTAAAAACTCCAAAAATCGAAAAATCCGAAGCTCCAAAAATTCCGAAACTCGGAAACTCCAAAACTCTGAACCTCCAAAATCTCCAAAGCTCCACAACCCCGAATCTCCAAAACTCTGAAACTCCAAAAATCCATACCTCCAAAATCCAAAATTCTAAAACTCCAAAACTACAAAACTACAAAATATTGGAAAAACAAAACCCCAAATCTCCAAAAATCCATACCTCCAAAACTCCAAGAATCCAAAACTCCGAAACTCCAAAACTCCAAAAGTGCAAAAATCCAAAACTCCAAAGCTCTAAAACTCCAAAAGTCCAATAATCCGAAACTCGAAAGTCCAAAACTCCAAAAATCCAAGACTCCAAAAATCCAGAACTCCAAAAATTCAAAACTCGAAAACTCCAAAACTGCAAAAATCCAAAACTCCAAAATTCCGAAACTCGGAAACTCCAAAACTCGGAAACTCCAAAACTCCGAACCTCCAAAATCTCTAAAACTCCACAACCCCGAATCTCCAAAACTCCGAAAACTCCAAAATTCCATACCTCCAAAATCCAAACTTCTAAAAGTCCAAAACTACAAAACTACAAAATTCTGGAACAACAAAACCCCGAATCTCCAAAAATCCATACCTCCAAAACTCCGAAACTCCAAAAGTGCAAAAATCCAAAACTCCAAAACTCACAAATCCAAAACTCGGAAACTCCAAAACTCGGAAACTCCAAAACTCGGAAACTCCAAAACTCCGAACCTCCAAAATCTCCAAAACTCCACAACCCCGAATCTCCAAAACTCCGAAAACTCCAAAATTCCATACCTCCAAAATCCAAACTTCTCAAACTCCAAAACTACAAAACTACAAAATTCTGGAACAAAATCCGAATCTCCAAAAATCCATACCTCCAAAACTCCGAAACTCCAAAACTCCAAAAGTGGAAAAATCCAAAACTCCAAAACTCAAAAACTCCAAAACTCCAAAAATCCAAAACTCCAAAACTCCAAAACTCCGAAACTCTGAAAATCCAAAACACCAAAACTCCAATACTCTGAAACTCCAAAACTCCAAAACTACAAAATTACGAAACTCCAAAACTGCAAAAATCCAGAACTCCAAAACTCCAAAGCTCTAAAACTCCAGACGTCCAATAATCCGAAACTCCGAAAGTCCAAAACTCCAAACATCCAAAACTCCAAAAATCCAAAACTTAAAATTCGAAACTCCAAAACTCCGAAACTGCAAAACTCGAGAACTCCGAAACTCCAAAATTCCGGAACTCCTAAACTCCGAAACTCCGAAAATCCGGAACTCCAAAATTCCGAAACTCGGAAACCACAGAACTAAGAAACTCCAAAACTCCGAACCTCCAAAATCTCCAAAGCTCCACAACCCCGAATCTCCAAAACTCTGAAACTCCAAAAATCCATACCTCCAGAATCCAAAATTCTAAAACTCCAAAACTACAAAACTACAAAATTCTGGAACACTCCGAATCTCCAAAAATCCATACCTCCAAAACTCCAAAAATCCATAACTCCGAAACTCCAAAACTCCAAAAGTGCAAAAATACAAAACTCCAAAACTCAAAAACTCCGAAACTCCAAAAATCCAAAACTCCAAAGCTCCAAAACTCCGAAACTCCGAAAATCCAAAACACCAAAACTCCAAAACTCTGAAACTCCAAAACTCCAAAACTCCAAAACTCCAAAACTCCAAAACTACAAAATTACGAAACTCCAAAACTGCAAAAATCCAAAACTCCAAAATTCCGAAACTCGGAAACTCCGAAACTCCGAAACTCCGAAAATCCAGAACTCCAAAACTCCAAAGCTCTAAAACTCCAGACGTCCAATAATCCGAAACTCCGAAAGTCCAAAACTCCAAACATCCAAAACTCCAAAAATCCAAAACTTAAAATTCGAAACTGCAAAACTCCAAAACTCCGAAACTGCAAAACTCCAAAACTCCGAAACTCCAAAATTCCGAAACTCCAAAACTCCGAAACTCCGAAAATCCGGAACTCCAAAACTCCAAAACTCCAAAAATCCAAAACTCCAAAATTCCGAAACTCGGAAACCACAAAACTCAGAAACTCCAAAACTCCGAACCTCCAAAATCTCCAAAGCTCCACAACCCCGAATCTCCAAAACTCTGAGACTCCAAAAATCCATACCTCCAGAATCCAAAATTCTAAAACTGCAAAACTACAAAACTACAAAATATTGGAAAAACAAAACCCCAAATCTCCAAAAATCCATACCTCCAAAACTCCAAGAATCCAAAACTCCGAAACTCCAAAACTCCAAAAGTGCAAAAATCCAAAACTCCAAAGCTCTAAAACTCCAAAAATAGAAAACTTAAAAACTCCAAAAATCGAAAAATCCGAAGCTCCAAAAATTCCGAAACTCGGAAACTCCAAAACTCTGAACCTCCAAAATCTCCAAAGCTCCACAACCCCGAATCTCCAAAACTCTGAAACTCCAAAAATCCATACCTCCAAAATCCAAAATTCTAAAACTCCAAAACTACAAAACTACAAAATATTGGAAAAACAAAACCCCAAATCTCCAAAAATCCATACCTCCAAAACTCCAAGAATCCAAAACTCCGAAACTCCAAAACTCCAAAAGTGCAAAAATCCAAAACTCCAAAGCTCTAAAACTCCAAAAGTCCAATAATCCGAAACTCGAAAGTCCAAAACTCCAAAAATCCAAGACTCCAAAAATCCAGAACTCCAAAAATTCAAAACTCGAAAACTCCAAAACTGCAAAAATCCAAAACTCCAAAATTCCGAAACTCGGAAACTCCAAAACTCGGAAACTCCAAAACTCCGAACCTCCAAAATCTCTAAAACTCCACAACCCCGAATCTCCAAAACTCCGAAAACTCCAAAATTCCATACCTCCAAAATCCAAACTTCTAAAAGTCCAAAACTACAAAACTACAAAATTCTGGAACAACAAAACCCCGAATCTCCAAAAATCCATACCTCCAAAACTCCGAAACTCCAAAAGTGCAAAAATCCAAAACTCCAAAACTCACAAATCCAAAACTCGGAAACTCCAAAACTCGGAAACTCCAAAACTCGGAAACTCCAAAACTCCGAACCTCCAAAATCTCCAAAACTCCACAACCCCGAATCTCCAAAACTCCGAAAACTCCAAAATTCCATACCTCCAAAATCCAAACTTCTCAAACTCCAAAACTACAAAACTACAAAATTCTGGAACAAAATCCGAATCTCCAAAAATCCATACCTCCAAAACTCCGAAACTCCAAAACTCCAAAAGTGGAAAAATCCAAAACTCCAAAACTCAAAAACTCCAAAACTCCAAAAATCCAAAACTCCAAAACTCCAAAACTCCGAAACTCTGAAAATCCAAAACACCAAAACTCCAATACTCTGAAACTCCAAAACTCCAAAACTACAAAATTACGAAACTCCAAAACTGCAAAAATCCAGAACTCCAAAACTCCAAAGCTCTAAAACTCCAGACGTCCAATAATCCGAAACTCCGAAAGTCCAAAACTCCAAACATCCAAAACTCCAAAAATCCAAAACTTAAAATTCGAAACTCCAAAACTCCGAAACTGCAAAACTCGAGAACTCCGAAACTCCAAAATTCCGGAACTCCTAAACTCCGAAACTCCGAAAATCCGGAACTCCAAAATTCCGAAACTCGGAAACCACAGAACTAAGAAACTCCAAAACTCCGAACCTCCAAAATCTCCAAAGCTCCACAACCCCGAATCTCCAAAACTCTGAAACTCCAAAAATCCATACCTCCAGAATCCAAAATTCTAAAACTCCAAAACTACAAAACTACAAAATATTGGAAAAACAAAACCCCAAATCTCCAAAAATCCATACCTCCAAAACTCCAAGAATCCAAAACTCCGAAACTCCAAAACTCCAAAAGTGCAAAAATCCAAAACTCCAAAGCTCTAAAACTCCAAAAATAGAAAACTTAAAAACTCCAAAAATCGAAAAATCCGAAGCTCCAAAAATTCCGAAACTCGGAAACTCCAAAACTCGGAAACTCCAAAACTCCGAACCTCCAAAATCTCCAAAACTCCACAACCCCGAATCTCCAAAACTCCGAAAACTCCAAAATTCCATACCTCCAAAATCCAAACTTCTCAAACTCCAAAACTACAAAACTACAAAATTCTGGAACAAAATCCGAATCTCCAAAAATCCATACCTCCAAAACTCCGAAACTCCAAAACTCCAAAAGTGGAAAAATCCAAAACTCCAAAACTCAAAAACTCCAAAACTCCAAAAATCCAAAACTCCAAAACTCCAAAACTCCGAAACTCTGAAAATCCAAAACACCAAAACTCCAATACTCTGAAACTCCAAAACTCCAAAACTACAAAATTACGAAACTCCAAAACTGCAAAAATCCAGAACTCCAAAACTCCAAAACTCCAAAGCTCTAAAACTCCAGACGTCCAATAATCCGAAACTCCGAAAGTCCAAAACTCCAAACATCCAAAACTCCAAAAATCCAAAACTTAAAATTCGAAACTCCAAAACTCCGAAACTGCAAAACTCGAGAACTCCGAAACTCCAAAATTCCGGAACTCCTAAACTCCGAAACTCCGAAAATCCGGAACTCCAAAATTCCGAAACTCGGAAACCACAAAACTCAGAAACTCCAAAACTCCGAACCTCCAAAATCTCCAAAGCTCCACAACCCCGAATCTCCAAAACTCTGAAACTCCAAAAATCCATACCTCCAGAATCCAAAATTCTAAAACTCCAAAACTACAAAACTACAAAATATTGGAAAAACAAAACCCCAAATCTCCAAAAATCCATACCTCCAAAACTCCAAGAATCCAAAACTCCGAAACTCCAAAACTCCAAAAGTGCAAAAATCCAAAACTCCAAAGCTCTAAAACTCCAAAAATAGAAAACTTAAAAACTCCAAAAATCGAAAAATCCGAAGCTCCAAAAATTCCGAAACTCGGAAACTCCAAAACTCGGAAACTCCAAAACTCCGAACCTCCAAAATCTCCAAAACTCCACAACCCCGAATCTCCAAAACTCCGAAAACTCCAAAATTCCATACCTCCAAAATCCAAACTTCTAAAAGTCCAAAACTACAAAACTACAAAATTCTGGAACAACAAAACCCCGAATCTCCAAAAATCCATACCTCCAAAACTCCGAAACTCCAAAACTCCAAAACTCCAAAAGTGCAAAAATCCAAAACTCCAAAACTCAAAAATCCAAAACTCGGAAACTCCAAAACTCCGAACCTCCAAAACTCCAAAACTCCACAACCCCTCAAAACTCAAAACCTCCAAAAATCCAAAACACCAAAACTCCAATGCTTTAAAAATCCAAAACTCCAAAAATGCAAAACACCAAAAATCGAAAACTTAAAAACTCCAAAACTCCACAAATCCGAAACTCCAAAACTCCGAAACTCACAAATTCCGAAACTCCGCAACCCCGAATCTCCAAAACTCTGAAACTCCAAAACTCCGAAACTCCAAAAAACAGAACTCCAAAACTCCAAAGCTCTAAAACTCCAAATGTCCAATAATCCGAAACTCCGAAAGTCCAAAACTCCAAAAATCCAATACTCCAAAAATCCAAAACTCCAAAAATCCAAAACTCGAAAACTCCAAAACTGCAAAAATCCAAAACTCCAAAATTGCGAAACTCGGAAACTCCAAAACTCCGAACCTCCAAAATCTCCAAAACTCCACAACCCCGAATCTCCAAAACTCCGAAAATCCAAAAATCCATACCTCCAAATCCAAACTTCTAAAACTCCAAAACTACAAAACTACAAAATTCTGGAACAACAACACTCCGAATCTCCAAAAATCCATACCTCCAAAACTCCAAAAATCCATAACTCCGAAACTCCAAAACTCCAAAAGTGCAAAAATACAAAACTCCAAAACTCAAAAACTCCGAAACTCCAAAAATCCAAAACTCCAAAGCTCCAAAACTCCGAAACTCCGAAAATCCAAAACACCAAATCTCCAAAACTCTGAAACTCCAAAACTCCAAAACTACAAAATTACGAAACTCCAAAACTGCAAAAATCCAAAACTCCAAAATTCCGAAACTCGGAAACTCCAAAACTCCGAAACTCCGAAACTCCGAAAATCCAGAACTCCAAAACTCCAAAGCTCTAAAACTCCAGACGTCCAATAATCCGAAACTCCGAAAGTCCAAAACTCCAAACATCCAAAACTCCAAAAATCCAAAACTTAAAATTCGAAACTCCAAAACTCCAAAACTCCGAAACTGCAAAACTCCAAAACTCCGAAACTCCAAAATTCCGAAACTCCAAAACTCCGAAACTCCGAAAATCCGGAACTCCAAAACTCCAAAACTCCAAAAATCCAAAACTCCAAAATTCCGAAACTCGGAAACCACAAAACTCGGAAACTCCAAAACTCCGAACCTCCAAAATCTCCAAAGCTCCACAACCCCGAATCTCCAAAACTCTGAAACTCCAAAAATCCATACCTCCAAAATCCAAAATTCTAAAACTCCAAAACTACAAAACTGCAAAATATTGGAAAAACAAAACCCCAAATCTCCAAAAATCCATACCTCCAAAACTCCAAGAATCCAAAACTCCGAAACTCCAAAACTCCAAAAGTGCAAAAATCCAAAACTCCAAAGCTCTAAAACTCCAAAAGTCCAATAATCCGAAACTCGAAAGTCCAAAACTGCAAAAATCCAAAACTCCAGATTCCGAAACTCGGAAACTCCAAAACTCGGAAACTCCAAAACTCCGAACCTCCAAAATCTCCAAAACTCCACAACCCCGAATCTCCAAAACTCCGAAAACTCCAAAATTCCATACCTCTAAAATCCAAACTTCTAAAAGTCCAAAACTACAAAACTACAAAATTCTGGAACAACAAAACCCCGAATCTCCAAAAATCCATACCTCCAAAACTCCGAAACTCCAAAACTCCAAAAGTGCAAAAATCCAAAACTCCAAAACTCACAAATCCAAAACTCGGAAACTCCAAAACTCGGAAAGTCCAAAACTCCGAACCTCCAAAATCTCCAAAACTCCACAACCCCGAATCTCCAAAACTCCGAAAACTCCAAAATTCCATACCTCCAAAATCCAAACTTCTCAAACTCCAAAACTACAAAACTACAAAATTCTGGAACAACAAAATCCGAATCTCCAAAAATCCATACCTCCAAAACTCCGAAACTCCAAAACTCCAAAAGTGCAAAAATCCAAAACTCCAAAACTCAAAAACTCCAAAACTCCAAAAATCCAAAACTCCAAAACTGCAAAACTCCGAAACTCCGAAAATCCAAAACACCAAAACTCCAAAACTCTGAAACTCCAAAACTCCAAAACTACAAAATTACGAAACTCCAAAACTGCAAAAATCCAGAACTCCAAAACTCCAAAGCTCTAAAACTCCAGATGTCCAATAATCCGAAACTCCGAAAGTCCAAAACTCCAAACATCCAAAACTCCAAAAATCCAAAACTTAAAATTCGAAACTCCAAAACTCCAAAACTCCGAAACTGCAAAACTCCAAAACTCCGAAACTCCAAAATTCCGAAACTCCAAAACTCCGAAACTCCGAAAATCCGGAACTCCAAAACTCCAAAACTCCAAAAATCCAAAACTCCAAAATTCCGAAACTCGGAAACCACAAAACTCAGAAACTCCAAAACTCCGAACCTCCAAAATCTCCAAAGCTCCACAACCCCGAATCTCCAAAACTCTGAAACTCCAAAAATCCATACCTCCAGAATCCAAAATTCTAAAACTGCAAAACTACAAAACTACAAAATATTGGAAAAACAAAACCCCAAATCTCCAAAAATCCATACCTCCAAAACTCCAAGAATCCAAAACTCCGAAACTCCAAAACTCCAAAAGTGCAAAAATCCAAAACTCCAAAGCTCTAAAACTGCAAAAATAGAAAACTTAAAAACTCCAAAAATCGAAAAATCCGAAGCTCCAAAAATTCCGAAACTCGGAAACTCCAAAACTCTGAACCTCCAAAATCTCCAAAGCTCCACAACCCCGAATCTCCAAAACTCTGAAACTCCAAAAATCCATACCTCCAAAATCCAAAATTCTAAAACTCCAAAACTACAAAACTACAAAATATTGGAAAAACAAAACCCCAAATCTCCAAAAATCCATACCTCCAAAACTCCAAGAATCCAAAACTCCGAAACTCCAAAACTCCAAAAGTGCAAAAATCCAAAACTCCAAAGCTCTAAAACTCCAAAAGTCCAATAATCCGAAACTCGAAAGTCCAAAACTCCAAAAATCCAAGACTCCAAAAATCCAGAACTCCAAAAATTCAAAACTCGAAAACTCCAAAACTGCAAAAATCCAAAACTCCAAAATTCCGAAACTCGGAAACTCCAAAACTCGGAAACTCCAAAACTCCCAACCTCCAAAATCTCTAAAACTCCACAACCCCGAATCTCCAAAACTCCGAAAACTCCAAAATTCCATACCTCCAAAATCCAAACTTCTAAAAGTCCAAAACTACAAAATTCTGGAACAACAAAACCCCGAATCTCCAAAAATCCATACCTCCAAAACTCCGAAACTCCAAAACTCCAAAAGTGCAAAAATCCAAAACTCCAAAACTCACAAATCCAAAACTCGGAAACTCCAAAACTCGGAAACTCCAAAACTCCGAACCTCCAAAATCTCGAAAACTCCACAACCCCGAATCTCCAAAACTCCGAAAACTCCAAAATTCCATACCTCCAAAATCCAAACTTCTCAAACTCCAAAACTACAAAACTACAAAATTCTGGAACAACAAAATCCGAATCTCCATAAATCCATACCTCCAAAACTCCGAAACTCCAAAACTCCAAAAGTGCAAAAATCCAAAACTCCAAAACTCAAAAACTCCAAAACTCCAAAAATCCAAAACTCCAAAACTCCAAAACTCCGAAACTCCGAAAATCCAAAACACCAAAACTCCAAAACTCTGAAACTCCAAAACTCCAAAACTACAAAATTACGAAACTCCAAAACTGCAAAAATCCAGAACTCCAAAACTCCAAAGCTCTAAAACTCCAGACGTCCAAAACTCCAAAAATCCAAAACTTAAAATTCGAAACTCCAAAACTCCGAAACTGCAAAACTCGAGAACTCCGAAACTCCAAAATTCCGAAACTCCTAAACTCCGAAACTCCGAAAATCCGGAACTCCAAAACTCCAAAACTCCAAAGCTCTAAAACTCCAAAACTCCAAATCTCCAAAAATCCAAAACTCCAAAATTCCGAAACTCGGAAACTCCAAAACTCGGAAACTCCAAAACTCCGCACCTCCAAAACTCCACAACCCCTCAAAACTCAAAACCTCCAAAAATCCAAAACACCAAAACTCCAATGCTTTAAAAATCCAAAACTCCAAAAATGCAAAACTCCAAAAATCGAAAACTTAAAAACTCCAAAACTCCACAAATCCGAAACTCCAAAACTCCGAAACTCACAAATTCCGAAACTCCGCAACCCCGAATCTCCAAAACTCTGAAACTCCAAAACTCCGAAACTCCAAAAAACAGAACTCCAAAACTCCAAAGCTCTAAAACTCCAAATGTCCAATAATCCGAAACTCCAAAAGTCCAAAACTCCAAAAATCCAATACTCCAAAAATCCAAAACTCCAAAAATCCAAAACTCGAAAACTCGAAAACTGCAAAAATCCAAAACTCCAAAATTCCGAAACTCGGAAACTCCAAAACTCCGAACCTCCAAAATCTCCAAAACTCCACAACCCCGAATCTCCAAAACTCCGAAAATCCAAAAATCCATACCTCCAAATCCAAACTTCTAAAACTCCAAAACTACAAAACTACAAAATTCTGGAACACTCCGAATCTCCAAAAATCCATACCTCCAAAACTCCAAAAATCCATAACTCCGAAACTCCAAAACTCCAAAAGTGCAAAAATACAAAACTCCAAAACTCAAAAACTCCGAAACTCCAAAAATCCAAAACTCCAAAGCTCCAAAACTCCGAAACTCCGAAAATCCAAAACACCAAAACTCCAAAACTCTGAAACTCCAAAACTCCAAAACTCCAAAACTCCAAAACTACAAAATTACGAAACTCCAAAACTGCAAAAATCCAAAACTCCAAAATTCCGAAACTCGGAAACTCCGAAACTCCGAAACTCCGAAAATCCAGAACTCCAAAACTCCAAAGCTCTAAAACTCCAGACGTCCAATAATCCGAAACTCCGAAAGTCCAAAACTCCAAACATCCAAAACTCCAAAAATCCAAAACTTAAAATTCGAAACTCCAAAACTCCAAAACTCCGAAACTGCAAAACTCCAAAACTCCGAAACTCCAAAATTCCGAAACTCCAAAACTCCGAAACTCCGAAAATCCGGAACTCCAAAACTCCAAAACTCCAAAAATCCAAAACTCCAAAATTCCGAAACTCGGAAACCACAAAACTCAGAAACTCCAAAACTCCGAACCTCCAAAATCTCCAAAGCTCCACAACCCCGAATCTCCAAAACTCTGAAACTCCAAAAATCCATACCTCCAGAATCCAAAATTCTAAAACTGCAAAACTACAAAACTACAAAATATTGGAAAAACAAAACCCCAAATCTCCAAAAATCCATACCTCCAAAACTCCAAGAATCCAAAACTCCGAAACTCCAAAACTCCAAAAGTGCAAAAATCCAAAACTCCAAAGCTCTAAAACTCCAAAAATAGAAAACTTAAAAACTCCAAAAATCGAAAAATCCGAAGCTCCAAAAATTCCGAAACTCGGAAACTCCAAAACTCTGAACCTCCAAAATCTCCAAAGCTCCACAACCCCGAATCTCCAAAACTCTGAAACTCCAAAAATCCATACCTCCAAAATCCAAAATTCTAAAACTCCAAAACTACAAAACTACAAAATATTGGAAAAACAAAACCCCAAATCTCCAAAAATCCATACCTCCAAAACTCCAAGAATCCAAAACTCCGAAACTCCAAAACTCCAAAAGTGCAAAAATCCAAAACTCCAAAGCTCTAAAACTCCAAAAGTCCAATAATCCGAAACTCGAAAGTCCAAAACTCCAAAAATCCAAGACTCCAAAAATCCAGAACTCCAAAAATTCAAAACTCGAAAACTCCAAAACTGCAAAAATCCAAAACTCCAAAATTCCGAAACTCGGAAACTCCAAAACTCGGAAACTCCAAAACTCCGAACCTCCAAAATCTCTAAAACTCCACAACCCCGAATCTCCAAAACTCCGAAAACTCCAAAATTCCATACCTCCAAAATCCAAACTTCTAAAAGTCCAAAACTACAAAACTACAAAATTCTGGAACAACAAAACCCCGAATCTCCAAAAATCCATACCTCCAAAACTCCGAAACTCCAAAAGTGCAAAAATCCAAAACTCCAAAACTCACAAATCCAAAACTCGGAAACTCCAAAACTCGGAAACTCCAAAACTCGGAAACTCCAAAACTCCGAACCTCCAAAATCTCCAAAACTCCACAACCCCGAATCTCCAAAACTCCGAAAACTCCAAAATTCCATACCTCCAAAATCCAAACTTCTCAAACTCCAAAACTACAAAACTACAAAATTCTGGAACAAAATCCGAATCTCCAAAAATCCATACCTCCAAAACTCCGAAACTTCAAAACTCCAAAAGTGGAAAAATCCAAAACTCCAAAACTCAAAAACTCCAAAACTCCAAAAATCCAAAACTCCAAAACTCCAAAACTCCGAAACTCTGAAAATCCAAAACAACAAAACTCCAATACTCTGAAACTCCAAAACTCCAAAACTACAAAATTACGAAACTCCAAAACTGCAAAAATCCAGAACTCCAAAACTCCAAAGCTCTAAAACTCCAGACGTCCAATAATCCGAAACTCCGAAAGTCCAAAACTCCAAACATCCAAAACTCCAAAAATCCAAAACTTAAAATTCGAAACTCCAAAACTCCGAAACTGCAAAACTCGAGAACTCCGAAACTCCAAAATTCCGGAACTCCTAAACTCCGAAACTCCGAAAATCCGGAACTCCAAAATTCCGAAACTCGGAAACCACAAAACTCAGAAACTCCAAAACTCCGAACCTCCAAAATCTCCAAAGCTCCACAACCCCGAATCTCCAAAACTCTGAAACTCCAAAAATCCATACCTCCAGAATCCAAAATTCTAAAACTCCAAAACTACAAAACTACAAAATATTGGAAAAACAAAACCCCAAATCTCCAAAAATCCATACCTCCAAAACTCCAAGAATCCAAAACTCCGAAACTCCAAAACTCCAAAAGTGCAAAAATCCAAAACTCCAAAGCTCTAAAACTCCAAAAATAGAAAACTTAAAAACTCCAAAAATCGAAAAATCCGAAGCTCCAAAAATTCCGAAACTCGGAAACTCCAAAACTCGGAAACTCCAAAACTCCGAACCTCCAAAATCTCCAAAACTCCACAACCCCGAATCTCCAAAACTCCGAAAACTCCAAAATTCCATACCTCCAAAATCCAAACTTCTCAAACTCCAAAACTACAAAACTACAAAATTCTGGAACAAAATCCGAATCTCCAAAAATCCATACCTCCAAAACTCCGAAACTCCAAAACTCCAAAAGTGGAAAAATCCAAAACTCCAAAACTCAAAAACTCCAAAACTCCAAAAATCCAAAACTCCAAAACTCCAAAACTCCGAAACTCTGAAAATCCAAAACACCAAAACTCCAATACTCTGAAACTCCAAAACTCCAAAACTACAAAATTACGAAACTCCAAAACTGCAAAAATCCAGAACTCCAAAACTCCAAAACTCCAAAGCTCTAAAACTCCAGACGTCCAATAATCCGAAACTCCGAAAGTCCAAAACTCCAAACATCCAAAACTCCAAAAATCCAAAACTTAAAATTCGAAACTCCAAAACTCCGAAACTGCAAAACTCGAGAACTCCGAAACTCCAAAATTCCGGAACTCCTAAACTCCGAAACTCCGAAAATCCGGAACTCCAAAATTCCGAAACTCGGAAACCACAAAACTCAGAAACTCCAAAACTCCGAACCTCCAAAATCTCCAAAGCTCCACAACCCCGAATCTCCAAAACTCTGAAACTCCAAAAATCCATACCTCCAGAATCCAAAATTCTAAAACTCCAAAACTACAAAACTACAAAATATTGGAAAAACAAAACCCCAAATCTCCAAAAATCCATACCTCCAAAACTCCAAGAATCCAAAACTCCGAAACTCCAAAACTCCAAAAGTGCAAAAATCCAAAACTCCAAAGCTCTAAAACTCCAAAAATAGAAAACTTAAAAACTCCAAAAATCGAAAAATCCGAAGCTCCAAAAATTCCGAAACTCGGAAACTCCAAAACTCGGAAACTCCAAAACTCCGAACCTCCAAAATCTCCAAAACTCCACAACCCCGAATCTCCAAAACTCCGAAAACTCCAAAATTCCATACCTCCAAAATCCAAACTTCTAAATGTCCAAAACTACAAAACTACAAAATTCTGGAACAACAAAACCCCGAATCTCCAAAAATCCATACCTCCAAAACTCCGAAACTCCAAAACTCCAAAAGTGCAAAAATCCAAAACTCCAAAACTCAAAAATCCAAAACTCGGAAACTCCAAAACTCCGAACCTCCAAAACTCCAAAACTCCACAACCCCTCAAAACTCAAAACCTCCAAAAATCCAAAACACCAAAACTCCAATGCTTTAAAAATCCAAAACTCCAAAAATGCAAAACACCAAAAATCGAAAACTTAAAAACTCCAAAACTCCACAAATCCGAAACTCCAAAACTCCGAAACTCACAAATTCCGAAACTCCGCAACCCCGAATCTCCAAAACTCTGAAACTCCAAAACTCCGAAACTCCAAAAAACAGAACTCCAAAACTCCAAAGCTCTAAAACTCCAAATGTCCAATAATCCGAAACTCCGAAAGTCCGAAACTCCAAAAATCCAATACTCCAAAAATCCAAAACTCCAAAAATCCAAAACTCGAAAACTCCAAAACTGCAAAAATCCAAAACTCCAAAATTGGGAAACTCGGAAACTCCAAAACTCCGAACCTCCAAAATCTCCAAAACTCCACAACCCCGAATCTCCAAAACTCCGAAAATCCAAAAATCCATACCTCCAAATCCAAACTTCTAAAACTCCAAAACTACAAAACTACAAAATTCTGGAACAACAACACTCCGAATCTCCAAAAATCCATACCTCCAAAACTCCAAAAATCCATAACTCCGAAACTCCAAAACTCCAAAAGTGCAAAAATACAAAACTCCAAAACTCAAAAACTCCGAAACTCCAAAAATCCAAAACTCCAAAGCTCCAAAACTCCGAAACTCCGAAAATCCAAAACACCAAATCTCCAAAACTCTGAAACTCCAAAACTCCAAAACTACAAAATTACGAAACTCCAAAACTGCAAAAATCCAAAACTCCAAAATTCCGAAACTCGGAAACTCCAAAACTCCGAAACTCCGAAACTCCGAAAATCCAGAACTCCAAAACTCCAAAGCTCTAAAACTCCAGACGTCCAATAATCCGAAACTCCGAAAGTCCAAAACTCCAAACATCCAAAACTCCAAAAATCCAAAACTTAAAATTCGAAACTCCAAAACTCCAAAACTCCGAAACTGCAAAACTCCAAAACTCCGAAACTCCAAAATTCCGAAACTCCAAAACTCCGAAACTCCGAAAATCCGGAACTCCAAAACTCCAAAACTCCAAAAATCCAAAACTCCAAAATTCCGAAACTCGGAAACCACAAAACTCGGAAACTCCAAAACTCCGAACCTCCAAAATCTCCAAAGCTCCACAACCCCGAATCTCCAAAACTCTGAAACTCCAAAAATCCATACCTCCAAAATCCAAAATTCTAAAACTCCAAAACTACAAAACTACAAAATATTGGAAAAACAAAACCCCAAATCTCCAAAAATCCATACCTCCAAAACTCCAAGAATCCAAAACTCCGAAACTCCAAAACTCCAAAAGTGCAAAAATCCAAAACTCCAAAGCTCTAAAACTCCAAAAGTCCAATAATCCGAAACTCGAAAGTCCAAAACTGCAAAAATCCAAAACTCCAGATTCCGAAACTCGGAAACTCCAAAACTCAGAAACTCCAAAACTCCGAACCTCCAAAATCTCCAAAACTCCACAACCCCGAATCTCCAAAACTCCGAAAACTCCAAAATTCCATACCTCCAAAATCCAAACTTCTAAAAGTCCAAAACTACAAAACTACAAAATTCTGGAACAACAAAACCCCGAATCTCCAAAAATCCATACCTCCAAAACTCCGAAACTCCAAAACTCCAAAAGTGCAAAAATCCAAAACTCCAAAACTCACAAATCCAAAACTCGGAAACTCCAAAACTCGGAAAGTCCAAAACTCCGAACCTCCAAAATCTCCAAAACTCCACAACCCCGAATCTCCAAAACTCCGAAAACTCCAAAATTCCATACCTCCAAAATCCAAACTTCTCAAACTCCAAAACTACAAAACTACAAAATTCTGGAACAACAAAATCCGAATCTCCAAAAATCCATACCTCCAAAACTCCAAAAGTGCAAAAATCCAAAACTCCAAAACTCAAAAACTCCAAAACTCCAAAACTCCAAAAATCCAAAACTCCAAAACTGCAAAACTCCGAAACTCCGAAAATCCAAAACACCAAAACTCCAAAACTCTGAAACTCCAAAACTCCAAAACTACAAAATTACGAAACTCCAAAACTGCAAAAATCCAGAACTCCAAAACTCCAAAGCTCTAAAACTCCAGATGTCCAATAATCCGAAACTCCGAAAGTCCAAAACTCCAAACATCCAAAACTCCAAAAATCCAAAACTTAAAATTCGAAACTCCAAAACTCCGAAACTGCAAAACTCGAGAACTCCGAAACTCCAAAATTCCGAAACTCCTAAACTCCGAAACTCCGAAAATCCGGAACTCCAAAACTCCAAAACTCCAAAGCTCTAAAACTCCAAAACTCCAAATCTCCAAAAATCCAAAACTCCAAAATTCCGAAACTCGGAAACTCCAAAACTCGGAAACTCCAAAACTCCGAACCTCCAAAACTCCACAACCCCTCAAAACTCAAAACCTCCAAAAATCCAAAACACCAAAACTCCAATGCTTTAAAAATCCAAAACTCCAAAAATGCAAAACTCCAAAAATCGAAAACTTAAAAACTCCAAAACTCCACAAATCCGAAACTCCAAAACTCCGAAACTCACAAATTCCGAAACTCCGCAACCCCGAATCTCCAAAACTCTGAAACTCCAAAACTCCGAAACTCCAAAAAACAGAACTCCAAAACTCCAAAGCTCTAAAACTCCAAATCTCCAATAATCCGAAACTCTGAAAGTCCAAAACTCCAAAAATCCAATACTACAAAAATCCAAAACTCCAAAAATCCAAAACTCGAAAACTCCAAAACTGCAAAAATCCAAAACTCCAAAATTCCGAAACTCGGAAACTCCAAAACTCCGAACCTCCAAAATCTCCAAAACTCCACAACCCCGAATCTCCAAAACTCCGAAAATCCAAAAATCCATACCTCCAAATCCAAACTTCTAAAACTCCAAAACTACAAAACTACAAAATTCTGGAACAACAACACCCCGAATCTCCAAAAATCCATACCTCCAAAACTCCAAAAATCCATAACTCCGAAACTCCAAAACTCCAAAAGTGCAAAAATACAAAACTCCAAAACTCAAAAACTCCGAAACTCCAAAAATCCAAAACTCCAAAGCTCCAAAACTCCCAAACTCCGAAAATCCAAAACACCAAAACTCCAAAACTCCAAAGCTCCAAAACTCCGAAACTCCGAAAATCCAAAACACCAAAACTCCAAAACTCTGAAACTCCAAAACTCCAAAACTCCAAAACTCCAAAACTACAAAATTACAAAACTCCAAAACTGCAAAAATCCAAAACTCCAAAATTCCGAAACTCGGAAACTCCAAAACTCCGAAACTCCGAAACTCCGAAACTCCGAAAATCCAGAACTCCAAAACTCCAAAGCTCTAAAACTCCAGACGTCCAATAATCCGAAACTCCGAAAGTCCAAAACTCCAAACATCCAAAACTCCAAAAATCAAAAACTTAAAATTCGAAACTCCAAAACTCCAAAACTCCGAAACTCCAAAACTCCGAAACTCCGAAAATCCGGAACTCCAAAACTCCAAAACTCCAAAAATCCAAAACTCCAAAATTCCGAAACTCGGAAACCACAAAACTCGGAAACTCCAAAACTCCGAACCTCCAAAATCTCCAAAGCTCCACAACCCCGAATCTCCAAAACTCTGAAACTCCAAAAATCCATACCTCCAAAATCCAAAATTCTAAAACTCCAAAACTACAAAACTACAAAATATTGGAAAAACAAAACCCCAAATCTCCAAAAATCCATACCTCCAAAACTCCAAGAATCCAAAACTCCGAAACTCCAAAACTCCAAAAGTGCAAAAATCCAAAACTCCAAAGCTCTAAAACTCCAAAAGTCCAATAATCCGAAACTCGAAAGTCCAAAACTCCAAAAATCCAAGACTCCAAAAATCCAGAACTCCAAAAATTCAAAACTCGAAAACTCCAAAACTGCAAAAATCCAAAACTCCAAAATTCCGAAACTCGGAAACTCCAAAACTCGGAAACTCCAAAACTCCGAACCTCCAAAATCTCTAAAACTCCACAACCCCGAATCTCCAAAACTCCGAAAACTCCAAAATTCCATACCTCCAAAATCCAAACTTCTAAAAGTCCAAAACTACAAAATTCTGGAACAACAAAACCCCGAATCTCCAAAAATCCATACCTCCAAAACTCCGAAACTCCAAAACTCCAAAAGTGCAAAAATCCAAAACTCCAAAACTCACAAATCCAAAACTAGGAAACTCCAAAACTCGGAAACTCCAAAACTCCGAACCTCCAAAATCTCCAAAACTCCACAACCCCGAATCTCCAAAACTCCGAAAACTCCAAAATTCCATACCTCCAAAATCCAAACTTCTCAAACTCCAAAACTACAAAACTACAAAATTCTGGAACAACAAAATCCGAATCTCCATAAATCCATACCTCCAAAACTCCGAAACTCCAAAACTCCAAAAGTGCAAAAATCCAAAACTCCAAAACTCAAAAACTCCAAAACTCCAAAAATCCAAAACTCCAAAACTCCAAAACTCCGAAACTCCGATAATCCAAAACACCAAAACTCCAAAACTCTGAAACTCCAAAACTCCAAAACTACAAAATTACGAAACTCCAAAACTGCAAAAATCCAGAACTCCAAAACTCCAAAGCTCTAAAACTCCAGACGTCCAAAACTCCAAAAATCCAAAACTTAAAATTCGAAACTCCAAAACTCCGAAACTGCAAAACTCGAGAACTCCGAAACTCCAAAATTCCGAAACTCCTAAACTCCGAAACTCCGAAAATCCGGAACTCCAAAACTCCAAAACTCCAAAGCTCTAAAACTCCAAAACTCCAAATCTCCAAAAATCCAAAACTCCAAAATTCCGAAACTCGGAAACTCCAAAACTCGGAAACTCCAAAACTCCGCACCTCCAAAACTCCACAACCCCTCAAAACTCAAAACCTCCAAAAATCCAAAACACCAAAACTCCAATGCTTTAAAAATCCAAAACTCCAAAAATGCAAAACTCCAAAAATCGAAAACTTAAAAACTCCAAAACTCCACAAATCCGAAACTCCAAAACTCCGAAACTCACAAATTCCGAAACTCCGCAACCCCGAATCTCCAAAACTCTGAAACTCCAAAACTCCGAAACTCCAAAAAACAGAACTCCAAAACTCCAAAGCTCTAAAACTCCAAATGTCCAATAATCCGAAACTCCAAAAGTCCAAAACTCCAAAAATCCAATACTCCAAAAATCCAAAACTCCAAAAATCCAAAACTCGAAAACTCGAAAACTGCAAAAATCCAAAACTCCAAAATTCCGAAACTCGGAAACTCCAAAACTCCGAACCTCCAAAATCTCCAAAACTCCACAACCCCGAATCTCCAAAACTCCGAAAATCCAAAAATCCATACCTCCAAATCCAAACTTCTAAAACTCCAAAACTACAAAACTACAAAATTCTGGAACACTCCGAATCTCCAAAAATCCATACCTCCAAAACTCCAAAAATCCATAACTCCGAAACTCCAAAACTCCAAAAGTGCAAAAATACAAAACTCCAAAACTCAAAAACTCCGAAACTCCAAAAATCCAAAACTCCAAAGCTCCAAAACTCCGAAACTCCGAAAATCCAAAACACCAAAACTCCAAAACTCTGAAACTCCAAAACTCCAAAACTCCAAAACTACAAAATTACGAAACTCCAAAACTGCAAAAATCCAAAACTCCAAAATTCCGAAACTCGGAAACTCCAAAACTCCGAAACTCCGAAAATCCAGAACTCCAAAACTCCAAAGCTCTAAAACTCCAAATGTCCAATAATCCGAAACTCCGAAAGTCCAAAACTCCAAAAATCCAAAAATCCAAAACTCCAAAAATCCAAAACTCCAAAAATCCAAAACTCGAAAACTCCAAAACTGCAAAAATCCAAAACTCCAAAATTCCGAAACTCGGAAACTCCAAAACTCCGAACCTCCAAAATCTCCAAAGCTCCACAACCCCGAATCTCCAAAACTCTGAAACTCCAAAAATCCATACCTCCAAAATCCAAAATTCTAAAACTCCAAAACTACAAAACTACAAAATATTGGAAAAACAAAACCCCAAATCTCCAAAAATCCATACCTCCAAAACTCCAAGAATCCAAAACTCCGAAACTCCAAAACTCCAAAAGTGCAAAAATCCAAAACTCCAAAGCTCTAAAACTCCAAAAGTCCAATAATCCGAAACTCGAAAGTCCAAAACTCCAAAAATCCAAGACTCCAAAAATCCAGAACTCCAAAAATTCAAAACTCGAAAACTCCAAAACTGCAAAAATCCAAAACTCCAAAATTCCGAAACTCGGAAACTCCAAAACTCGGAAACTCCAAAACTCCGAACCTCCAAAATCTCTAAAACTCCACAACCCCGAATCTCCAAAACTCCGAAAACTCCAAAATTCCATACCTCCAAAATCCAAACTTCTAAAAGTCCAAAACTACAAAACTACAAAATTCTGGAACAACAAAACCCCGAATCTCCAAAAATCCATACCTCCAAAACTCCGAAACTCCAAAACTCCAAAAGTGCAAAAATCCAAAACTCCAAAACTCACAAATCCAAAACTCGGAAACTCCAAAACTCGGAAACTCCAAAACTCGGAAACTCCAAAACTCCGAACCTCCAAAATCTCCAAAACTCCACAACCCCGAATCTCCAAAACTCCGAAAACTCCAAAATTCCATAACTCCAAAATCCAAACTTCTCAAACTCCAAAACTACAAAACTACAAAATTCTGAAACAACAAAATCCGAATCTCCAAAAATCCATACCTCCAAAACTCCGAAACTCCAAAACTCCAAAAGTGCAAAAATCCAAAACTCCAAAACTCAAAAACTCCAAAACTCCAAAAATCCAAACCTCCAAAACTCCAAAACTCCGAAACTCCGAAAATCCAAAACACCAAAACTCCAAAACTCCAAAGCTCTAAAACTCCAGACGTCCAATAATCCGAAACTCCGAAAGTCCAAAACTCCAAACATCCAAAACTCCAAAAATCCAAAACTTAAAATTCGAAACTCCAAAACTCCAAAACTCCGAAACTGCAAAACTCCAAAACTCCGAAACTCCAAAATTCCGAAACTCCAAAACTCCGAAACTCCGAAAATCCGGAACTCCAAAACTCCAAAACTCCAAAAATCCAAAACTCCAAAATTCCGAAACTCGGAAACCACAAAACTCGGAAACTCCAAAACTCCGAACCTCCAAAATCTCCAAAGCTCCACAACCCCGAATCTCCAAAACTCTGAAACTCCAAAAATCCATACCTCCAAAATCCAAAATTCTAAAACTCCAAAACTACAAAACTACAAAATATTGGAAAAACAAAACCCCAAATCTCCAAAAATCCATACCTCCAAAACTCCAAGAATCCAAAACTCCGAAACTCCAAAACTCCAAAAGTGCAAAAATCCAAAACTCCAAAGCTCTAAAACTCCAAAAGTCCAATAATCCGAAACTCGAAAGTCCGAAACTCCAAAAATCCAAGACTCCAAAAATCCAGAACTCCAAAAATTCAAAACTCGAAAACTCCAAAACTGCAAAAATCCAAAACTCCAAAATTCCGAAACTCGGAAACTCCAAAACTCGGAAACTCCAAAACTCCGAACCTCCAAAATCTCTAAAACTCCACAACCCCGAATCTCCAAAACTCCGAAAACTCCAAAATTCCATACCTCCAAAATCCAAACTTCTAAAAGTCCAAAACTACAAAATTCTGGAACAACAAAACCCCGAATCTCCAAAAATCCATACCTCCAAAACTCCGAAACTCCAAAACTCCAAAAGTGCAAAAATCCAAAACTCCAAAACTCACAAATCCAAAACTCGGAAACTCCAAAACTCGGAAACTCCAAAACTCCGAACCTCCAAAATCTCCAAAACTCCACAACCCCGAATCTCCAAAACTCCGAAAACTCCAAAATTCCATACCTCCAAAATCCAAACTTCTCAAACTCCAAAACTACAAAACTACAAAATTCTGGAACAACAAAATCCGAATCTCCAAAAATCCATACCTCCAAAACTCCGAAACTCCAAAACTCCAAAAGTGCAAAAATCCAAAACTCCAAAACTCAAAAACTCCAAAACTCCAAAAATCCAAAACTCCAAAACTCAAAAACTCCAAAACTCCAAAAATCCAAAACTCCAAAGCTCCAAAACTCCGAAACTCCGAAAATCCAAAACACCAAAACTCCAAAACTCTGAAACTCCAAAACTCCAAAACTCCAAAACTACAAAATTACGAAACTCCAAAACTGCAAAAATCCAAAACTCCAAAATTCCGAAACTCGGAAACTCCAAAACTCCGAAACTCCGAAAATCCAGAACTCCAAAACTCCAAAGCTCTAAAACTCCAAATGTCCAATAATCCGAAACTCCGAAAGTCCAAAACTCCAAAAATCCAAAAATCCAAAACTCCAAAAATCCAAAACTCCAAAAATCCAAAACTCGAAAACTCCAAAACTGCAAAAATCCAAAACTCCAAAATTCCGAAACTCGGAAACTCCAAAACTCCGAACCTCCAAAATCTCCAAAGCTCCACAACCCCGAATCTCCAAAACTCTGAAACTCCAAAAATCCATACCTCCAAAATCCAAAATTCTAAAACTCCAAAACTACAAAACTACAAAATATTGGAAAAACAAAACCCCAAATCTCCAAAAATCCATACCTCCAAAACTCCAAGAATCCAAAACTCCGAAACTCCAAAACTCCAAAAGTGCAAAAATCCAAAACTCCAAAGCTCTAAAACTCCAAAAGTCCAATAATCCGAAACTCGAAAGTCCAAAACTCCAAAAATCCAAGACTCCAAAAATCCAGAACTCCAAAAATTCAAAACTCGAAAACTCCAAAACTGCAAAAAACCAAAACTCCAAAATTCCGAAACTTGGAAACTCCAAAACTGGGAAACTCCAAAACTCCGAACCTCCAAAATCTCTAAAACTCCACAACCCCGAATCTCCAAAACTCCGAAAACTCCAAAATTCCATACCTCCAAAATCCAAACTTCTAAAAGTCCAAAACTACAAAACTACAAAATTCTGGAACAACAAAACCCCGAATCTCCAAAAATCCATACCTCCAAAACTCCGAAACTCCAAAACTCCAAAAGTGCAAAAATCCAAAACTCCAAAACTCACAAATCCAAAACTCGGAAACTCCAAAACTCGGAAACTCCAAAACTCGGAAACTCCAAAACTCTGAACCTCCAAAATCTCCAAAACTCCACAACCCCGAATCTCCAAAACTCCGAAACTCCAAAATTCCATACCTCCAAAATCCAAACTTCTCAAACTCCAAAACTACAGAACTACAAAATTCTGAAACAACAAAATCCGAATCTCCAAAAATCCATACCTCCAAAACTCCGAAACTCCAAAACTCCAAAAGTGCAAAAATCCAAAACTCCAAAACTCAAAAACTCCAAAACTCCAAAAATCCAAAACTCCAAAACTCCAAAACTCCGAAACTCCGAAAATCCAAAACACCAAAACTCCAAAACTCCAAAGCTCTAAAACTCCAGACGTCCAATAATCCGAAACTCCGAAAGTCCAAAACTCCAAACATCCAAAACTCCAAAAATCCAAAACTTAAAATTCGAAACTCCAAAACTCCAAAACTCCGAAACTGCAAAACTCCAAAACTCCGAAACTCCAAAATTCCGAAACTCCAAAACTCCGAAACTCCGAAAATCCGGAACTCCAAAACTCCAAAACTGCAAAAATCCAAAACTCCAAAATTCCGAAACTCGGAAACTCCAAAACTCGGAAACTCCAAAACTCCGAACCTCCAAAATCTCTAAAACTCCACAACCCCGAATCTCCAAAACTCCGAAAACTCCAAAATTCCATACCTCCAAAATCCAAACTTCTAAAAGTCCAAAACTACAAAACTACAAAATTCTGGAACAACAAAACCCCGAATCTCCAAAAATCCATACCTCCAAAACTCTGAAACTCCAAAACTCCAAAAGTGCAAAAATCCAAAACTCCAAAACTCACAAATCCAAAACTCGGAAACTCCAAAACTCGGAAACTCCAAAACTCGGAAACTCCAAAACTCTGAACCTCCAAAATCTCCAAAACTCCACAACCCCGAATCTCCAAAACTCCGAAAACTCCAAAATTCCATACCTCCAAAATCCAAACTTCTCAAACTCCAAAACTACAAAACTACAAAATTCTGAAACAACAAAATCCGAATCTCCAAAAATCCATACCTCCAAAACTCCGAAACTCCAAAACTCCAAAAGTGCAAAAATCCAAAACTCCAAAACTCAAAAACTCCAAAACTCCAAAAATCCAAAACTCCAAAACTCCAAAACTCCGAAACTCCGAAAATCCAAAACACCAAAACTCCAAAACTCCAAAGCTCTAAAACTCCAGACGTCCAATAATCCGAAACTACGAAAGTCCAAAACTCCAAACATCCAAAACTCCAAAAATCCAAAACTTAAAATTCGAAACTCCAAAACTCCAAAACTCCGAAACTGCAAAACTCCAAAACTCCGAAACTCCAAAATTCCGAAACTCCAAAACTCCGAAACTCCGAAAATCCGGAACTCCAAAACTCCAAAACTCCAAAAATCCAAAACTCCAAAATTCCGAAACTCGGAAACCACAAAACTCGGAAACTCCAAAACTCCGAACCTCCAAAATCTCCAAAGCTCCACAACCCCGAATCTCCAAAACTCTGAAACTCCAAAAATCCATACCTCCAAAATCCAAAATTCTAAAACTCCAAAACTACAAAACTACAAAATATTGGAAAAACAAAACCCCAAATCTCCAAAAATCCATACCTCCAAAACTCCAAGAATCCAAAACTCCGAAACTCCAAAACTCCAAAAGTGCAAAAATCCAAAACTCCAAAGCTCTAAAACTCCAAAAGTCCAATAATCCGAAACTCGAAAGTCCAAAACTCCAAAAATCCAAGACTCCAAAAATCCAGAACTCCAAAAATTCAAAACTCGAAAACTCCAAAACTGCAAAAATCCAAAACTCCAAAATTCCGAAACTCGGAAACTCCAAAACTCCGAACCTCCAAAATCTCTAAAACTCCACAACCCCGAATCTCCAAAACTCCGAAAACTCCAAAATTCCATACCTCCAAAATCCAAACTTCTAAAAGTCCAAAACTACAAAATTCTGGAACAACAAAACCCCGAATCTCCAAAAATCCATACCTCCAAAACTCCGAAACTCCAAAACTCCAAAAGTGCAAAAATCCAAAACTCCAAAACTCACAAATCCAAAACTCGGAAACTCCAAAACTCGGAAACTCCAAAACTCCGAACCTCCAAAATCTCCAAAACTCCACAACCCCGAATCTCCAAAACTCCGAAAACTCCAAAATTCCATACCTCCAAAATCCAAACTTCTCAAACTCCAAAACTACAAAATTCTGGAACAACAAAATCCGAATCTCCAAAAATCCATACCTCCAAAACTCCGAAACTCCAAAACTCCAAAAGTGCAAAAATCCAAAACTCCAAAACTCAAAAACTCCAAAACTCCAAAAATCCAAAACTCCAAAACTCCAAAACTCCGAAACTCCGAAAATCCAAAACACCAAAACTCCAAAACTCTGAAACTCCAAAACTCCAAAACTACAAAATTACGAAACTCCAAAACTGCAAAAATCCAGAACTCCAAAACTCCAAAGCTCTAAAACTCCAGACGTCCAAAACTCCAAAAATCCAAAACTTAAAATTCGAAACTCCAAAACTCCGAAACTGCAAAACTCGAGAACTCCGAAACTCCAAAATTCCGAAACTCCTAAACTCCGAAACTCCGAAAATCCGGAACTCCAAAACTCCAAAACTCCAAAGCTCTAAAACTCAAAAACTCCAAATCTCCAAAAATCCAAAACTCCAAAATTCCGAAACTCGGAAACTCCAAAACTTGGAAACTCCAAAACTCCGCACCTCCAAAACTCCACAACCCCTCAAAACTCAAAACCTCCAAAAATCCAAAACACCAAAACTCCAATGCTTTAAAAATCCAAAACTCCAAAAATGCAAAACTCCAAAAATCGAAAACTTAAAAACTCCAAAACTCCACAAATCCGAAACTCCAAAACTCCGAAACTCACAAATTCCGAAACTCCGCAACCCCGAATCTCCAAAACTCTGAAACTCCAAAACTCCGAAACTCCAAAAAACAGAACTCCAAAACTCCAAAGCTCTAAAACTCCAAATGTCCAATAATCCGAAACTCCAAAAGTCCAAAACTCCAAAAATCCAATACTCCAAAAATCCAAAACTCCAAAAATCCAAAACTCGAAAACTCGAAAACTGCAAAAATCCAAAACTCCAAAATTCCGAAACTCGGAAACTCCAAAACTCCGAACCTCCAAAATCTCCAAAACTCCACAACCCCGAATCTCCAAAACTCCGAAAATCCAAAAATCCATACCTCCAAATCCAAACTTCTAAAACTCCAAAACTACAAAACTACAAAATTCTGGAACACTCCGAATCTCCAAAAATCCATACCTCCAAAACTCCAAAAATCCATAACTCCGAAACTCCAAAACTCCAAAAGTGCAAAAATACAAAACTCCAAAACTCAAAAACTCCGAAACTCCAAAAATCCAAAACTCCAAAGCTCCAAAACTCCGAAACTCCGAAAATCCAAAACACCAAAACTCCAAAACTCTGAAACTCCAAAACACCAAAACTACAAAATTACGAAACTCCAAAACTGCAAAAATCCAAAACTCCAAAATTCCGAAACTCGGAAACTCCAAAACTCCGAAACTCCGAAAATCCAGAACTCCAAAACTCCAAATCTCTAAAACTCCAAATGTCCAATAATCCGAAACTCCGAAAGTCCAAAACTCCAAAAATCCAAAAATCCAAAACTCCAAAAATCCAAAACTCCAAAACTGCAAAAATCCAAAACTCCAAAATTCCGAAACTCGGAAACTCCAAAACTCCGAACCTCCAAAATCTCCAAAGCTCCACAACCCCGAATCTCCAAAACTCTGAAACTCCAAAAATCCATACCTCCAAAATCCAAAATTCTAAAACTCCAAAACTACAAAACTACAAAATATTGGAAAAACAAAACCCCAAATCTCCAAAAATCCATACCTCCAAAACTGCAAGAATCCAAAACTCCGAAACTCCAAAACTCCAAAAGTGCAAAAATCCAAAACTCCAAAGCTCTAAAACTCCAAAAGTCCAATAATCCGAAACTCGAAAGTCCAAAACTCCAAAAATCCAAGACTCCAAAAATCCAGAACTCCAAAAATTCAAAACTCGAAAACTCCAAAACTGCAAAAATCCAAAACTCCAAAATTCCGAAACTCGGAAACTCCAAAACTCGGAAACTCCAAAACTCCGAACCTCCAAAATCTCTAAAACTCCACAACCCCGAATCTCCAAAACTCCGAAAACTCCAAAATTCCATACCTCCAAAATCCAAACTTCTAAAAGTCCAAAACTACAAAACTACAAAATTCTGGAACAACAAAACCCCGAATCTCCAAAAATCCATACCTCCAAAACTCCGAAACTCCAAAACTCCAAAAGTGCAAAAATCCAAAACTCCAAAACTCACAAATCCAAAACTCGGAAACTCCAAAACTCGGAAACTCCAAAACTCGGAAACTCCAAAACTCCGAACCTCCAAAATCTCCAAAACTCCACAACCCCGAATCTCCAAAACTCCGAAAACTCCAAAATTCCATACCTCCAAAATCCAAACTTCTCAAACTCCAAAACTACAAAACTACAAAATTCTGAAACAACAAAATCCGAATCTCCAAAAATCCATACCTCCAAAACTCCGAAACTCCAAAACTCCAAAAGTGCAAAAATCCAAAACTCCAAAACTCAAAAACTCCAAAACTCCAAAAATCCAAAACTCCAAAACTCCAAAACTCCGAAACTCCGAAAATCCAAAACACCAAAACTCCAAAACTCTGAAACTCCAAAACTCCAAAACTACAAAATTACAAAACTCCAAAACTGCAAAAATCCAGAACTCCAAAACTCCAAAGCTCTAAAACTCCAGACGTCCAATAATCCGGAACTCCAAAACTCCAAAACTCCAAAGCTCTAAAACTCCAAAACTCCAAATCTCAAAAAATCCAAAACTCCAAAATTCCGAAACTCGGAAACTCCAAAACTCGGAAACTCCAAAACTCCGCACCTCCAAAACTCCACAACCCCTCAAAACTCAAAACCTCCAAAAATCCAAAACACCAAAACTCCAATGCTTTAAAAATCCAAAACTCCAAAAATGCAAAACTCCAAAAATCGAAAACTTAAAAACTCCAAAACTCCACAAATCCGAAACTCCAAAACTCCGAAACTCACAAATTCCGAAACTCCGCAACCCCGAATCTCCAAAACTCTGAAACTCCAAAACTCCGAAACTCCAAAAAACAGAACTCCAAAACTCCAAAGCTCTAAAACTCCAAATGTCCAATAATCCGAAACTCCGAAAGTCCAAAACTCCAAAAATCCAATACTCCAAAAATCCAAAACTCCAAAAATCCAAAACTCGAAAACTCCAAAACTGCAAAAATCCAAAACTCCAAAATTCCGAAACTCGGAAACTCCAAAACTCCGAACCTCCAAAATCTCCAAAACTCCACAACCCCGAATCTCCAAAACTCCGAAAATCCAAAAATCCATACCTCCAAATCCAAACTTCTAAAACTCCAAAACTACAAAACTACAAAATTCTGGAACACTCCGAATCTCCAAAAATCCATACCTCCAAAACTCCAAAAATCCATAACTCCGAAACTCCAAAACTCCAAAAGTGCAAAAATACAAAACTCCAAAACTCAAAAACTCCGAAACTCCAAAAATCCAAAACTCCAAAGCTCCAAAACTCCGAAACTCCGAAAATCCAAAACACCAAAACTCCAAAACTCTGAAACTCCAAAACTCCAAAACTCCAAAACTCCAAAACTACAAAATTACGAAACTCCAAAACTGCAAAAATCCAAAACTCCAAAATTCCGAAACTCAGAAACTCCAAAACTCCGAAACTCTGAAACTCCGAAAATCCAGAACTCCAAAACTCCAAAGCTCTAAAACTCCAGACGTCCAATAATCCGAAACTCCGAAAGTCCAAAACTCCAAACATCCAAAACTCCAAAAATCCAAAACTTAAAATTCGAAACTCCAAAACTCCAAAACTCCGATACTGCAAAACTCCAAAACTCCGAAACTCCAAAATTCCGAAACTCCAAAACTCCGAAACTCCGAAAATCCGGAACTCCAAAACTCCAAAACTCCAAAAATCCAAAACTCCAAAATTCCGAAACTCGGAAACCACAAAACTCAGAAACTCCAAAACTCCGAACCTCCAAAATCTCCAAAGCTCCACAACCCCGAATCTCCAAAACTCTGAAACTCCAAAAATCCATACCTCCAGAATCCAAAATTCTAAAACTCCAAAACTACAAAACTACAAAATATTGGAAAAACAAAACCCCAAATCTCCAAAAATCCATACCTCCAAAACTCCAAGAATCCAAAACTCCGAAACTCCAAAACTCCAAAAGTGCAAAAATCCAAAACTCCAAAGCTCTAAAACTCCAAAAATAGAAAACTTAAAAACTCCAAAAATCGAAAAATCCGAAGCTCCGAAAATTCCGAAACTCGGAAACTCCAAAACTCCGAACCTCCAAAATCTCCAAAGCTCCACAACCCCGAATCTCCAAAACTCTGAAACTCCAAAAATCCATACCTCCAAAATCCAAAATTCTAAAACTCCAAAACTACAAAACTACAAAATATTGGAAAAACAAAACCCCCAATCTCCAAAAATCCATACCTCCAAAACTCCAAGAATCCGAAACTCGAAAGTCCAAAACTCCAAAAATCCAAGACTCCAAAAATCCAGAACTCCAAAAATTCAAAACTCGAAAACTCCAAAACTGCAAAAATCCAAAACTCCAAAATTCCGAAACTCGGAAACTCCAAAACTCGGAAACTCCAAAACTCCGAACCTCCAAAATCTCTAAAACTCCACAACCCCGAATCTCCAAAACTCCGAAAACTCCAAAATTCCATACCTCCAAAATCCAAACTTCTAAAAGTCCAAAACTACAAAACTACAAAATTCTGGAACAACAAAACCCCGAATCTCCAAAAATCCATACCTCCAAAACTCCGAAACTCCAAAAGTGCAAAAATCCAAAACTCCAAAACTCACAAATCCAAAACTCGGAAACTCCAAAACTCGGAAACTCCAAAACTCGGAAACTCCAAAACTCCGAACCTCCAAAATCTCCAAAACTCCACAACCCCGAATCTCCAAAACTCCGAAAACTCCAAAATTCCATACCTCCAAAATCCAAACTTCTCAAACTCCAAAACTACAAAACTACAAAATTCTGGAACAACAAAATCCGAATCTCCAAAAATCCATACCTCCAAAACTCCGAAACTCCAAAACTCCAAAAGTGCAAAAATCCAAAACTCCAAAACTCAAAAACTCCAAAACTCCAAAAATCCAAAACTCCAAAACTCCAAAACTCCGAAACTCTGAAAATCCAAAACACCAAAACTCCAATACTCTGAAACTCCAAAACTCCAAAACTACAAAATTACGAAACTCCAAAACTGCAAAAATCCAGAACTCCAAAACTCCAAAGCTCTAAAACTCCAGACGTCCAAATCCGAAACTCCGAAAGTCCAAAACTCCAAACATCCAAAACTCCAAAAATCCAAAACTTAAAATTCGAAACTCCAAAACTCCGAAACTGCAAAACTCGAGAACTCCGAAACTCCAAAATTCCGAAACTCCTAAACTCCGAAACTCCGAAAATCCGGAACTCCAAAATTCCGAAACTCGGAAACCACAAAACTCAGAAACTCCAAAACTCCGAACCTCCAAACTCTCCAAAGCTCCACAACCCCGAATCTCCAAAACTCTGAAACTCCAAAAATCCATACCTCCAGAATCCAAAATTCTAAAACTCCAAAACTACAAAACTACAAAATATTGGAAAAACAAAACCCCAAATCTCCAAAAATCCATACCTCCAAAACTCCAAGAATCCAAAACTCCGAAACTCCAAAACTCCAAAAGTGCAAAAATCCAAAACTCCAAAGCTCTAAAACTCCAAAAATAGAAAACTTAAAAACTCCAAAAATCGAAAAATCCGAAGCTCCAAAAATTCCGAAACTCGGAAACTCCAAAACTCGGAAACTCCAAAACTCCGAACCTCCAAAATCTCCAAAACTCCACAACCCCGAATCTCCAAAACTCCGAAAACTCCAAAATTCCATACCTCCAAAATCCATCTTCTAAAAGTCCAAAACTACAAAACTACAAAATTCTGGAACAACAAAACCCCGAATCTCCAGAAATCCATACCTCCAAAACTCCGAAACTCCAAAACTCCAAAAGTGCAAAAATCCAAAACTCCAAAACTCAAAAATCCAAAACTCGGAAACTCCAAAACTCGGAAACTCAAAAACTCCGAACCTCCAAAATCTCCAAAACTCCACAACCCCGAATCTCCAAAACTCCGAAAACTCCAAAATTCCATACCTCCAAAATCCAAACTTCTAAAACTCCAAAACTATAAAACTACAAAATTCTGGAACAACAAAATCCGAATCTCCAAAAATCCATACCTCCAAAACTCCGAAACTCCAAAACTCCAAAAGTGCAAAAATCCAAAACTCTGAAACTCCAAAACTCCGAAACTCCGAAAATCCAAAACACCAAAACTCCAAAACTCTCAAAAACTCCAAAACTCCAAAACTCCAAAACTACAAAATTACGAAACTGCAAAACTGCAAAAATCCAGAACTCCAATACTCCAAAGCTCTAAAACTCCAGACGTCCAATAATCCGAAACTCCGAAAGTCCAAAACTCCAAACATCCAAAACTCCAAAAATCCAATACTTAAAATTCGAAACTCCAAAACTCCGAAACTGCAAAACTTGAGAACTCCGAAACTCCAAAATTCCGAAACTCCTAAACTCCGAAACTCCGAAAATCCGGAACTCCAAAACTCCAAAAGTGCAAAAATCCAAAACTCCAAAGCTCTAAAACTCCAAAAGTCCAATAATCCGAAACTCCGAAAGTCCAAAACTCCAAAAATCCAAGACTCCAAAAATCCAAAACTCCAAAAATCCAAGACTCGAAAACTCCAAAACTGCAAAAATCCAAAACTCCAAAATTCCGAAACTCAGAAACTCCAAAACTCGGAAACTCCAAAACTCCGAACCTCTAAAATCTCCAAAACTCCACAACACCGAATCTCCAAAACTCCGAAAACTCCAAAATTCCATACCTCCGAAATCCAAACTTCTAAAACTCCAAAACTACAAAACTACAAAATTCTGGAACAACAAAATCCCGAATCTCCAAAAATCCATACCTCCAAAACTCCGAAACTAAAAAACTCCAAAAGTGCAAAAATCCAAAACTCCAAAACTCAAAAACTCCAAAACTCCAAAAATCCAAAACTCCAAAACTCCAAAACTCCGAAACTCCGAAAATCCAAAACACCAAAACTCCAAAACTCTGAAACTCCAAAACTCCAAAACTCCAAAACTACAAAATTACGAAACTCCAAAACTCCGAAACTCCAAAACTGCGAAACTCGAAAACTCCAAAACTCCGAAACCCCGAAAGTCCAAAAATCAAAAACTCCAAAACTCCGAAACTCCAAAACTCCAATAATCTGCAACTCTGAAAATCCAAAGCTCCAAAAATCCAAAACACAAAAACTCCAATGCTCCAAAAATCCAAAACTCCAAATATCCAAAACTCCAAAAATCGAAAACTTAAAAACTCCAAAAATCGAAAAATCCGAAGCTCCAAAAATTCCGAAACTCGGAAACTCCAAAACTCGGATACTCCAAAATCTCCAAAACTCCACAACCCCGAATCTCCAAAACTCCGAAAACTCCAAAATTCCATACCTCCAAAATCCAAACTTCTAAAAGTCCAAAACTACAAAACTACAAAATTCTGGAACAACAAAACCCCGAATCTCCAAAAATCCATACCTCCAAAGCTCCGAAACTCCAAAACTCCAAAACTGCAAAAATCCAAAACTCCAAAACTCACAAATCCAAAACTGGGAAACTCCAAAACTCGGAAACTCCAAAACTCCGAACCTGCAAAACTCCGAAACTCCGAAAATCCGGAACTCCAAAACTCCAAAACTGCAAAAATCCAAAACTCCAAAATTCCGAAACTCGGAAACTCCAAAACTCGGAAACTCCAAAACTCCGAACCTCCAAAATCTCTAAAACTCCACAACCCCGAATCTCCAAAACTCCGAAAACTCCAAAATTCCATACCTCCAAAATCCAAACTTCTAAAAGTCCAAAACTACAAAACTACAAAATTCTGGAACAACAAAACCCCGAATCTCCAAAAATCCATACCTCCAAAACTCTGAAACTCCAAAACTCCAAAAGTGCAAAAATCCAAAACTCCAAAACTCACAAATCCAAAACTCGGAAACTCCAAAACTCGGAAACTCCAAAACTCGGAAACTCCAAAACTCTGAACCTCCAAAATCTCCAAAACTCCACAACCCCGAATCTCCAAAACTCCGAAAACTCCAAAATTCCATACCTCCAAAATCCAAACTTCTCAAACTCCAAAACTACAAAACTACAAAATTCTGAAACAACAAAATCCGAATCTCCAAAAATCCATACCTCCAAAACTCCGAAACTCCAAAACTCCAAAAGTGCAAAAATCCAAAACTCCAAAACTCAAAAACTCCAAAACTCCAAAAATCCAAAACTCCAAAACTCCAAAACTCCGAAACTCCGAAAATCCAAAACACCAAAACTCCAAAACTCCAAAGCTCTAAAACTCCAGACGTCCAATAATCCGAAACTCCGAAAGTCCAAAACTCCAAACATCCAAAACTCCAAAAATCCAAAACTTAAAATTCGAAACTCCAAAACTCCAAAACTCCGAAACTGCAAAACTCCAAAACTCCGAAACTCCAAAATTCCGAAACTCCAAAACTCCGAAACTCCGAAAATCCGGAACTCCAAAACTCCAAAACTCCAAAAATCCAAAACTCCAAAATTCCGAAACTCGGAAACCACAAAACTCGGAAACTCCAAAACTCCGAACCTCCAAAATCTCCAAAGCTCCACAACCCCGAATCTCCAAAACTCTGAAACTCCAAAAATCCATACCTCCAAAATCCAAAATTCTAAAACTCCAAAACTACAAAACTACAAAATATTGGAAAAACAAAACCCCAAATCTCCAAAAATCCATACCTCCAAAACTCCAAGAATCCAAAACTCCGAAACTCCAAAACTCCAAAAGTGCAAAAATCCAAAACTCCAAAGCTCTAAAACTCCAAAAGTCCAATAATCCGAAACTCGAAAGTCCAAAACTCCAAAAATCCAAGACTCCAAAAATCCAGAACTCCAAAAATTCAAAACTCGAAAACTCCAAAACTGCAAAAATCCAAAACTCCAAAATTCCGAAACTCGGAACCTCCAAAACTCCGAACCTCCAAAATCTCTAAAACTCCACAACCCCGAATCTCCAAAACTCCGAAAACTCCAAAATTCCATACCTCCAAAATCCAAACTTCTAAAAGTCCAAAACTACAAAATTCTGGAACAACAAAACCCCGAATCTCCAAAAATCCATACCTCCAAAACTCCGAAACTCCAAAACTCCAAAAGTGCAAAAATCCAAAACTCCAAAACTCACAAATCCAAAACTCGGAAACTCCAAAACTCGGAAACTCCAAAACTCCGAACCTCCAAAATCTCCAAAACTCCACAACCCCGAATCTCCAAAACTCCGAAAACTCCAAAATTCCATACCTCCAAAATCCAAACTTCTCAAACTCCAAAACTACAAAATTCTGGAACAACAAAATCCGAATCTCCAAAAATCCATACCTCCAAAACTCCGAAACTCCAAAACTCCAAAAGTGCAAAAATCCAAAACTCCAAAACTCAAAAACTCCAAAACTCCAAAAATCCAAAACTCCAAAACTCCAAAACTCCGAAACTCCGAAAATCCAAAACACCAAAACTCCAAAACGCTGAAACTCCAAAACTCCAAAACTACAAAATTACGAAACTCCAAAACTGCAAAAATCCAGAACTCCAAAACTCCAAAGCTCTAAAACTCCAGACGTCCAAAACTCCAAAAATCCAAAACTTAAAATTCGAAACTCCAAAACTCCGAAACTGCAAAACTCGAGAACTCCGAAACTCCAAAATTCCGAAACTCCTAAACTCCGAAACTCCGAAAATCCGGAACTCCAAAACTCCAAAACTCCAAAGCTCTAAAACTCCAAAACTCCAAATCTCCAAAAATCCAAAACTCCAAAATTCCGAAACTCGGAAACTCCAAAACTCGGAAACTCCAAAACTCCGCACCTCCAAAACTCCACAACCCCTCAAAACTCAAAACCTCCAAAAATCAAAACACCAAAACTCCAATGCTTTAAAAATCCAAAACTCCAAAAATGCAAAACTCCAAAAATCGAAAACTTAAAAACTCCAAAACTCCACAAATCCGAAACTCCAAAACTCCGAAACTCACAAATTCCGAAACTCCGCAACCCCGAATCTCCAAAACTCTGAAACTCCAAAACTCCGAAACTCCAAAAAACAGAACTCCAAAACTCCAAAGCTCTAAAACTCCAAATGTCCAATAATCCGAAACTCCAAAAGTCCAAAACTCCAAAAATCCAATACTCCAAAAATCCAAAACTCCAAAAATCCAAAACTCGAAAACTCGAAAACTGCAAAAATCCAAAACTCCAAAATTCCGAAACTCGGACACTCCAAAACTCCGAACCTCCAAAATCTCCAAAACTCCACAACCCCGAATCTCCAAAACTCCGAAAATCCAAAAATCCATACCTCGAAATCCAAACTTCTAAAACTCCAAAACTACAAAATTCTGGAACACTCCGAATCTCCAAAAATCCATACCTCCAAAACTCCAAAAATCCATAACTCCGAAACTCCAAAACTCCAAAAGTGCAAAAATACAAAACTCCAAAACTCAAAAACTCCGAAACTCCAAAAATCCAAAACTCCAAAGCTCCAAAACTCCGAAACTCCGAAAATCCAAAACACCAAAACTCCAAAACTCTGAAACTCCAAAACACCAAAACTACAAAATTACGAAACTCCAAAACTGCAAAAATCCAAAACTCCAAAATTCCGAAACTCGGAAACTCCAAAACTCCGAAACTCCGAAAATCCAGAACTCCAAAACTCCAAAGCTCTAAAACTCCAAATGTCCAATAATCCGAAACTCCGAAAGTCCAAAACTCCAAAAATCCAAAAATCCAAAACTCCAAAAATCCAAAACTCCAAAAATCCAAAACTCCAAAACTGCAAAAATCCAAAACTCCAAAATTCCGAAACTCGGAAACTCCAAAACTCCGAACCTCCAAAATCTCCAAAGCTCCACAACCCCGAATCTCCAAAACTCTGAAACTCCAAAAATCCATACCTCCAAAATCCAAAATTCTAAAACTCCAAAACTACAAAACTACAAAATATTGGAAAAACAAAACCCCAAATCTCCAAAAATCCAAGACTCCAAAAATCCAGAACTCCAAAAATTCAAAACTCGAAAACTCCAAAACTGCAAAAATCCAAAACTCCAAAATTCCGAAACTCTGAAACTCCAAAACTCCAAAACTACAAAATTACAAAACTCCAAAACTGCAAAAATCCAGAACTCCAAAACTCCAAAGCTCTAAAACTCCAGACGTCCAATAATCCGAAACTCCAAAAGTCCAAAACTCCAAACATCCAAAACTTAAAATTCGAAACTCCAAAACTCCGAAACTGCAAAACTCGAGAACTCCGAAACTCCAAAATTCCGAAACTCCTAAACTCCGAAACTCCGAAAATCCGGAACTCCAAAACTCCAAAACTCCAAAGCTCTAAAACTCCAAAACTCCAAATCTCCAAAAATCCAAAACTCCAAAATTCCGAAACTCGGAAACTCCAAAACTCGGAAACTCCAAAACTCCGCACCTCCAAAACTCCACAACCCCTCAAAACTCAAAACCTCCAAAAATCCAAAACACCAAAACTCCAATGCTTTAAAAATCCAAAACTCCAAAAATGCAAAACTCCAAAAATCGAAAACTTAAAAACTCCAAAACTCCACAAATCCGAAACTCCAAAACTCCGAAACTCACAAATTCCGAAACTCCGCAACCCCGAATCTCCAAAACTCTGAAACTCCAAAACTCCGAAACTCCAAAAAACAGAACTCCAAAACTCCAAAGCTCTAAAACTCCAAATGTCCAATAATCCGAAACTCCGAAAGTCCAAAACTCCAAAAATCCAATACTCCAAAAATCCAAAACTCCAAAAATCCAAAACTCGAAAACTCCAAAACTGCAAAAATCCAAAACTCCAAAATTCCGAAACTCGGAAACTCCAAAACTCCGAACCTCCAAAATCTCCAAAACTCCACAACCCCGAATCTCCAAAACTCCGAAAATCCAAAAATCCATACCTCCAAATCCAAACTTCTAAAACTCCAAAACTACAAAACTACAAAATTCTGGAACACTCCGAATCTCCAAAAATCCATACCTCCAAAACTCCAAAAATCCATAACTCCGAAACTCCAAAACTCCAAAAGTGCAAAAATACAAAACTCCAAAACTCAAAAACTCCGAAACTCCAAAAATCCAAAACTCCAAAGCTCCAAAACTCCGAAACTCCGAAAATCCAAAACACCAAAACTCCAAAACTCTGAAACTCCAAAACTCCAAAACTCCAAAACTCCAAAACTACAAAATTACGAAACTCCAAAACTGCAAAAATCCAAAACTCCAAAATTCCGAAACTTAGAAACTCCAAAACTCCGAAACTCCGAAACTCCGAAAATCCAGAACTCCAAAACTCCAAAGCTCTAAAACTCCAGACGTCCAATAATCCGAAACTCCGAAAGTCCAAAACTCCAAACATCCAAAACTCCAAAAATCCAAAACTTAAAATTCGAAACTCCAAAACTCCAAAACTCCGAAACTGCAAAACTCCAAAACTCCGAAACTCCAAAATTCCGAAACTCCAAAACTCCGAAACTCCGAAAATCCGGAACTCCAAAACTCCAAAACTCCAAAAATCCAAAACTCCAAAATTCCGAAACTCGGAAACCACAAAACTCAGAAACTCCAAAACTCCGAACCTCCAAAATCTCCAAAGCTCCACAACCCCGAATCTCCAAAACTCTGAAACTCCAAAAATCCATACCTCCAGAATCCAAAATTCTAAAACTCCAAAACTACAAAACTACAAAATATTGGAAAAACAAAACCCCAAATCTCCAAAAATCCATACCTCCAAAACTCCAAGAATCCAAAACTCCGAAACTCCAAAACTCCAAAACTCCAAAACTACAAAATTACGAAACTCCAAAACTGCAAAAATCCAAAACTCCAAAATTCCGAAACTCAGAAACTCCAAAACTCCGAAACTCCGAAACTCCGAAAATCCAGAACTCCAAAACTCCAAAGCTCTAAAACTCCAGACGTCCAATAATCCGAAACTCCGAAAGTCCAAAACTCCAAACATCCAAAACTCCAAAAATCCAAAACTTAAAATTCGAAACTCCAAAACTCCAAAACTCCGAAACTGCAAAACTCCAAAACTCCGAAACTCCAAAATTCCGAAACTCCAAAACTCCGAAACTCCGAAAATCCGGAACTCCAAAACTCCAAAACTCCAAAAATCCAAAACTCCAAAATTCCGAAACTCGGAAACCACAAAACTCAGAAACTCCAAAACTCCGAACCTCCAAAATCTCCAAAGCTCCACAACCCCGAATCTCCAAAACTCTGAAACTCCAAAAATCCATACCTCCAGAATCCAAAATTCTAAAACTCCAAAACTACAAAACTACAAAATATTGGAAAAACAAAACCCCAAATCTCCAAAAATCCATACCTCCAAAACTCCAAGAATCCAAAACTCCGAAACTCCAAAACTCGAAAAGTGCAAAAATCCAAAACTCCAAAGCTCTAAAACTCCAAAAATAGAAAACTTAAAAACTCCAAAAATCGAAAAATCCGAAGCTCCGAAAATTCCGAAACTCGGAAACTCCAAAACTCGGAAACTCCAAAACTCCGAACCTCCAAAATCTCCAAAGCTCCACAACCCCGAATCTCCAAAACTCTGAAACTCCAAAAATCCATACCTCCAAAATCCAAAATTCTAAAACTCCAAAACTAAAAAACTACAAAATATTGGAAAAACAAAACCCCCAATCTCCAAAAATCCATACCTCCAAAACTCCAAGAATCCGAAACTCGAAAGTCCAAAACTCCAAAAATCCAAGACTCCAAAAATCCAGAACTCCAAAAATTCAAAACTCGAAAACTCCAAAACTGCAAAAATCCAAAACTCCAAAATTCCGAAACTCGGAAACTCCAAAACTCGGAAACTCCAAAACTCCGAACCTCCAAAATCTCTAAAACTCCACAACCCCGAATCTCCAAAACTCCGAAAACTCCAAAATTCCATACCTCCAAAATCCAAACTTCTAAAAGTCCAAAACTACAAAACTACAAAATTCTGGAACAACAAAACCCCGAATCTCCAAAAATCCATACCTCCAAAACTCCGAAACTCCAAAAGTGCAAAAATCCAAAACTCCAAAACTCACAAATCCAAAACTCGGAAACTCCAAAACTCGGAAACTCCAAAACTCGGAAACTCCAAAACTCCGAACCTCCAAAATCTCCAAAACTCCACAACCCCGAATCTCCAAAACTCCGAAAACTCCAAAATTCCATACCTCCAAAATCCAAACTTCTCAAACTCCAAAACTACAAAACTACAAAGTTCTGGAACAACAAAATCCGAATCTCCAAAAATCCATACCTCCAAAACTCCGAAACTCCAAAACTCCAAAAGTGCAAAAATCCAAAACTCCAAAACTCAAAAACTCCAAAACTCCAAAAATCCAAAACTCCAAAACTCCAAAACTCCGAAACTCTGAAAATCCAAAACACCAAAAGTCCAATACTCTGAAACTCCAAAACTCCAAAACTACAAAATTACGAAACTCCAAAACTGCAAAAATCCAGAACTCCAAAACTCCAAAGCTCTAAAACTCCAGACGTCCAATAATCCGAAACTCCGAAAGTCCAAAACTCCAAACATCCAAAACTCCAAAAATCCAAAACTTAAAATTCGAAACTCCAAAACTCCGAAACTGCAAAACTCGAGAACTCCGAAACTCCAAAATTCCGAAACTCCTAAACTCCGAAACTCCGAAAATCCGGAACTCCAAAATTCCGAAACTCGGAAACCACAAAACTCAGAAACTCCAAAACTCCGAACCTCCAAACTCTCCAAAGCTCCACAACCCCGAATCTCCAAAACTCTGAAACTCCAAAAATCCATACCTCCAGAATCCAAAATTCTAAAACTCCAAAACTACAAAACTACAAAATATTGGAAAAACAAAACCCCAAATCTCCAAAAATCCATACCTCCAAAACTCCAAGAATCCAAAACTCCGAAACTCCAAAACTCCAAAAGTGCAAAAATCCAAAACTCCAAAGCTCTAAAACTCCAAAAATAGAAAACTTAAAAACTCCAAAAATCGAAAAATCCGAAGCTCCAAAAATTCCGAAACTCGGAAACTCCAAAACTCCGAACCTCCAAAATCTCCAAAACTCCACAACCCCGAATCTCCAAAACTCCGAAAACTCCAAAATTCCATACCTCCAAAATCCAAACTTCTAAAAGTCCAAAACTACAAAACTACAAAATTCTGGAACAACAAAACCCCGAATCTCCAAAAATCCATACCTCCAAAACTCCGAAACTCCAAAACTCCAAAAGTGCAAAAATCCAAAACTCCAAAACTCAAAAATCCAAAACTCGGAAACTCCAAAACTCGGAAACTCAAAAACTCCGAACCTCCAAAATCTCCAAAACTCCACAACCCCGAATCTCCAAAACTCCGAAAACTCCAAAATTCCATACCTCCAAAATCCAAACTTCTAAAACTCCAAAACTATAAAACTACAAAATTCTGGAACAACAAAATCCGAATCTCCAAAAATCCATACCTCCAAAACTCCGAAACTCCAAAACTCCAAAAGTGCAAAAATCCAAAACTCTGAAACTCCAAAACTCCGAAACTCCGAAAATCCAAAACACCAAAACTCCAAAACTCTCAAAAACTCCAAAACTCCAAAACTCCAAAACTACAAAATTACGAAACTGCAAAACTGCAAAAATCCAGAACTCCAATACTCCAAAGCTCTAAAACTCCAGACGTCCAATAATCCGAAACTCCAAAAGTCCAAAACTCCAAACATCCAAAACTCCAAAAATCCAATACTTAAAATTCGAAACTCCAAAACTCCGAAACTGCAAAACTTGAGAACTCCGAAACTCCAAAATTCCGAAACTCCTAAACTCCGAAACTCCGAAAATCCGGAACTCCAAAACTCCAAAAGTGCAAAAATCCAAAACTCCAAAGCTCTAAAACTCCAAAAGTCCAATAATCCGAAACTCCGAAAGTCCAAAACTCCAAAAATCCAAGACTCCAAAAATCCAAAACTCCAAAAATCCAAGACTCGAAAACTCCAAAACTGCAAAAATCCAAAACTACAAAATTCCGAAACTCAGAAACTCCAAAACTCGGAAACTCCAAAACTCCGAACCTCTAAAATCTCCAAAACTCCACAACACCGAATCTCCAAAACTCCGAAAACTCCAAAATTCCATACCTCCGAAATCCAAACTTCTAAAACTCCAAAACTACAAAACTACAAAATTCTGGAACAACAAAATCCCGAATCTCCAAAAATCCATACCTCCAAAACTCCGAAACTAAAAAACTCCAAAAGTGCAAAAATCCAAAACTCCAAAACTCAAAAACTCCAAAACTCCAAAAATCCAAAACTCCAAAACTCCAAAACTCCGAAACTCCGAAAATCCAAAACACCAAAACTCCAAAACTCTGAAACTCCAAAACTCCAAAACTCCAAAACTACAAAATTACGAAACTCCAAAACTCCGAAACTCCAAAACTGCGAAACTCGAAAACTCCAAAACTCCGAAACCCCGAAAGTCCAAAAATCAAAAACTCCAAAACTCCGAAACTCCAAAACTCCAATAATCTGCAACTCTGAAAATCCAAAGCTCCAAAAATCCAAAACACAAAAACTCCAATGCTCCAAAAATCCAAAACTCCAAATATCCAAAACTCCAAAAATCGAAAACTTAAAAACTCCAAAAATCGAAAAATCCGAAGCTCCAAAAATTCCGAAACTCGGAAACTCCAAAACTCGGATACTCCAAAATCTCCAAAACTCCACAACCCCGAATCTCCAAAACTCCGAAAACTCCAAAATTCCATACCTCCAAAATCCAAACTTCTAAAAGTCCAAAACTACAAAACTACAAAATTCTGGAACAACAAAACCCCGAATCTCCAAAAATTCATACCTCCAAAACTCCGAAACTCCAAAACTCCAAAACTGCAAAAATCCAAAACTCCAAAACTCACAAATCCAAAACTGGGAAACTCCAAAACTCGGAAACTCCAAAACTCCGAACCTCCAAAATCTCCAAAAATTCACAACCCCGAATCTCCAAAACTCCGAAAACTCCAAAATTCCATACCTCCAAAATCCAAACTTCTAAAACTCCAAAACTACAAAACTACAAAATTCTGGAACAACAAAATCCGAATCTCCAAAAATCCATACCTCCAAAACTCCGAAACTCCAAAACTCCAAAAGTGCAAAAATCCAAAACTCCAAAACTCAAAAACTCCAAAACTCCAACAATCCAAAACTCCAAATCTCCGAAACTCCGAAAATCCAAAACACCAAAACTCCAAAACTCTGAAACTCCAAAACTCCAAAACTACAAAATTACGAAACTCCAAATCTGCAAAAATCCAGAACTCCAAAACTCCAAAGCTCTAAAACTCCAGACGTCCAATAATCCGAAACTCCGAAAGTCCAAAACTCCAAACATCCAAAACTCCAAAAATCCAAAACTTAAAATTCGAAACTCCAAAACTCCAAAATTCCGAAACTCCAAAACTCCGAAACTCCGAAAATCTGGAACTCCAAAACTCCAAAGCTATAAAACTCCAAAAGTCCAATAATCCGAAACTCCGAAAGTCCAAAACTCCAAAAATCCAAAACTCCAAAAATCGAAAACTCCAAAACTCCAAAACTGCAAAAATCCAAAACTCCAAAATTCCGAAACTCGGAAGCTCCGAAACTCCGAACCTCCAAAATCTCCAAAGCTCTAAAACTCCAAAACTCCAACACTCCAAAAATCCAAAACTCCAAAATTCCGAAACTCGGAAACTCCGAAACTCGGAAACTCCAAAACTCCGAACCTCCAAAACTCCACAACCCCTCAGAACTCAAAACCTCCAAAAATCCAAAACACCAAAACTCCAATGCTTTAAAAATCCAAAACTCCAAAAATCCAAAACTCCAAAAATCGAAAACTCCACAAATCCGAAACTCCAAAACTCCGAAACTCCAAAACTCTGCAACTCCAAAACTCCGAAACTCACAAACTCCGAAACTCCGCAACCCCGAATCTCCAAAACTCTGAAACTCCAAAACTCCGAAACTCCAAAAATCCAGAACTCCAAAACTCCAAAGCTGTAAAACTCCAAATGTCCAATAATCCGAAACTCCGAAAGTCCAAAACTCAAACAATCCAAAACTCCAAAAATCCAAAACTCCAAAAATCCAAAACTCCAAAATTCCGAAACTCGGAAACTCCAAAACTCGGAAACTCCAAAACTCCGAACCTCCAAAACTCCACAACCCCTCCAAACTCAAAACCTCCAAAAATCCAAAACACCAAAACTCCAATGCTTTAAAAATCCAAAACTCCAAAAATCGAAAACTTAAAAACTCCAAAACTCCACAAATCCGAAACTCCAAAGCTCCAAAACTCCGAAACTCCAAAACTCTGAAACTCCAAAACTCTGAACCTCCAAAACTACAAAACTTGAAACTCCGAAACTCCAAAACTCCGAAACTCCAAAACTCCAAAACTGCAAAATTCTGGAACAACAAAACCCTGAATCTCCAAAAATTCAAAAATCCGAAACTCCAAAACTCAAATTCCGAAACTCCACAACCCTGAACCTCAAAAACTCCGAAACTCCAAAACTTCGACATTCCGAAACTCCAAAACTCCAAAACTCCGAAACTGCAAAACTCCAAAACTCCGAAACTCCGAAACTCCAGAACTCCGAAATTCCGAAACTCCAAAACTCCAAAACTCCGAAACTCCAACAATCAAAACCTCCAAAATTCCAAAACTACAGAATTCGGAAACTCCAAAACCCCGAATTTCCAAAACTCCGAAACTGCAATAGTCCGAAACTCTAAAACTCCAAAAATCCGAAACTCTGAAAATTCAATAATCCGAAACTCCAAAAATCCGGAACTCCACAACCCCGATTCTCCATACGGCGCAACTCCCAAACTAAAAAACTCCGAAACTCCAAAACTCCGAAACTCGGAAACTCCAAAACTCCAAAACTACAAAATTCTGGAACTCCAAAATTCTGAATCTCCAAAAATCCATACCTCCAAAACTCCAAAACTCCGGAACTCCAAAACTCAAAAATTCCGAAAATCCACAACCCTGAACCTCCAAAACTCCGAAACTCCAAAACTCCAAAACTCCAAAACTCCGAAACTCCAAAACTGCGAAACTCGAAAACTCCAAAACTCCGAAACCCCGAAAGTCCAAAAATCAAAAACTCCAAAACTCCGAAACTCCAAAACTCCAATAATCTGCAACTCTGAAAATCCAAAGCTCCAAAAATCCAAAACACAAAAACTCCAATGCTCCAAAAATCCAAAACTCCAAATATCCAAAACTCCAAAAATCGAAAACTTAAAAACTCCAAAAATCGAAAAATCCGAAGCTCCAAAAATTCCGAAACTCGGAAACTCCAAAACTCCGAACCTCCAAAATCTCCAAAACTCCACAACCCCGAATCTCCAAAACTCCGAAAACTCCAAAATTCCATACCTCCAAAATCCAAACTTCTAAATGTCCAAAACTACAAAACTACAAAATTCTGGAACAACAAAACCCCGAATCTCCAAAAATCCATACCTCCAAAACTCCGAAACTCCAAAACTCCAAAAGTGCAAAAATCCAAAACTGGGAAACTCCAAAACTCGGAAACTCCGAAACTCCGAACCTCCAAAATCTCCAAAAATCCACAACCCCGAATCTCCAAAACTCCGAAAACTCCAAAATTCCATACCTCCAAAATCCAAACTTCTAAAACTCCAAAACTACAAAACTACAAAATTCTGGAACAACAAAATCCGAATCTCCAAAAATCCATACCTCCAAAACTCCGAAACTCCAAAACTCCAAAAGTGCAAAAATCCAAAACTCCAAAACTCAAAAACTCCAAAACTCCAAAAATCCAAAACTCCAAATCTCCGAAACTCCGAAAATCCAAAACACCAAAACTCCAAAACTCTGAAACTCCAAAACTCCAAAACTACAAAATTAAGAAACTCCAAATCTGCAAAAATCCAGAACTCCAAAACTCCAAAGCTCTAAAACTCCAGACGTCCAATAATCCGAAACTCCGAAAGTCCAAAACTCCAAACATCCAAAGCTCCAAAAATCCAAAACTTAAAATTCGAAACTCCAAAACTCCAAAATTCCGAAACTCCAAAACTCCGAAACTCCGAAAATCTGGAACTCCAAAGCTATAAAACTCCAAAAGTCCAATAATCCGAAACTCCGAAAGTCCAAAACTCCAAAAATCCAAAACTCCAAAAATCGAAAACTCCAAAACTCCAAAACTGCAAAAATCCAAAACTCCAAAATTCCGAAACTCGGAAGCTCCAAAACTCCGAACCTCCAAAATCTCCAAAGCTCTAAAACTCCAAAACTCCAACACTCCAAAAATCCAAAACTCCAAAATTCCGAAACTCGGAAACTCCGAAACTCGGAAACTCCAAAACTCCGAACCTCCAAAACTCCACAACCCCTCAGAACTCAAAACCTCCAAAAATCCAAAACACCAAAACTCCAATGCTTTAAAAATCCAAAACTCCAAAAATCCAAAACTCCAATAATCGAAAACTCCACAAATCCGAAACTCCAAAACTCCGAAACTCCAAAACTCCGCAACTCCAAAACTCCGAAACTCACAAACTCCGAAACTCCGCAACCCCGAATCTCCAAAACTCTGAAACTCCAAAACTCCGAAACTCCAAAAATCCAGAACTCCAAAACTCCAAAGCTGTAAAACTCCAAATGTCCAATAATCCGAAACTCTGAAAGTCCAAAACTCAAACAATCCAAAACTCCAAAAATCCAAAACTCCAAAAATCCAAAACTCCAAAATTCCGAAACTCGGAAACTCCAAAACTCGGAAACTCCAAAACTCCGAACCTCCAAAACTCCACAACCCCTCCAAACTCAAAACCTCCAAAAATCCAAAACACCAAAACTCCAATGCTTTAAAAATCCAAAACTCCAAAAATCGAAAACTTAAAAACTCCAAAACTCCACAAATCCGAAACTCCAAAGCTCCAAAACTCCGAAACTCCAAAACTCTGAAACTCCAAAACTCTGAACCTCCAAAACTACAAAACTTGAAACTCCGAAACTCCAAAACTCCGAAACTCCAAAACTCCAAAACTGCAAAATTCTGGAACAACAAAACCCTGAATCTCCAAAAATTCAAAAATCCGAAACTCCAAAACTCAAATTCCGAAACTCCACAACCCTGAACCTCAAAAACTCCGAAACTCCAAAACTTCGACATTCCGAAACTCCAAAACTCCAAAACTGCAAAACTCCAAAACTCCGAAACTCCGAAACTCCAGAACTCCGAAATTCCGAAACTCCGAAACTCCAAAACTCCGAAACTCCAACAATCAATACCTCCAAAATTCCAAAACTACAGAATTCGGAAACTCCAAAACCCCGAATTTCCAAAACTCCGAAACTGCAATAGTCCGAAACTCTAAAACTCCAAAAATCCGAAACTCTGAAAATTCAATAATCCGAAACTCCAAAAATCCGGAACTCCACAACCCCGATTCTCCATACGGCGCAACTCCCAAACTAAAAAACTCCGAAACTCCAAAACTCCGAAACTCGGAAACTCCAAACTCCAAAACTACAAAATTCTGGAACTCCAAAATTCTGAATCTCCAAAAATCCATACCTCCAAAACTCCAAAACTCCGGAACTCCAAAACTCAAAAATTCCGAAAATCCACAACCCTGAACCTCCAAAACTCCGAAACTCCAAAACTCCAAAACTCCAAAACTCCGAAACTCCAAAACTGCGAAACTCGAAAACTCCAAAACTCCGAAACCCCGAAAGTCCAAAAATCAAAAACTCCAAAACTCCGAAACTCCAAAACTCCAATAATCTGCAACTCTGAAAATCCAAAGCTCCAAAAATCCAAAACACAAAAACTCCAATGCTCCAAAAATCCAAAACTCCAAATATCCAAAACTCCAAAAATCGAAAACTTAAAAACTCCAAAAATCGAAAAATCCGAAGCTCCAAAAATTCCGAAACTCGGAAACTCCAAAACTCGGAAACTCCAAATCTCCGAACCTCCAAAATCTCCAAAACTCCACAACCCCGAATCTCCAAAACTCCGAAAACTCCAAAATTCCATACCTCCAAAATCCAAACTTCTAAAAGTCCAAAACTACAAAACTACAAAATTCTGGAACAACAAAACCCCGAATCTCCAAAAATCCATACCTCCAAAACTCCGAAACTCGAAAACTCCAAAAGTGCAAAAATCCAAAACTCCAAAACTCAAAAATCCAAAACTCGGAAACTCCAAAACTCGGAAACTCCAAAACTCCGAACCTCCAAAATCTCCAAAACTCCACAACCCCGAATCTCCAAAACTCCGAAAACTCCAAAATTCCATACCTCCAAAATCCAAACTTCTAAAACTCCAAAACTATAAAACTACAAAATTCTGGAACAACAAAATCCGAATCTCCAAAAATCCATACCTCCAAAACTCCGAAACTCCAAAACTCCAAAAGTGCAAAAATCCAAAACTCCGAAACTCCAAAACTCCGAAACTCCAAAAATCCAAAAGACCAAAACTCCGAAGCTCTGAAACTCCAAAACTCCAAAACTCCAAAACTCCAAAACTACAAAATTACAAAACTCCAAAACTGCAAAAATCCAGAACTCCAAAACTCCAAAGCTCTAAAACTCCAGACGTCCAATAATCCGAAACTCCGAAAGTCCAAAACTCCAAACATCCAAAACTCCAAAACTCCAAAACTCCGAAACTGCAAAACTCGAGAACTCCGAAACTCCGAAATTCCGAAACTCCTAAACTCCGAAACTCCGAAAATCCGGAACTCCAAAACTGCAAAAGTGCAAAAATCCAAAGCTCCAAAGCTCTAAAACTCCAAAAGTCCAATAATACGAAACTCCGAAAGTCCAAAACTCCAAAAATCCAAGACTCCAAAAATCCAAAACTCCAAAAATCCAAAACTCGAAAACTCCAAAACTGCAAAAATCCAAGACTCCAAAATTCCGAAACTCGGAAACTCCAAAACTCGGAAACTCCAAAACTCCGAACCTCCAAAATCTCCAAAACTCCACAACACCGAATCTCCAAAACTCCAAAAACTCCAAAATTCCATACCTCCAAAATCCAAACTTCTAAAACTCCAAAACTACAAAACTACAAAATTCTGGAACAACAAAACCCCGAATCTCCAAAAATCCATACCTCCAAAACTCCGAAACTCCAAAACTCCAAAAGTGCAAAAATCCAAAACTCCAAAACCCAAAAACTCCAAAACTCCAAAAATCCAAAACTCCAAAACTCCAAAACTCCGAAACTCCGAAAATCCAGAACACCAAAACTCCAAAACTCTGAAACTCCAAAACTCCAAAACTCCAAAACTACAAAATTACGAAACTCCAAAACTGCAAAAATCCAGAACTCCAAAACTCCAAAGCTCTAAAACTCCAGACGTCCAATAATCCGAAACTCCGAAAGTCCAAAACTCCAAACATCCAAAACTCCAAAAATCCAAAACTTAAAATTCGAAACTCCAAAACTCCGAAACTGCAAAACTCGAGAACTCCGAAACTCCAAAATTCCGAAACTCCTAAACTCCGAAACTCCGAAAATCTGGAACTCCAAAACTCCAAAACTCCAAAGCTCTAAAACTCCAAAACTCCAAATCTCCAAAAATCCAAAACTCCAAAATTCCGAAACTCGGAAACTCCAAAACTCGGAAACTCCAAAACTCCGAACCTCCAAAACTCCACAACCCCTCAAAACTCAAAACCTCCAAAAATCCAAAACACCAAAACTCCAATGCTTTAAAAATCCAAAACTCCAAAAATGCAAAACTCCAAAAATCGAAAACTTAAAAACTCCAAAACTCCACAAATCCGAAACTCCAAAACTCTGAAACTCCAAAACTCCGAAACTCACAAATTCCGAAACTCCGCAACCCCGAATCTCCAAAACTCTGAAACTCCAAAACTCCGAAACTCCAAAAAACAGAACTCCAAAACTCCAAAGCTCTAAAACTCCAAATGTCCAATAATCCGAAACTCTGAAAGTCCAAAACTCCAAAAATCCAAAAATCCAAAACTCCAAAAATCCAAAACTCCAAAAATCCAAAACTCGAAAACTCCAAAACTGCAAAAATCCAAAACTCCAAAATTCCGAAGCTCGGAAACTCAAAAACGCCGAACCTCCAAAATCTCCAAAACTCCACAACACCGAATCTCCAAAACTCCGAAAACTCCAAAATTCCATACCTCCAAAATCCAAACTTCTAAAACTCCAAAACTACAAAACTACAAAATTCTGGAACAACAAAACCCCGAATCTCCAAAAATCCATACCTCCAAAACTCCGAAACTCCAAAACTCCAAAAGTGCAAAAATCCAAAACTCCAAAACTCAAAAACTCCAAAACTCCAAAAATCCAAAACTCCAAAACTCCGAAACTCCGAAAATCCAAAACACCAAAACTCCAAAACTCTGAAACTCCAAAACTCCAAAACTACAAAATTACGAAACTCCAAAACTGCAAAAATCCAGAACTCCAAAACTCCAAAGCTCTAAAACTCCAGACGTCCAATAATCCGAAACTCCGAAAGTCCAAAACTCCAAACATCCAAAACTCCAAAAATCCAAAACTTAAAATTCGGAACTCCAAAACTCTGAAACTGCAAAACTCGAGAACTCCGAAACTCCAAAATTCCGAAACTCTGAAACTCCGAAACTCCGAAAATCCGGAACTCCAAAACTCCAAAACTCCAAAGCTCTAAAACTCCAAAACTCCAAATCTCCAAAAATCCAAAACTCCAAAATTCCGAAACTCGGAAACTCCAAAACTCGGAAACTCCAAAACTCCGAACCTCCAAAACTCCAAAACTCCACAACCCCTCAAACCTCAAAACCTCCAAAAATCCAAAACACCAAAACTCCAATGCTTTAAAAATCCAAAACTCCAAAAATGCAAAACTCCAAAAATCGAAAACTTAAAAACTCCAAAACTCCACAAATCCGAAACTCCAAAACTCCGAAACTCACAAATTCCGAAACTCCGCAACCCCGAATCTCCAAAACTCTGAAACTCCAAAACTCCGAAACTCCAAAAAACAGAACTCCAAAACTCCAAAGCTCTAAAACTCCAAATGTCCAATAATCCGAAACTCCGAAAGTCCAAAACTCCAAAAATCCAATACTCCAAAAATCCAAAACTCCAAAAATCCAAAACTCGAAAACTCCAAAACTGCAAAAATCCAAAACTCCAAAATTCCGAAACTCGGAAACTCCAAAACTCCGAACCTCCAAAATCTCCAAAACTCCACAACACCGAATCTCCAAAACTCCGAAAATCCAAAAATCCATACCTCCAAATCCAAACTTCTAAAACTCCAAAACTACAAAACTACAAAATTCTGGAACAACAACACTCCGAATCTCCAAAAATCCATACCTCCAAAACTCCGAAACTCCAAAACTCCAAAAGTGCAAAAATCCAAAACTCCAAAACTCACAAATCCAAATCTCGGAAACTCCAAAACTCGGAAACTCCAAAACTCCGAACCTCCAAAATCTCCAAAACTCCACAACCCCGAATCTCCAAAACTCCGAAAACTCCAAAATTCCATACCTCCAAAATCCAAACTTCTCAAACTCCAAAACTACAAAACTACAAAATTCTGGAACAAAATCCGAATCTCCAAAAATCCATACCTCCAAAACTCCGAAACTCCAAAACTCCAAAAGTGGAAAAATCCAAAACTCCAAAACTCAAAAACTCCAAAACTCCAAAAATCCAAAACTCCAAAACTCCAAAACTCCGAAACTCTGAAAATCCAAAACACCAAAACTCCAATACTCTGAAACTCCAAAACTCCAAAACTACAAAATTACGAAACTCCAAAACTGCAAAAATCCAGAACTCCAAAACTCCAAAGCTCTAAAACTCCAGACGTCCAATAATCCGAAACTCCGAAAGTCCAAAACTCCAAACATCCAAAACTCCAAAAATCCAAAACTTAAAATTCGAAACTCCAAAACTCCGAAACTGCAAAACTCGAGAACTCCGAAACTCCAAAATTCCGGAACTCCTAAACTCCGAAACTCCGAAAATCCGGAACTCCAAAATTCCGAAACTCGGAAACCACAAAACTCAGAAACTCCAAAACTCCGAACCTCCAAAATCTCCAAAGCTCCACAACCCCGAATCTCCAAAACTCTGAAACTCCAAAAATCCATACCTCCAGAATCCAAAATTCTAAAACTCCAAAACTACAAAACTACAAAATATTGGAAAAACAAAACCCCAAATCTCCAAAAATCCATACCTCCAAAACTCCAAGAATCCAAAACTCCGAAACTCCAAAACTCCAAAAGTGCAAAAATCCAAAACTCCAAAGCTCTAAAACTCCAAAAATAGAAAACTTAAAAACTCCAAAAATCGAAAAATCCGAAGCTCCAAAAATTCCGAAACTCGGAAACTCCAAAACTCGGAAACTCCAAAACTCCGAACCTCCAAAATCTCCAAAACTCCACAACCCCGAATCTCCAAAACTCCGAAAACTCCAAAATTCCATACCTCCAAAATCCAAACTTCTAAAAGTCCAAAACTACAAAACTACAAAATTCTGGAACAACAAAACCCCGAATCTCCAAAAATCCATACCTCCAAAACTCCGAAACTCCAAAACTCCAAAAGTGCAAAAATCCAAAACTCCAAAACTCAAAAATCCAAAACTCGGAAACTCCAAAACTCCGAACCTCCAAAACTCCAAAACTCCACAACCCCTCAAAACTCAAAACCTCCAAAAATCCAAAACACCAAAACTCCAATGCTTTAAAAATCCAAAACTCCAAAAATGCAAAACACCAAAAATCGAAAACTTAAAAACTCCAAAACTCCGAAACTCCAAAATTCCGAAACTCCAAAACTCCGAAACTCCGAAAATCCGGAACTCCAAAACTCCAAAACTCCAAAAATCCAAAACTCCAAAATTCCGAAACTCGGAAACCACAAAACTCGGAAACTCCAAAACTCCGAACCTCCAAAATCTCCAAAGCTCCACAACCCCGAATCTCCAAAACTCTGAAACTCCAAAAATCCATACCTCCAAAATCCAAAATTCTAAAACTCCAAAACTACAAAACTACAAAATATTGGAAAAACAAAACCCCAAATCTCCAAAAATCCATACCTCCAAAACTCCAAGAATCCAAAACTCCGAAACTCCAAAACTCCAAAAGTGCAAAAATCCAAAACTCCAAAGCTCTAAAACTCCAAAAGTCCAATAATCCGAAACTCGAAAGTCCAAAACTGCAAAAATCCAAAACTCCAGATTCCGAAACTCGGAAACTCCAAAACTCGGAAACTCCAAAACTCCGAACCTCCAAAATCTCCAAAACTCCACAACCCCGAATCTCCAAAACTCCGAAAACTCCAAAATTCCATACCTGCAAAATCCAAACTTCTAAAAGTCCAAAACTACAAAACTACAAAATTCTGGAACAACAAAACCCCGAATCTCCAAAAATCCATACCTCCAAAACTCCGAAACTCCAAAACTCCAAAAGTGCAAAAATCCAAAACTCCAAAACTCACAAATCCAAAACTCGGAAACTCCAAAACTCGGAAAGTCCAAAACTCCGAACCTCCAAAATCTCCAAAACTCCACAACCCCGAATCTCCAAAACTCCGAAAACTCCAAAATTCCATACCTCCAAAATCCAAACTTCTCAAACTCCAAAACTACAAAACTACAAAATTCTGGAACAACAAAATCCGAATCTCCAAAAATCCATACCTCCAAAACTCCGAAACTCCAAAACTCCAAAAGTGCAAAAATCCAAAACTCCAAAACTCAAAAACTCCAAAACTCCAAAAATCCAAAACTCCAAAACTGCAAAACTCCGAAACTCCGAAAATCCAAAACACCAAAACTCCAAAACTCTGAAACTCCAAAACTCCAAAACTACAAAATTACGAAACTCCAAAACTGCAAAAATCCAGAACTCCAAAACTCCAAAGCTCTAAAACTCCAGATGTCCAATAATCCGAAACTCCGAAAGTCCAAAACTCCAAACATCCAAAACTCCAAAAATCCAAAACTTAAAATTCGAAACTCCAAAACTCCGAAACTGCAAAACTCGAGAACTCCGAAACTCCAAAATTCCGAAACTCCTAAACTCCGAAACTCCGAAAATCCGGAACTCCAAAACTCCAAAACTCCAAAGCTCTAAAACTCCAAAACTCCAAATCTCCAAAAATCCAAAACTCCAAAATTCCGAAACTCGGAAACTCCAAAACTCGGAAACTCCAAAACTCCGAACCTCCAAAACTCCACAACCCCTCAAAACTCAAAACCTCCAAAAATCCAAAACACCAAAACTCCAATGCTTTAAAAATCCAAAACTCCAAAAATGCAAAACTCCAAAAATCGAAAACTTAAAAACTCCAAAACTCCACAAATCCGAAACTCCAAAACTCCGAAACTCACAAATTCCGAAACTCCGCAACCCCGAATCTCCAAAACTCTGAAACTCCAAAACTCCGAAACTCCAAAAAACAGAACTCCAAAACTCCAAAGCTCTAAAACTCCAAATCTCCAATAATCCGAAACTCCGAAAGTCCAAAACTCCAAAAATCCAATACTACAAAAATCCAAAACTCCAAAAATCCAAAACTCGAAAACTCCAAAACTGCAAAAATCCAAAACTCCAAAATTCCGAAACTCGGAAACTCCAAAACTCCGAACCTCCAAAATCTCCAAAACTCCACAACCCCGAATCTCCAAAACTCCGAAAATCCAAAAATCCATACCTCCAAATCCAAACTTCTAAAACTCCAAAACTACAAAACTACAAAATTCTGGAACAACACCCCGAATCTCCAAAAATCCATACCTCCAAAACTCCAAAAATCCATAACTCCGAAACTCCAAAACTCCAAAAGTGCAAAAATACAAAACTCCAAAACTCAAAAACTCCGAAACTCCAAAAATCCAAAACTCCAAAGCTCCAAAACTCCGAAACTCCGAAAATCCAAAACACCAAAACTCCAAAACTCTGAAACTCCAAAACTCCAAAACTCCAAAGCTACAAAATTACAAAACTCCAAAACTGCAAAAATCCAAAACTCCAAAATTCCGAAACTCGGAAACTCCAAAACTCCGAAACTCCGAAAATCCAGAACTCCAAAACTCCAAAGCTCTAAAACTCCAGACGTCCAATAATCCGAAACTCCGAAAGTCCAAAACTCCAAACATCCAAAACTCCAAAAATCCAAAACTTAAAATTCGAAACTCCAAAACTCCAAAACTCCGAAACTCCAAAACTCCGAAACTCCGAAAATCCGGAACTCCAAAACTCCAAAACTCCAAAAATCCAAAACTCCAAAATTCCGAAACTCGGAAACCACAAAACTCGGAAACTCCAAAACTCCGAACCTCCAAAATCTCCAAAGCTCCACAACCCCGAATCTCCAAAACTCTGAAACTCCAAAAATCCATACCTCCAAAATCCAAAATTCTAAAACTCCAAAACTACAAAACTACAAAATATTGGAAAAACAAAACCCCAAATCTCCAAAAATCCATACCTCCAAAACTCCAAGAATCCAAAACTCCGATACTCCAAAACTCCAAAAGTGCAAAAATCCAAAACTCCAAAGCTCTAAAACTCCAAAAGTCCAATAATCCGAAACTCGAAAGTCCAAAACTCCAAAAATCCAAGACTCCAAAAATCCAGAACTCCAAAAATTCAAAACTCGAAAACTCCAAAACTGCAAAAATCCAAAACTCCAAAATTCCGAAACTCGGAAACTCCAAAACTCGTAAACTCCAAAACTCCGAACCTCCAAAATCTCTAAAACTCCACAACCCCGAATCTCCAAAACTCCGAAAACTCCAAAATTCCATACCTCCAAAATCCAAACTTCTAAAAGTCCAAAACTACAAAATTCTGGAACAACAAAACCCCGAATCTCCAAAAATCCATACCTCCAAAACTCCGAAACTCCAAAACTCCAAAAGTGGAAAAATCCAAAACTCCAAAACTCACAAATCCAAAACTCGGAAACTCCAAAACTCGGAAACTCCAAAACTCCGAACCTCCAAAATCTCCAAAACTCCACAACCCCGAATCTCCAAAACTCCGAAAACTCCAAAATTCCATACCTCCAAAATCCAAACTTCTCAAACTCCAAAACTACAAAACTACAAAATTCTGGAACAACAAAATCCGAATCTCCATAAATCCATACCTCCAAAACTCCGAAACTCCAAAACTCCAAAAGTGCAAAAATCCAAAACTCAAAAACTCAAAAACTCCAAAACTCCAAAAATCCAAAACTCCAAAACTCCAAAACTCCGAAACTTCGAAAATCCAAAACACCAAAACTCCAAAACTCTGAAACTCTGAAACTCCAAAACTCCAAAACTACAAAATTACGAAACTCCAAAACTGCAAAAATCCAGAACTCCAAAACTCCAAAGCTCTAAAACTCCAGACGTCCAAAACTCCAAAAATCCAAAACTTAAAATTCGAAACTCCAAAACTCCGAAACTGCAAAACTCGAGAACTCCGAAACTCCAAAATTCCGAAACTCCTAAACTCCGAAACTCCGAAAATCCGGAACTCCAAAACTCCAAAACTCCAAAGCTCTAAAACTCCAAAACTCCAAATCTCCAAAAATCCAAAACTCCAAAATTCCGAAACTCGGAAACTCCAAAACTCGGAAACTCCAAAACTCCGCACCTCCAAAACTCCACAACCCCTCAAAACTCAAAACCTCCAAAAATCCAAAACACCAAAACTCCAATGCTTTAAAAATCCAAAACTCCAAAAATGCAAAACTCCAAAAATCGAAAACTTAAAAACTCCAAAACTCCACAAATCCGAAACTCCAAAACTCCGAAACTCACAAATTCCGAAACTCCGCAACCCCGAATCTCCAAAACTCTGAAACTCCAAAACTCCGAAACTCCAAAAAACAGAACTCCAAAACTCCAAAGCTCTAAAACTCCAAATGTCCAATAATCCGAAACTCCAAAAGTCCAAAACTCCAAAAATCCAATACTCCAAAAATCCAAAACTCCAAAAATCCAAAACTCGAAAACTCGAAAACTGCAAAAATCCAAAACTCCAAAATTCCGAAACTCGGAAACTCCAAAACTCCGAACCTCCAAAATCTCCAAAACTCCACAACCCCGAATCTCCAAAACTCCGAAAATCCAAAAATCCATACCTCCAAATCCAAACTTCTAAAACTCCAAAACTACAAAACTACAAAATTCTGGAACACTCCGAATCTCCAAAAATCCATACCTCCAAAACTCCAAAAATCCATAACTCCGAAACTCCAAAACTCCAAAAGTGCAAAAATACAAAACTCCAAAACTCAAAAACTCCGAAACTCCAAAAATCCAAAACTCCAAAGCTCCAAAACTCCGAAACTCCGAAAATCCAAAACACCAAAACTCCAAAACTCTGAAACTCCAAAACTCCAAAACTCCAAAACTACAAAATTACGAAACTCCAAAACTGCAAAAATCCAAAACTCCAAAATTCCGAAACTCGGAAACTCCAAAACTCCGAAACTCCGAAAATCCAGAACTCCAAAACTCCAAAGCTCTAAAACTCCAAATGTCCAATAATCCGAAACTCCGAAAGTCCAAAACTCCAAAAATCCAAAAATCCAAAACTCCAAAAATCCAAAACTCCAAAAATCCAAAACTCGAAAACTCCAAAACTGCAAAAATCCAAAACTCCAAAATTCCGAAACTCGGAAACTCCAAAACTCCGAACCTCCAAAATCTCCAAAGCTCCACAACCCCGAATCTCCAAAACTCTGAAACTCCAAAAATCCATACCTCCAAAATCCAAAATTCTAGAACTCCAAAACTACAAAACTACAAAATATTGGAAAAACAAAACCCCAAATCTCCAAAAATCCATACCTCCAAAACTCCAAGAATCCAAAACTCCGAAACTCCAAAACTCCAAAAGTGCAAAAATCCAAAACTCCAAAGCTCTAAAACTCCAAAAGTCCAATAATCCGAAACTCGAAAGTCCAAAACTCCAAAAATCCAAGACTCCAAAAATCCAGAACTCCAAAAATTCAAAACTCGAAAACTCCAAAACTGCAAAAATCCAAAACTCCAAAATTCCGAAACTCGGAAACTCCAAAACTCGGAAACTCCAAAACTCCGAACCTCCAAAATCTCTAAAACTCCACAACCCCGAATCTCCAAAACTCCGAAAACTCCAAAATTCCATACCTCCAAAATCCAAACTTCTAAAAGTCCAAAACTACAAAATTCTGGAACAACAAAACCCCGAATCTCCAAAAATCCATACCTCCAAAACTCCGAAACTCCAAAACTCCAAAAGTGCAAAAATCCAAAACTCCAAAACTCACAAATCCAAAACTCGGAAACTCCAAAACTCGGAAACTCCAAAACTCCGAACCTCCAAAATCTCCAAAACTCCACAACCCCGAATCTCCAAAACTCCGAAAACTCCAAAATTCCATACCTCCAAAATCCAAACTTCTCAAACTCCAAAACTACAAAACTACAAAATTCTGGAACAACAAAATCCGAATCTCCAAAAATCCATACCTCCAAAACTCCGAAACTCCAAAACTCCAAAAGTGCAAAAATCCAAAACTCCAAAACTCAAAAACTTAAAATTCGAAACTCCAAAACTCCGAAACTGCAAAACTCGAGAACTCCGAAACTCCAAAATTCCGAAACTCCTAAACTCCCAAACTACGAAAATCCGGAACTCCAAAACTCCAAAACTCCAAAGCTCTAAAACTCCAAAACTCCAAATCTCCAAAAATCCAAAACTCCAAAATTCCGAAACTCGGAAACTCCAAAACTCGGAAACTCCAAAACTCCGCACCTCCAAAACTCCACAACCCCTCAAAACTCAAAACCTCCAAAAATCCAAAACACCAAAACTCCAATGCTTTAAAAATCCAAAACTCCAAAAATGCAAAACTCCAAAAATCGAAAACTTAAAAACTCCAAAACTCCACAAATCCGAAACTCCAAAACTCCGAAACTCACAAATTCCGAAACTCCGCAACCCCGAATCTCCAAAACTCTGAAACTCCAAAACTCCGAAACTCCAAAAAACAGAACTCCAAAACTCCAAAGCTCTAAAACTCCAAATGTCCAATAATCCGAAACTCCAAAAGTCCAAAACTCCAAAAATCCAATACTCCAAAAATCCAAAACTCCAAAAATCCAAAACTCGAAAACTCGAAAACTGCAAAAATCCAAAGCTCCAAAATTCCAAAACTCGGAAACTCCAAAACTCCGAACCTCCAAAATCTCCAAAACTCCACAACCCCGAATCTCCAAAACTCCGAAAATCCAAAAATCCATACCTCCAAATCCAAACTTCTAAAACTCCAAAACTACAAAACTACAAAATTCTGGAACACTCCGAATCTCCAAAAATCCATACCTCCAAAACTCCAAAAATCCATAACTCCGAAACTCCAAAACTCCAAAAGTGCAAAAATACAAAACTCCAAAACTGAAAAACTCCGAAACTCCAAAAATCCAAAACTCCAAAGCTCCAAAACTCCGAAACTCCGAAAATCCAAAACACCAAAACTCCAAAACTCTGAAACTCCAAAACACCAAAACTACAAAATTACGAAACTCCAAAACTGCAAAAATCCAAAACTCCAAAACTCCGAAACTCGGAAACTCCAAAACTCCGAAACTCCGAAAATCCAGAACTCCAAAACTCCAAAGCTCTAAAACTCCAAATGTCCAATAATCCGAAACTCCGAAAGTCCAAAACTCCAAAAATCCAAAAATCCAAAACTCCAAAAATCCAAAACTCCAAAAATCCAAAACTCCAAAACTGCAAAAATCCAAAACTCCAAAATTCCGAAACTCGGAAACTCCAAAACTCCGAACCTCCAAAATCTCCAAAGCTCCACAACCCCGAATCTCCAAAACTCTGAAACTCCAAAAATCCATACCTCCAAAATCCAAAATTCTAAAACTCCAAAACTACAAAACTACAAAATATTGGAAAAACAAAACCCCAAATCTCCAAAAATCCATACCTCCAAAACTCCAAGAATCCAAAACTCCGAAACTCCAAAACTCCAAAAGTGCAAAAATCCAAAACTCCAAAGCTCTAAAACTCCAAAAGTCCAATAATCCGAAACTCGAAAGTCCAAAACTCCAAAAATCCAAGACTCCAAAAATCCAGAACTCCAAAAATTCAAAACTCGAAAACTCCAAAACTGCAAAAATCCAAAACTCCAAAATTCCGAAACTCGGAAACTCCAAAACTCGGAAACTCCAAAACTCCGAACCTCCAAAATCTCTAAAACTCCACAACCCCGAATCTCCAAAACTCCGAAAACTCCAAAATTCCATACCTCCAAAATCCAAACTTCTAAAAGTCCAAAACTACAAAACTACAAAATTCTGGAACAACAAAACCCCGAATCTCCAAAAATCCATACCTCCAAAACTCCGAAACTCCAAAACTCCAAAAGTGCAAAAATCCAAAACTCCAAAACTCACAAATCCAAAACTCGGAAACTCCAAAACTCCAAAACTCCAAAACTCCGAAACTCCGAAAATCCAAAACACCAGAACTCCAAAACTCTGAAACTCCAAAACTCCAAAACTACAAAATTACAAAACTCCAAAACTGCAAAAATCCAGAACTCCAAAACTCCAAAGCTCTAAAACTCCAGACGTCCAATAATCCGAAACTCCAAAAGTCCAAAACTCCAAACATCCAAAACTCCAAAACTCAAAAACTTAAAATTCGAAACTCCAAAACTCCGAAACTGCAAAACTCGAGAACTCCGAAACTCCAAAATTCCGAAACTCCTAAACTCCGAAACTCCGAAAATCCGGAACTCCAAAACTCCAAAACTCCAAAGCTCTAAAACTCCAAAACTCCAAATCTCCAAAAATCCAAAACTCCAAAATTCCGAAACTCGGAAACTCCAAAACTCGGAAACTCCAAAACTCCGCACCTCCAAAACTCCACAACCCCTCAAAACTCAAAACCTCCAAAAATCCAAAACACCAAAACTCCAATGCTTTAAAAATCCAAAACTCCAAAAATGCAAAACTCCAAAAATCGAAAACTTAAAAACTCCAAAACTCCACAAATCCGAAACTCCAAAACTCCGAAACTCACAAATTCCGAAACTCCGCAACCCCGAATCTCCAAAACTCTGAAACTCCAAAACTCCGAAACTCCAAAAAACAGAACTCCAAAACTCCAAAGCTCTAAAACTCCAAATGTCCAATAATCCGAAACTCCAAAAGTCCAAAACTCCAAAAATCCAATACTCCAAAAATCCAAAACTCCAAAAATCCAAAACTCGAAAACTCGAAAACTGCAAAAATCCAAAACTCCAAAATTCCAAAACTCGGAAACTCCAAAACTCCGAACCTCCAAAATCTCCAAAACTCCACAACCCCGAATCTCCAAAACTCCGAAAATCCAAAAATCCATACCTCCAAATCCAAACTTCTAAAACTCCAAAACTACAAAACTACAAAATTCTGGAACACTCCGAATCTCCAAAAATCCATACCTCCAAAACTCCAAAAATCCATAACTCCGAAACTCCAAAACTCCAAAAGTGCAAAAATACAAAACTCCAAAACTGAAAAACTCCGAAACTCCAAAAATCCAAAACTCCAAAGCTCCAAAACTCCGAAACTCCGAAAATCCAAAACACCAAAACTCCAAAACTCTGAAACTCCAAAACACCAAAACTACAAAATTATGAAACTCCAAAACTGCAAAAATCCAAAACTCCAAAACTCCGAAACTCGGAAACTCCAAAACTCCGAAACTCCGAAAATCCAGAAATCCAAAACTCCAAAGCTCTAAAACTCCAAATGTCCAATAATCCGAAACTCCGAAAGTCCAAAACTCCAAAAATCCAAAAATCCAAAACTCCAAAAATCCAAAACTCCAAAAATCCAAAACTCCAAAACTGCAAAAATCCAAAACTCCAAAATTCCGAAACTCGGAAACTCCAAAACTCCGAACCTCCAAAATCTCCAAAGCTCCACAACCCCGAATCTCCAAAACTCTGAAACTCCAAAAATCCATACCTCCAAAATCCAAAATTCTAAAACTCCAAAACTACAAAACTACAAAATATTGGAAAAACAAAACCCCAAATCTCCAAAAATCCATACCTCCAAAACTCCAAGAATCCAAAACTCCGAAACTCCAAAACTCCAAAAGTGCAAAAATCCAAAACTCCAAAGCTCTAAAACTCCAAAAGTCCAATAATCCGAAACTCGAAAGTCCAAAACTCCAAAAATCCAAGACTCCAAAAATCCAGAACTCCAAAAATTCAAAACTCGAAAACTCCAAAACTGCAAAAATCCAAAACTCCAAAATTCCGAAACTCGGAAACTCCAAAACTCGGAAACTCCAAAACTCCGAACCTCCAAAATCTCTAAAACTCCACAACCCCGAATCTCCAAAACTCCGAAAACTCCAAAATTCCATACCTCCAAAATCCAAACTTCTAAAAGTCCAAAACTACAAAACTACAAAATTCTGGAACAACAAAACCCCGAATCTCCAAAAATCCATACCTCCAAAACTCCGAAACTCCAAAACTCCAAAAGTGCAAAAATCCAAAACTCCAAAACTCACAAATCCAAAACTCGGAAACTCCAAAACTCCAAAACTCCAAAACTCCGAAACTCCGAAAATCCAAAACACCAAAACTCCAAAACTCTGAAACTCCAAAACTCCAAAACTACAAAATTACAAAACTCCAAAACTGCAAAAATCCAGAACTCCAAAACTCCAAAGCTCTAAAACTCCAGACGTCCAATAATCCGAAACTCCAAAAGTCCAAAACTCCAAACATCCAAAACTCCAAAAATCCAAAACTTAAAATTCGAAACTCCAAAACTCCGAAACTGCAAAACTCGAGAACTCCGAAACTCCAAAATTCCGAAACTCCTAAACTCCGAAACTCCGAAAATCCGGAACTCCAAAACTCCAAAACTCCAAAGCTCTAAAACTCCAAAACTCCAAATCTCCAAAAATCCAAAACTCCAAAATTCCGAAACTCGGAAACTCCAAAACTCGGAAACTCCAAAACTCCGCACCTCCAAAACTCCACAACCCCTCAAAACTCAAAACCTCCAAAAATCCAAAACACCAAAACTCCAATGCTTTAAAAATCCAAAACTCCAAAAATGCAAAACTCCAAAAATCGAAAACTTAAAAACTCCAAAACTCCACAAATCCGAAACTCCAAAACTCCGAAACTCACAAATTCCGAAACTCCGCAACCCCGAATCTCCAAAACTCTGAAACTCCAAAACTCCGAAACTCCAAAAAACAGAACTCCAAAACTCCAAAGCTCTAAAACTCCAAATGTCCAATAATCCGAAACTCCGAAAGTCCAAAACTACAAAACTACAAAATTCTGGAACAACAAAACCCCGAATCTCCAAAAATCCATACCTCCAAAACTCCGAAACTCCAAAAGTGCAAAAATCCAAAACTCCAAAACTCACAAATCCAAAACTCGGGAACTCCAAAACTCGGAAACTCCAAAACTCGGAAACTCCAAAACTCCGAACCTCCAAAATCTCCAAAACTCCACAACCCCGAATCTCCAAAACTCCGAAAACTCCAAAATTCCATACCTCCAAAATCCACACTTCTCAAACTCCAAAACTACAAAACTACAAAATTCTGGAACAACAAAATCCGAATCTCCAAAAATCCATACCTCCAAAACTCCGAAACTCCAAAACTCCAAAAGTGCAAAAATCCAAAACTCCAAAACTCAAAAACTCCAAAACTCCAAAAATCCAAAACTCCAAAACTCCAAAACTCCGAAACTCTGAAAATCCAAAACACCAAAACTCCAATACTCTGAAACTCCAAAACTCCAAAACTACAAAATTACGAAACTCCAAAACTGCAAAAATCCAGAACTCCAAAACTCCAAAGCTCTAAAACTCCAGACGTCCAATAATCCGAAACTCCGAAAGTCCAAAACTCCAAACATCCAAAACTCCAAAAATCCAAAACTTAAAATTCGAAACTCCAAAACTCCGAAACTGCAAAACTCGAGAACTCCGAAACTCCAAAATTCCAAAACTCCTAAACTCCGAAACTCCGAAAATCCGGAACTCCAAAATTCCGAAACTCGGAAACCACAAAACTCAGAAACTCCAAAACTCCGAACCTCCAAACTCTCCAAAGCTCCACAACCCCGAATCTCCAAAACTCTGAAACTCCAAAAATCCATACCTCCAGAATCCAAAATTCTAAAACTCCAAAACTACAAAACTACAAAATATTGGAAAAACAAAACCCCAAATCTCCAAAAATCCATACCTCCAAAACTCCAAGAATCCAAAACTCCGAAACTCCAAAACTCCAAAAGTGCAAAAATCCAAAACTCCAAAGCTCTAAAACTCCAAAAATAGAAAACTTAAAAACTCCAAAAATCGAAAAATCCGAAGCTCCAAAAATTCCGAAACTCGGAAACTCCAAAACTCGGAAACTCCAAAACTCCGAACCTCCAAAATCTCCAAAACTCCACAACCCCGAATCTCCAAAACTCCGAAAACTCCAAAATTCCATACCTCCAAAATCCAAACTTCTAAAAGTCCAAAACTACAAAACTACAAAATTCTGGAACAACAAAACCCCGAATCTCCAAAAATCCATACCTCCAAAACTCCGAAACTCCAAAACTCCAAAAGTGCAAAAATCCAAAACTCCAAAACTCAAAAATCCAAAACTCGGAAACTCCAAAACTCGGAAACTCAAAAACTCCGAACCTCCAAAATCTCCAAAACTCCACAACCCCGAATCTCCAAAACTCCGAAAACTCCAAAATTCCATACCTCCAAAATCCAAACTTCTAAAACTCCAAAACTATAAAACTACAAAATTCTGGAACAACAAAATCCGAATCTCCAAAAATCCATACCTCCAAAACTCCGAAACTCCAAAACTCCAAAAGTGCAAAAATCCAAAACTCCGAAACTCCAAAACTCCGAAACTCCGAAAATCCAAAACACCAAAACTCCAAAACTCTCAAAAACTCCAAAACTCCAAAACTCCAAAACTACAAAATTACGAAACTGCAAAACTGCAAAAATCCAGAACTCCAATACTCCAAAGCTCTAAAACTCCAGACGTCCAATAATCCGAAACTCCGAAAGTCCAAAACTCCAAACATCCAAAACTCCAAAAATCCAATACTTAAAATTCGAAACTCCAAAACTCCGAAACTGCAAAACTTGAGAACTCCGAAACTCCAAAATTCCGAAACTCCTAAACTCCGAAACTCCGAAAATCCGGAACTCCAAAACTCCAAAAGTGCAAAAATCCAAAACTCCAAAGCTCTAAAACTCCAAAAGTCCAATAATCCGAAACTCCGAAAGTCCAAAACTCCAAAAATCCAAGACTCCAAAAATCCAAAACTCCAAAAATCCAAGACTCGAAAACTCCAAAACTGCAAAAATCCAAAACTCCAAAATTCCGAAACTCAGAAACTCCAAAACTCGGAAACTCCAAAACTCCGAACCTCTAAAATCTCCAAAACTCCACAACACCGAATCTCCAAAACTCCGAAAACTCCAAAATTCCATACCTCCGAAATCCAAACTTCTAAAACTCCAAAACTACAAAACTACAAAATTCTGGAACAACAAAATCCCGAATCTCCAAAAATCCATACCTCCAAAACTCCGAAACTAAAAAACTCCAAAAGTGCAAAAATCCAAAATTCCAAAACTCAAAAACTCCAAAACTCCAAAAATCCAAAACTCCAAAACTCCAAAACTCCGAAACTCCGAAAATCCAAAACACCAAAACTCCAAAACTCTGAAACTCCAAAACTCCAAAACTCCAAAACTACAAAATTACGAAACTCCAAAACTCCGAAACTCCAAAACTGCGAAACTCGAAAACTCCAAAACTCCGAAACCCCGAAAGTCCAAAAATCAAAAACTCCAAAACTCCGAAACTCCAAAACTCCAATAATCTGCAACTCTGAAAATCCAAAGCTCCAAAAATCCAAAACACAAAAACTCCAATGCTCCAAAAATCCAAAACTCCAAATATCCAAAACTCCAAAAATCGAAAACTTAAAAACTCCAAAACTCCACAAATCCGAAACTCCAAAACTCCGAAACTCATAAATTCCGAAACTCCGCAACCCCGAATCTCCAAAACTCTGAAACTCCAAAACTCCGAAACTCCAAAAAACAGAACTCCAAAACTCCAAAGCTCTAAAACTCCAAATGTCCAATAATCCGAAACTCCGAAAGTCCAAAACTCCAAATATCCAATACTACAAAAATCCAAAACTCCAAAAATCCAAAACTCGAAAACTCCAAAACTGCAAAAATCCAAAACTCCAAAATTCCGAAACTCGGAAACTCCAAAACTCCGAACCTCCAAAATCTCCAAAACTCCACAACCCCGAATCTCCAAAACTCCGAAAATCCAAAAATCCATACCTCCAAATCCAAACTTCTAAAACTCCAAAACTACAAAACTACAAAATTCTGGAACACTCCGAATCTCCAAAAATCCATACCTCCAAAACTCCAAAAATCCATAACTCCGAAACTCCAAAACTCCAAAAGTGCAAAAATCCAAAACTCCAAAGCTCCAAAACTCCGAAACTCCGAAAATCCAAAACACCAAAACTCCAAAAATCTGAAACTCCAAAACTCCAAAACTCCAAAACTCCGAAACTGCAAAACTCCAAAACTCCGAAACTCCAAAATTCCGAAACTCCAAAACTCCGAAACTCCGAAAATCCGGAACTCCAAAACTCCAAAACTCCAAAAATCCAAAACTCCAAAATTCCGAAACTCGGAAACCACAAAACTCAGAAACTCCAAAACTCCGAACCTCCAAAATCTCCAAAGCTCCACAACCCCGAATCTCCAAAACTCTGAAACTCCAAAAATCCATACCTCCAGAATCCAAAATTCTAAAACTCCAAAACTACAAAACTACAAAATATTGGAAAAACAAAACCCCAAATCTCCAAAAATCCATACCTCCAAAACTCCAAGAATCCAAAACTCCGAAACTCCAAAACTCCAAAAGTGCAAAAATCCAAAACTCCAAAGCTCTAAAACTCCAAAAATCGAAAAATCCGAAGCTCCAAAAATTCCGAAACTCTGAAACTCCAAAACTCGGAAACTCCAAAACTCCGAACCTCCAAAATCTCCAAAACTCCACAACCCCGAATCTCCAAAACTCCGAAAACTCCAAAATTCCATACCTCCAAAATCCAAACTTCTAAAAGTCCAAAACTACAAAACTACAAAATTCTGGAACAACAAAACCCCGAATCTCCAAAAAACCATACCTCCAAAACTCCGAAACTCCAAAACTCCAAAAGTGCAAAAATCCAAAACTCCAAAACTCACAAATCCAAAACTCGGAAACTCCAAAACTCGGAAACTCCAAAACTCGGAAACTCCAAAACTCCGAACCTCCAAAATCTCCAAAACTCCACAGCCCCGAATCTCCAAAACTCCAAAATTCCATACCTCCAAAATTCAAACTTCTCAAACTCCAAAACTACAAAACTACAAAATTCTGGAACAACAAAATCCGAATCTCCAAAAATCCATACCTCCAAAACTCCGAAACTCCAAAACTCCAAAAGTGCAAAAATCCAAAACTCCAAAACTCAAAAACTCCAAAACTCCAAAACTCCAAAACTCCAAAACTCCAAAACTCCGAAACTCCGAAAATCCAAAACACCAAAACTCCAAAACTCTGAAACTCCAAAACTCCAAAACTACAAAATTACGAAACTCCAAAACTGCAAAAATCCAGAACTCCAAAACTCCAAAGCTCTAAAACTCCAGACGTCCAATAATCCGAAACTCCGAAAGTCCAAAACTCCAAACATCCAAAACTCCAAAAATCCAAAACTTAAAATTCGAAACTCCAAAACTCCGAAACTGCAAAACTCGAGAACTCCGAAACTCCAAAATTCCGAAACTCCTAAACTCCGAAACTCCGAAAATCCGGAACTCCAAAACTCCAAAACTCCAAAGCACTAAAACTCCAAAACTCCAAATCTCCAAAAATCCAAAACTCCAAAATTCCGAAACTCGGAAACTCCAAAACTCGGAAACTCCAAAACTCCGCACCTCCAAAACTCCACAACCCCTCAAAACTCAAAACCTCCAAAAATCCAAAACACCAAAACTCCAATGCTTTAAAAATCCAAAACTCCAAAAATGCAAAACTCCAAAAATCGAAAACTTAAAAACTCCAAAACTCCACAAATCCGAAACTCCAAAACTCCGAAACTCACAAATTCCGAAACTCCGCAACCCCGAATCTCCAAAACTCTGAAACTCCAAAACTCCGAAACTCCAAAAAACAGAACTCCAAAACTCCAAAGCTCTAAAACTCCAAATGTACAATAATCCGAAACTCCGAAAGTCCAAAACTCCAAAAATCCAATACTCCAAAAATCCAAAACTCCAAAAATCCAAAACTCGAAAACTCCAAAACTGCAAAAATCCAAAACTCCAAAATTCCGAAACTCGGAAACTCCAAAACTCCGAACCTCCAAAATCTCCAAAACTCCACAACCCCGAATCTCCAAAACTCCGAAAATCCAAAAATCCATACCTCCAAATCCAAACTTCTAAAACTCCAAAGCTACAAAACTACAAAATTCTGGAACACTCCGAATCTCCAAAAATCCATACCTCCAAAACTCCAAAAATCCATAACTCCGAAACTCCAAAACTCCAAAAGTGCAAAAATACAAAACTCCAAAACTCAAAAACTCCGAAACTCCAAAAATCCAAAACTCCAAAGCTCCAAAACTCCGAAACTCCGAAAATCCAAAACACCAAAACTCCAAAACTCTGAAACTCCAAAACTCCAAAACTCCAAAACTCCAAAACTCCAAAACTACAAAATTACGAAACTCCAAAACTGCAAAAATCCAAAACTCCAAAATTCCGAAACTCGGAAACTCCAAAACTCCGAAACTCCGAAAATCCAGAACTCCAAAACTCCAAAGCTCTAAAACTCCAGACGTCCAATAATCCGAAACTCCGAAAGTCCAAAACTCCAAACATCCAAAACTCCAAAAATCCAAAACTTAAAATTCGAAACTCCAAAACTCCAAAACTCCGAAACTGCAAAACTCCAAAACTCCGAAACTCCAAAATTCCGAAACTCCAAAACTCCGAAACTCCGAAAATCCGGAACTCCAAAACTCCAAAACTCCAAAAATCCAAAACTCCAAAATTCTGAAACTCGGAAACCACAAAACTCAGAAACTCCAAAACTCCGAACCTCCAAAATCGCCAAAGCTCCACAACCCCGAATCTCCAAAACTCTGAAACTCCAAGAATCCATACCTCCAGAATCCAAAATTCTAAAACTCCAAAACTACAAAACTACAAAATATTGGAAAAACAAAACCCCAAATCTCCAAAACTCCAAGAATCCAAAACTCCGAAACTCCAAAACTCCAAAAGTGCAAAAATCCAAAACTCCAAAGCTCTAAAACTCCAAAAATAGAAAACTTAAAAACTCCAAAAATCGAAAAATCCGAAGCTCCAAAAATTCAGAAACTCGGAAACTTCAAAACTCGGAAACTCCAAAACTCCGAACCTCCAAAATCTCCAAAGCTCCACAACCCCGAATCTCCAAAACTCTGAAACTCCAAAAATCCATACCTCCAGAATCCAAAATTCTAAAACTCCAAAACTACAAAACTACAAAATATTGGAAAAACAAAACCCCAAATCTCCAAAAATCCATACCTCCAAAACTCCAAGAATCCAAAACTCCGAAACTCCAAAACTCCAAAAGTGCAAAAATCCAAAACTCCAAAGCTCTAAAACTCCAAAAATCGAAAAATCCGAAGCTCCAAAAATTCCGAAACTCTGAAACTCCAAAACTCGGAAACTCCAAAACTCCGAACCTCCAAAATCTCCAAAACTCCACAACCCCGAATCTCCAAAACTCCGAAAACTCCAAAATTCCATACCTCCAAAATCCAAACTTCTAAAAGTCCAAAACTACAAAACTACAAAATTCTGGAACAACAAAACCCCGAATCTCCAAAAAACCATACCTCCAAAACTCCGAAACTCCAAAACTCCAAAAGTGCAAAAATCCAAAACTCCAAAACTCACAAATCCAAAACTCGGAAACTCCAAAACTCGGAAACTCCAAAACTCGGAAACTCCAAAACTCCGAACCTCCAAAATCTCCAAAACTCCACAGCCCCGAATCTCCAAAACTCCAAAATTCCATACCTCCAAAATTCAAACTTCTCAAACTCCAAAACTACAAAACTACAAAATTCTGGAACAACAAAATCCGAATCTCCAAAAATCCATACCTCCAAAACTCCGAAACTCCAAAACTCCAAAAGTGCAAAAATCCAAAACTCCAAAACTCAAAAACTCCAAAACTCCAAAACTCCAAAACTCCAAAACTCCAAAACTCCGAAACTCCGAAAATCCAAAACACCAAAACTCCAAAACTCTGAAACTCCAAAACTCCAAAACTACAAAATTACGAAACTCCAAAACTGCAAAAATCCAGAACTCCAAAACTCCAAAGCTCTAAAACTCCAGACGTCCAATAATCCGAAACTCCGAAAGTCCAAAACTCCAAACATCCAAAACTCCAAAAATCCAAAACTTAAAATTCGAAACTCCAAAACTCCGAAACTGCAAAACTCGAGAACTCCGAAACTCCAAAATTCCGAAACTCCTAAACTCCGAAACTCCGAAAATCCGGAACTCCAAAACTCCAAAACTCCAAAGCACTAAAACTCCAAAACTCCAAATCTCCAAAAATCCAAAACTCCAAAATTCCGAAACTCGGAAACTCCAAAACTCGGAAACTCCAAAACTCCGCACCTCCAAAACTCCACAACCCCTCAAAACTCAAAACCTCCAAAAATCCAAAACACCAAAACTCCAATGCTTTAAAAATCCAAAACTCCAAAAATGCAAAACTCCAAAAATCGAAAACTTAAAAACTCCAAAACTCCACAAATCCGAAACTCCAAAACTCCGAAACTCACAAATTCCGAAACTCCGCAACCCCGAATCTCCAAAACTCTGAAACTCCAAAACTCCGAAACTCCAAAAAACAGAACTCCAAAACTCCAAAGCTCTAAAACTCCAAATGTACAATAATCCGAAACTCCGAAAGTCCAAAACTCCAAAAATCCAATACTCCAAAAATCCAAAACTCCAAAAATCCAAAACTCGAAAACTCCAAAACTGCAAAAATCCAAAACTCCAAAATTCCGAAACTCGGAAACTCCAAAACTCCGAACCTCCAAAATCTCCAAAACTCCACAACCCCGAATCTCCAAAACTCCGAAAATCCAAAAATCCATACCTCCAAATCCAAACTTCTAAAACTCCAAAGCTACAAAACTACAAAATTCTGGAACACTCCGAATCTCCAAAAATCCATACCTCCAAAACTCCAAAAATCCATAACTCCGAAACTCCAAAACTCCAAAAGTGCAAAAATACAAAACTCCAAAACTCAAAAACTCCGAAACTCCAAAAATCCAAAACTCCAAAGCTCCAAAACTCCGAAACTCCGAAAATCCAAAACACCAAAACTCCAAAACTCTGAAACTCCAAAACTCCAAAACTCCAAAACTCCAAAACTCCAAAACTACAAAATTACGAAACTCCAAAACTGCAAAAATCCAAAACTCCAAAATTCCGAAACTCGGAAACTCCAAAACTCCGAAACTCCGAAAATCCAGAACTCCAAAACTCCAAAGCTCTAAAACTCCAGACGTCCAATAATCCGAAACTCCGAAAGTCCAAAACTCCAAACATCCAAAACTCCAAAAATCCAAAACTTAAAATTCGAAACTCCAAAACTCCAAAACTCCGAAACTGCAAAACTCCAAAACTCCGAAACTCCAAAATTCCGAAACTCCAAAACTCCGAAACTCCGAAAATCCGGAACTCCAAAACTCCAAAACTCCAAAAATCCAAAACTCCAAAATTCTGAAACTCGGAAACCACAAAACTCAGAAACTCCAAAACTCCGAACCTCCAAAATCGCCAAAGCTCCACAACCCCGAATCTCCAAAACTCTGAAACTCCAAGAATCCATACCTCCAGAATCCAAAATTCTAAAACTCCAAAACTACAAAACTACAAAATATTGGAAAAACAAAACCCCAAATCTCCAAAACTCCAAGAATCCAAAACTCCGAAACTCCAAAACTCCAAAAGTGCAAAAATCCAAAACTCCAAAGCTCTAAAACTCCAAAAATAGAAAACTTAAAAACTCCAAAAATCGAAAAATCCGAAGCTCCAAAAATTCAGAAACTCGGAAACTTCAAAACTCGGAAACTCCAAAACTCCGAACCTCCAAAATCTCCAAAGCTGCACAACCCCGAATCTCCAAAACTCTGAAACTCCAAAAATCCATACCTCCAAAATCCAAAATTCTAAAACTCCAAAACTACAAAACTACAAAATATTGGAAAAACAAAACCCCAAATCTCCAAAAATCCATACCTCCAAAACTCCAAGAATCCAAAACTCCGAAACTCCAAAACTCCAAAAGTGCAAAAATCCAAAACTCCAAAGCTCTAAAACTCCAAAAGTCCAATAATCCGAAACTCGAAAGTCCAAAACTCCAAACATCCAAGACTCCAAAAATCCAGAACTCCAAAAATTCAAAACTCGAAAACTCCAAAACTGCAAAAATCCAAAACTCCAAAATTCCGAAGCTCGGAAACTCCAAAACTCGGAAACTCCAAAACTCCGAACCTCCAAAATCTCCAAAACTCCACAACCCCGAATCTGCAAAACTCCGAAAACTCCAAAATTCCATACCTCCAAAATCCAAACTTCTCAAACTCCAAAACTACAAAACTACAAAATTCTGGAACAACAAAATCCGAATCTCCAAAAATCCATACCTCCAAAACTCCGAAACTCCAAAACTCCAAAAGTGCAAAAATCCAAAACTCCAAAACTCAAAAACTCCAAAACTCCAAAAATCCAAAACTCCAAAACTCCAAAACTCCGAAACTCCGAAAATCCAAAACACCAAAACTCCAAAACTCTGAAACTCCAAAACTCCAAAACTCTGAAACTCCAAAACTCCAAAACTACAAAAATCCAGAACTCCAAAACGCCAAAGCTCTAAAACTCCAGACGTCCAATAATCCGAAACTCCGAAAGTCCAAAACTCCAAACATCCAAAACTCCAAAAATCCAAAACTTAAAATTCGAAACTCCAAAACTCCGAAACTGCAAAACTCGAGAACTCCGAAACTCCAAAATTCCGAAACTCCTAAACTCCGAAACTCCGAAAATCCGGAACTCCAAAATTCCGAAACTCGGAAACCACAAAACTCGGAAACTCCAAAACTCCGCACCTCCAAAACTCCACAACCCCTCAAAACTCAAAACCTCCAAAAATCCAAAACACCAAAACTCCAATGCTTTAAAAATCCAAAACTCCAAAAATGCAAAACTCCAAAAATCGAAAACTTAAAAACTCCAAAACTCCACAAATCCGAAACTCCAAAACTCCGAAACTCACAAATTCCGAAACTCCGCAACCCCGAATCTCCAAAACTCTGAAACTCCAAAACTCCGAAACTCCAAAAAACAGAACTCCAAAACTCCAAAGCTCTAAAACTCCAAATGTCCAATAATCCGAAACTCCAAAAGTCCAAAACTCCAAAAATCCAATACTCCAAAAATCCAAAACTCCAAAAATCCAAAACTCGAAAACTCGAAAACTGCAAAAATCCAAAACTCCAAAATTCCAAAACTCGGAAACTCCAAAACTCCGAACCTCCAAAATCTCCAAAACTCCACAACCCCGAATCTCCAAAACTCCGAAAATCCAAAAATCCATACCTCCAAATCCAAACTTCTAAAACTCCAAAACTACAAAACTACAAAATTCTGGAACACTCCGAATCTCCAAAAATCCATACCTCCAAAACTCCAAAAATCCATAACTCCGAAACTCCAAAACTCCAAAAGTGCAAAAATACAAAACTCCAAAACTGAAAAACTCCGAAACTCCAAAAATCCAAAACTCCAAAGCTCCAAAACTCCGAAACTCCGAAAATCCAAAACACCAAAACTCCAAAACTCTGAAACTCCAAAACACCAAAACTACAAAATTATGAAACTCCAAAACTGCAAAAATCCAAAACTCCAAAACTCCGAAACTCGGAAACTCCAAAACTCCGAAACTCCGAAAATCCAGAAATCCAAAACTCCAAAGCTCTAAAACTCCAAATGTCCAATAATCCGAAACTCCGAAAGTCCAAAACTCCAAAAATCCAAAAATCCAAAACTCCAAAAATCCAAAACTCCAAAAATCCAAAACTCCAAAACTGCAAAAATCCAAAACTCCAAAATTCCGAAACTCGGAAACTCCAAAACTCCGAACCTCCAAAATCTCCAAAGCTCCACAACCCCGAATCTCCAAAACTCTGAAACTCCAAAAATCCATACCTCCAAAATCCAAAATTCTAAAACTCCAAAACTACAAAACTACAAAATATTGGAAAAACAAAACCCCAAATCTCCAAAAATCCATACCTCCAAAACTCCAAGAATCCAAAACTCCGAAACTCCAAAACTCCAAAAGTGCAAAAATCCAAAACTCCAAAGCTCTAAAACTCCAAAAGTCCAATAATCCGAAACTCGAAAGTCCAAAACTCCAAAAATCCAAGACTCCAAAAATCCAGAACTCCAAAAATTCAAAACTCGAAAACTCCAAAACTGCAAAAATCCAAAACTCCAAAATTCCGAAACTCGGAAACTCCAAAACTCGGAAACTCCAAAACTCCGAACCTCCAAAATCTCTAAAACTCCACAACCCCGAATCTCCAAAACTCCGAAAACTCCAAAATTCCATACCTCCAAAATCCAAACTTCTAAAAGTCCAAAACTACAAAACTACAAAATTCTGGAACAACAAAACCCCGAATCTCCAAAAATCCATACCTCCAAAACTCCGAAACTCCAAAACTCCAAAAGTGCAAAAATCCAAAACTCCAAAACTCACAAATCCAAAACTCGGAAACTCCAAAACTCCAAAACTCCAAAACTCCGAAACTCCGAAAATCCAAAACACCAAAACTCCAAAACTCTGAAACTCCAAAACTCCAAAACTACAAAATTACAAAACTCCAAAACTGCAAAAATCCAGAACTCCAAAACTCCAAAGCTCTAAAACTCCAGACGTCCAATAATCCGAAACTCCAAAAGTCCAAAACTCCAAACATCCAAAACTCCAAAAATCCAAAACTTAAAATTCGAAACTCCAAAACTCCGAAACTGCAAAACTCGAGAACTCCGAAACTCCAAAATTCCGAAACTCCTAAACTCCGAAACTCCGAAAATCCGGAACTCCAAAACTCCAAAACTCCAAAGCTCTAAAACTCCAAAACTCCAAATCTCCAAAAATCCAAAACTCCAAAATTCCGAAACTCGGAAACTCCAAAACTCGGAAACTCCAAAACTCCGCACCTCCAAAACTCCACAACCCCTCAAAACTCAAAACCTCCAAAAATCCAAAACACCAAAACTCCAATGCTTTAAAAATCCAAAACTCCAAAAATGCAAAACTCCAAAAATCGAAAACTTAAAAACTCCAAAACTCCACAAATCCGAAACTCCAAAACTCCGAAACTCACAAATTCCGAAACTCCGCAACCCCGAATCTCCAAAACTCTGAAACTCCAAAACTCCGAAACTCCAAAAAACAGAACTCCAAAACTCCAAAGCTCTAAAACTCCAAATGTCCAATAATCCGAAACTCCGAAAGTCCAAAACTACAAAACTACAAAATTCTGGAACAACAAAACCCCGAATCTCCAAAAATCCATACCTCCAAAACTCCGAAACTCCAAAAGTGCAAAAATCCAAAACTCCAAAACTCACAAATCCAAAACTCGGGAACTCCAAAACTCGGAAACTCCAAAACTCGGAAACTCCAAAACTCCGAACCTCCAAAATCTCCAAAACTCCACAACCCCGAATCTCCAAAACTCCGAAAACTCCAAAATTCCATACCTCCAAAATCCACACTTCTCAAACTCCAAAACTACAAAACTACAAAATTCTGGAACAACAAAATCCGAATCTCCAAAAATCCATACCTCCAAAACTCCGAAACTCCAAAACTCCAAAAGTGCAAAAATCCAAAACTCCAAAACTCAAAAACTCCAAAACTCCAAAAATCCAAAACTCCAAAACTCCAAAACTCCGAAACTCTGAAAATCCAAAACACCAAAACTCCAATACTCTGAAACTCCAAAACTCCAAAACTACAAAATTACGAAACTCCAAAACTGCAAAAATCCAGAACTCCAAAACTCCAAAGCTCTAAAACTCCAGACGTCCAATAATCCGAAACTCCGAAAGTCCAAAACTCCAAACATCCAAAACTCCAAAAATCCAAAACTTAAAATTCGAAACTCCAAAACTCCGAAACTGCAAAACTCGAGAACTCCGAAACTCCAAAATTCCAAAACTCCTAAACTCCGAAACTCCGAAAATCCGGAACTCCAAAATTCCGAAACTCGGAAACCACAAAACTCAGAAACTCCAAAACTCCGAACCTCCAAACTCTCCAAAGCTCCACAACCCCGAATCTCCAAAACTCTGAAACTCCAAAAATCCATACCTCCAGAATCCAAAATTCTAAAACTCCAAAACTACAAAACTACAAAATATTGGAAAAACAAAACCCCAAATCTCCAAAAATCCATACCTCCAAAACTCCAAGAATCCAAAACTCCGAAACTCCAAAACTCCAAAAGTGCAAAAATCCAAAACTCCAAAGCTCTAAAACTCCAAAAATAGAAAACTTAAAAACTCCAAAAATCGAAAAATCCGAAGCTCCAAAAATTCCGAAACTCGGAAACTCCAAAACTCGGAAACTCCAAAACTCCGAACCTCCAAAATCTCCAAAACTCCACAACCCCGAATCTCCAAAACTCCGAAAACTCCAAAATTCCATACCTCCAAAATCCAAACTTCTAAAAGTCCAAAACTACAAAACTACAAAATTCTGGAACAACAAAACCCCGAATCTCCAAAAATCCATACCTCCAAAACTCCGAAACTCCAAAACTCCAAAAGTGCAAAAATCCAAAACTCCAAAACTCAAAAATCCAAAACTCGGAAACTCCAAAACTCGGAAACTCAAAAACTCCGAACCTCCAAAATCTCCAAAACTCCACAACCCCGAATCTCCAAAACTCCGAAAACTCCAAAATTCCATACCTCCAAAATCCAAACTTCTAAAACTCCAAAACTATAAAACTACAAAATTCTGGAACAACAAAATCCGAATCTCCAAAAATCCATACCTCCAAAACTCCGAAACTCCAAAACTCCAAAAGTGCAAAAATCCAAAACTCCGAAACTCCAAAACTCCGAAACTCCGAAAATCCAAAACACCAAAACTCCAAAACTCTCAAAAACTCCAAAACTCCAAAACTCCAAAACTACAAAATTACGAAACTGCAAAACTGCAAAAATCCAGAACTCCAATACTCCAAAGCTCTAAAACTCCAGACGTCCAATAATCCGAAACTCCGAAAGTCCAAAACTCCAAACATCCAAAACTCCAAAAATCCAATACTTAAAATTCGAAACTCCAAAACTCCGAAACTGCAAAACTTGAGAACTCCGAAACTCCAAAATTCCGAAACTCCTAAACTCCGAAACTCCGAAAATCCGGAACTCCAAAACTCCAAAAGTGCAAAAATCCAAAACTCCAAAGCTCTAAAACTCCAAAAGTCCAATAATCCGAAACTCCGAAAGTCCAAAACTCCAAAAATCCAAGACTCCAAAAATCCAAAACTCCAAAAATCCAAGACTCGAAAACTCCAAAACTGCAAAAATCCAAAACTCCAAAATTCCGAAACTCAGAAGCTCCAAAACTCGGAAACTCCAAAACTCCGAACCTCTAAAATCTCCAAAACTCCACAACACCGAATCTCCAAAACTCCGAAAACTCCAAAATTCCATACCTCCGAAATCCAAACTTCTAAAACTCCAAAACTACAAAACTACAAAATTCTGGAACAACAAAATCCCGAATCTCCAAAAATCCATACCTCCAAAACTCCGAAACTAAAAAACTCCAAAAGTGCAAAAATCCAAAATTCCAAAACTCAAAAACTCCAAAACTCCAAAAATCCAAAACTCCAAAACTCCAAAACTCCGAAACTCCGAAAATCCAAAACACCAAAACTCCAAAACTCTGAAACTCCAAAACTCCAAAACTCCAAAACTACAAAATTACGAAACTCCAAAACTCCGAAACTCCAAAACTGCGAAACTCGAAAACTCCAAAACTCCGAAACCCCGAAAGTCCAAAAATCAAAAACTCCAAAACTCCGAAACTCCAAAACTCCAATAATCTGCAACTCTGAAAATCCAAAGCTCCAAAAATCCAAAACACAAAAACTCCAATGCTCCAAAAATCCAAAACTCCAAATATCCAAAACTCCAAAAATCGAAAACTTAAAAACTCCAAAACTCCACAAATCCGAAACTCCAAAACTCCGAAACTCATAAATTCCGAAACTCCGCAACCCCGAATCTCCAAAACTCTGAAACTCCAAAACTCCGAAACTCCAAAAAACAGAACTCCAAAACTCCAAAGCTCTAAAACTCCAAATGTCCAATAATCCGAAACTCCGAAAGTCCAAAACTCCAAATATCCAATACTACAAAAATCCAAAACTCCAAAAATCCAAAACTCGAAAACTCCAAAACTGCAAAAATCCAAAACTCCAAAATTCCGAAACTCGGAAACTCCAAAACTCCGAACCTCCAAAATCTCCAAAACTCCACAACCCCGAATCTCCAAAACTCCGAAAATCCAAAAATCCATACCTCCAAATCCAAACTTCTAAAACTCCAAAACTACAAAACTACAAAATTCTGGAACACTCCGAATCTCCAAAAATCCATACCTCCAAAACTCCAAAAATCCATAACTCCGAAACTCCAAAACTCCAAAAGTGCAAAAATCCAAAACTCCAAAGCTCCAAAACTCCGAAACTCCGAAAATCCAAAACACCAAAACTCCAAAAATCTGAAACTCCAAAACTCCAAAACTCCAAAACTCCGAAACTGCAAAACTCCAAAACTCCGAAACTCCAAAATTCCGAAACTCCAAAACTCCGAAACTCCGAAAATCCGGAACTCCAAAACTCCAAAACTCCAAAAATCCAAAACTCCAAAATTCCGAAACTCGGAAACCACAAAACTCAGAAACTCCAAAACTCCGAACCTCCAAAATCTCCAAAGCTCCACAACCCCGAATCTCCAAAACTCTGAAACTCCAAAAATCCATACCTCCAGAATCCAAAATTCTAAAACTCCAAAACTACAAAACTACAAAATATTGGAAAAACAAAACCCCAAATCTCCAAAAATCCATACCTCCAAAACTCCAAGAATCCAAAACTCCGAAACTCCAAAACTCCAAAAGTGCAAAAATCCAAAACTCCAAAGCTCTAAAACTCCAAAAATCGAAAAATCCGAAGCTC